>NC_141366.1:10698895-11298895 GCF_963921425.1 Dryas octopetala | reverse complement strand
GGGTTTTTCCTAGGGTGCTTTCCCTTTTGGATATTTTGATATTTTGTAGCTGGCTTGCTTTCTTTTGTTCTTTTTTTTTTTTTTTTTTTTTTTTTTTCAGTCTAGTTGATTTTTCTTTACTTATTTATTTATTTATTTTTTCTTTGTTGGAGTTGCTCTTTGAATGTGCATTGTTTTGGATTTAAATGATCTCTCTCTTGAAATTTCAGCAAGGGAATTGACAATTTGAAGCAATGATAGAGTCTTTGCCTGGGGAAATCATTCAAAATATCCTAGTTAGACTGCCCGTTAAATGTTTGCTCAAATGCACCTCTGTGTGCAAGTCATGGAGGTCCAAGATAAAAAACCCAAGCTTTATTCGCGCCCACCTCAGCCAAAGGGTCAATTTTTATAGCCAGTATGACACTCACCTCTTCTTTCTCCACTGTATTTCTGGTAGTGAGAGCATGACATTCTGCCACAACACGACCGTGTTTGAGCCAACAGAAGAGCTATACTCTTTGCATTATGATAACCATGCTTTTGATGAGTACTGCAAGATAGAATTTCCAACTGCCCACAAGGAAAAATTGTGCAATTCTTTTTTTCGTGCGGTCACCGTTTGTAATGGGCTGGTATGCCTTGCGGATGATATATTTAGCTATGGTTACAGCTTCATAATATGGAACCCATCTATAAGAAAGTCAGTGGAACTTCCTGAGCCTAGTATTACCTTTAGTACGCACGGTGGGTATGAGGCTACTATTGGATTCGGTTATGATGCTATCAACAATGATTATAAGGTTGTGAGACTTGTCACTCTTTTGGATCAAGATGAGATGTCAACTACAGTGGAGGTTTTTTCACTAGCTACAGGCTCATGGAGCAGGCCTACTTACGTTGCTCCTCCGTGTCAAGTAGAAGGAAGGGCATTGCAGGCTTTTGTTAATGGGGCTCTTCATTGGCCTGCATTGCGTATGACAGACAGTGGTAATTCCTTTTTTATATTGGCATTTGACTTGGGCAGTGAGTTACTTCGCGATATTTTGATGCCAAAGAGTTACATCTACGATGGTGCATTGGGACTGCGATTGTCTGTTTCAGGAGACCGAAAATCTCTTGCTCTGTTCACGATGAATTACATCAGTCGAGATTATTTTCTTGATATATGGGTGATGGAAGAGTATTGCGTAAAGGAGTCATGGAGCAAACTGATAACAATCGGTCTACAAGGTCCAGAAAGAAGATTACCTAGGGCATTATGTTTTAGGAAGAGCGGTGAAGTATTGTTGATGCTTGATGAAGGTGATAAATATGTTTTTGTTAATGATAACTTCTTCCGTAACACATCAAGACATGAATTAGTTTCACTGGACCTTGTGAGCAAACAATTTAAAAATCTTGGGATATGTGGATATCAATATTGCTTCATTGATTCTTATGAAGAGAGTCTCGCCTTACTTGACAAGACCGATGCAGTTTCTTACTAAGAGAAAGAACAGGTAAGGTTATTATATCTTTTGAGAGCATGCATGTCAAGAACATTTATTGTTCTTTGCTTGCCATATTATTATATGTTCATTACGCGCCTGTCAAGAACACTACATATTGAATTTCTGTGGGGTTTTTGTTTGTTTTTTCGTTTTCCTGTTTTAGCAGATTGCCTTTCTTGCTTCTGTTTCCAGACAACACAACTTTGTCTTTGTGACTAAATTTAGCTCAGCTTTAGGGTAAACTTAATTCATAAAGCAAGAAGTTAAAAACAAAATAATAATAATAAACATGGTTAGACTGGATTTTATAAGTGCTTGTAAATTTGTGACTTATATAATATCAGTTTGGTATGATTTTAAACAGTAGATTGTGGAACTGTTGCTGCTCCGTTAATGAAGTTTGTGTATTCATATTGCATGGTCTTATTTGCTGCTATAATAGAATTGTGCAATGGTATCATGTTTGAGATGATCAAGAGAAGTTGTTTTTTTTTTTTTTAAAAGGTTAGTTCATTGAGTGCCTTTCCCAATGGTTTTCATTTATACAATAGTTCATTTTCCAATTTAGGTTCATTTATGGAAAGCTTGATGAGCAAGTTACACTCGCACTCCCAAGGAAGTAATAGTAAAAGTTTTCATGACTATTGCTGCAACTATAATACTCAGCATTGACTAACATAGTGGTTTTTTACTTTTATTTTGTTCTTTTCTTTTGATGCAGATTTGTAGTGCAGTAACGTCCATTGCCTGATTTGCTGGTGTAATGTCTTGGCATGGCTTATCCGAAGTGCTGATGTATTTCCTTTAGTAGTTTTTCTACTTAGTGTTCGAAAAATTTGAATGGAACTATAGAAGTATTGATTAACTTTAATGAATGGATGTTTGCAATGAGCCCTGTGGGTTTTGCAGTTGGATGTCTTGATTTCACAATCCTATTTGTTACAGTTACCTTTTTCGACTGAATTTGTTAGAGCTACCTTAACATATAGATCAGCCACCTTTGCCAATAAAAGTTTTCGGGACATTGGAAATTACAAGAGCAAAGTTGGTCATAGTGACGGTGTAGGTACCATTCCCAAAACTAAAAGAAACAGCAGAGGACCTTGCAATATAAGAGTCATGCTGAACTGAACACCAAAAACCAAAGTTCAAAATTTGCATTACCTATTCACTCTATTCTATAATTTCTATCAGGGTTTTTTCCCAAATCACAATCACAACTTTGATAGACTTTCTATTAGCCTCCTTTAGTTGTGATGAGCTATTGGAAGCACTTTAATTGTTTCACGAAGCAACCAAGCAGAGTGTGAGACATGTAAGAAAAATGGGGGGAAAAAGAGCATAAGATGATGATTCCAAAAATAATGAAGATGACAGAAGCATTATTTATTTTCCTTTGTTGATTTAATTTAGTAATTAGAGTAAAAGTGAAAAACTATTTGGTTCAGTTGAAAGTTGAGAAACCACAAAAACGATAACAATAAATAACATGGAAATTATACTTCCATCATTCCCTCAGCAACCTGCTAACAAGTTCTTAATGCAATGCGTACCAACCAAAATTAGAATGGACTTGTGTGCTCAGTGAGTAACATTATGTAACATATAATAATTTTTCAAAAAAGAAGGATGAGTTGATTTTCATGTCAAGTAAACATGGCCCACACGAGCCTTAATCATCAATCTTTAACTGTTGAACCAAAATGACAGAACAATTATTCTCAAAATTATTAATATATAAATCGGAAACTATAATTCCTAATATATGCAGTCTTGAAAAAGATGTATTCTCAAAATGTAAAATGGGTCCAACAGTAAAATCACGGGTGAAACAGTAAAATGATGTATTCTCATTTCTCAATTCTAGTTCTTAAAAATGTGGCGGGTCTGAAAGTAAAACCGCGGGTCAGAAAACCCTTTTTCCCTGCAAACTAAAGAAGTGAGAGAGAGAGAGAGAGAGTAAAACAATGCCCTAGAAAGAGCTCCATTCTTCTCTGAAAGCGAGAAAAAGAAACAAACGCTTCCTCGGCTCCATTTGTCGGCGCATCAAGTACGTACTGTGAGTTCTTTTTCTGGGTTTTTTTGAGAGCTCTTCATCTCATGAGTTTCGATTTCTCATTTCTAAAGTGGAGATTCAGTTCCTCTGAATAATCTCACGTTTTAGGGTTTCCCTTATTTTTTGATTTGTTTAGGGTTTTTATTTTTCTTTCTATGAATGTTACTCTGCTGTATGTTGTAGCTGGCTTGCTTCTTTTTTTCTGTGTGGGAGTTGCTCTTTGAATGTGCTTTGTTTTGTATTTAAGTGATCTCTCTCTTAAAATTTCAGCAAGGGAATTGAAATTTGAAGCAATGATAGAGTCTTTGCCTGAGGAAATCATTCAAAATATCCTATCTAGACTGCCCGTTAAATGTTTGCTCAAATGCACCTCCGTGTGCAAGTCATGGAGGTCCAAGATCAAAAACCCAAGCTTTATTCGCGCCCACCTCAGCCGAACAGTCAATTTGTATAACCAGTATAACACTCACCTCCTCCTTCTCCATGGTGTTTCTGGTAGTCCCGGCTATGGCTCACGGGTGTGCGAGCTTTACTCTTTGCTCTATGATAACCATGATTTTGATGAGTACTGCAAGTTAGAATTTCCAGTTGCCCACAAGGAAAAATTGTGCAATTCATTTTTTCGTGCGGTCAGCGTTTGTAACGGGCTGGTATGCCTTGCGGATGATATATTTAGCTATGGTTACAGCTTCATAATATGGAACCCATCTATAAGAAAGTCAGTGGAACTTCCTGAGCCTAGTATTACCTTTAGTACGCACGGTGGGTATGAGGCTACTATTGGATTCGGTTATGATGCTATCAACAATGACTATAAGGTTGTGAGACTTGTCAGCCTTTATGATCGTGAGAGGTCAACTAAAGTGGAGGTTTATTCACTAGCCACAGGCTCATGGACCAAGCCTACTTACGATGCTCCTCTATGTCGAATAGAAGGAAAGGCATTGCAGGCTTTTGTTAATGGAGCTCTTCATTGGCCTGCATTGCATTGGACAGACAGAGGTCATTTGTATTTTATATTGGCGTTTGACTTGAACAGTGATTTATTTCGCGAGATATTGATGCCAGAGAGTTTCATCTGGAATGGTGCATTGAGATTCCGATTGTCTGTTTCAGGGGACCACAAATCTCTTGCTATGTTCACGATGAATCACACCCGTGAGGATTATTTGCTTGATATATGGGTTATGAAAGAGTATTGCATAAAGGAGTCGTGGACCAAATTGATAACTCTTGGTCCGCAAGGTCCCGAAAGAAGATTACCCAAGCCTTTATGTTTCAGGAAGAGCAGTGAAGTGTTGTTGATTCTTGATGAAGGTGACAAATATGTTTTTGTTAATGATATGCTCATCCCTAACACATCAAGGCGTGAATTTCTTTCACTAGACCTTGTGAGCAAACAATTTAAAAATCTTGGGATTTGTGGACATCAAAATTGCTCTGTTTATTCTTATGAAGAGAGTCTTGGCTTACTCGACAAGACCACTGCAGTTTCTTACTAAGGGAAAGAACATGTAAGGTAATTATAGCATTGAGAGCATACATGTCAAGAAAATTTATTGTTCTTTGCTTGCCAGATTGATATGTACGTTCATTAAAGAGCATGTTAGGTGACTAAATTGATGTGAGTAATTTAAATTTTCAGTAAAGCCCTGTTAAGAACACTGCATATCAAATTGCTGTGGGTTTTTTTTTTCTTCTTTTCTTTTTTGCGTTTTCCTGTTTTAGCTGATTCTCTTTCTTGCTTCTGTTGCCATAGAACACAACTATGTCTTTGTGATTAAATTTTACTCAGCTTTGGGGTATACTTAACTTGGAAAGCAAGAAGTTAAAAACAAAATAATAACAAATGGTTAGACTGGACTTTATAAGTGCTTGTAGATTTGTGACATATAATTTGAACTTTGTATGACTTTAAACAGTGGATTGTGGACATGTTGCTGCTTCGTTAGTGAAGTTCGTGTATTCATATTTCATGGTCGTATTTGCTGCTGTAATAGAATTGTGCAATGGTATCATGTTTTTTTTTTTTTTTTGGGTGAAAGAGGGGCTTCAATGGTATCATGTCTTAAGATCAATAAAAGTTGCTTCTTTCCCAAAAAAAAAAATGTCAATTCATTGAATGCCTTTTCCAGTGGTTTCATTTATACAATAGTTCATTTTTCAATTAGGTTTCATTTATGAAAAGCATGAAGAGGAAGTTACACTCACATTCCTGAGGAAGTAATAGGAAAAGTTTTCATGACTATTGCTGTAACTATAATACTCAGCACTGACTAACATAGTGGTTTTTTTTATTTTTTTTTATGATGCAGATTTTTAGTGCAGTAACGTCCTCTGCCTGAAGTGCTGGTGTAATGTCTTGGCATGGCTTTTCTGAAGTGCTGATGTACTTGCGTAGTATTTCTACTTGGTCTTCAAAAAAATTCAATGGAACTATGGAAGTTAATGTATTGCGTAGTATTTCTACTTAGTTTTCGAAAAAATTGAATGGAACTATGGAAGTATTGATCAACTTTAATGAATGGATATATTTGCAATGGATATTTACATTAACCCAATGTGGGGCTGTTGAAAACAAGTTAATCGTGTACAAATAAAAATGATCATTGCCTGTTTTGCATTCTAATGTGTTTGATTGATACATGGTGAATAGGATTGGATGCCATTCTAATAACAGTTCGATATGGCTTTGACAGTGTTATATATTTATGGTGCTGTACATGACAACTTTTATATATTTAGAGGAATACAGACTGGGCCCATGCGTTGGTTCACGGACCGGGCCCGAACTCAAAATCAAGATTCTGAAATCTCATACAGAACCGAGCCACAACTTAACGGCCTACTGACCTCAAAATGGAAAATTTGATATCACTACGTGTACGCCCATGGGCCTCTAAACGAAGTTGTACAAATGCCCCCCAAACCTCCCTAGAACCACAATAGTGCCACTCTTGCATTAGTACCACAGTATGCAATAACCAAAATTGTAAATTTTCAGTCTTTACAAGGGCATTTTCTCCAATGAGAACCTGCTCCTAAACTCTTCTTTAAACATCCAAACAAGTCGTACAAAATTTGTGGCCCTTAGACATTGATGCTCTCCAACAACAAACCAACCTTTCAAAAAAGTTACCATCTCTCTCTCTCTCTCTCTCTCTCTCTCTCTCTCTCTCTGGGATACAAATACACACCAACTTTCACTACTACACCAATCACCATGGCTGCCTTTAACATGTATAAGCTCTCACTTTTCTTGAGCCTCCTCTCCAATCTCCATATGGGGTTGTGGACAGAAACTCAGAGAAACTTGGGAACATTTCCACCATCATGTAACAGTATAGAGTGCCCAAGCTATGACACAATTGAGGTTGGCAATGAATATGAAATTCGTCGATACAATTCGACGGTATGGATATCAACAGCTCCTATTCAAGATATCTCTCTGGTTGAAGCCACCAGAACTGGCTTCTTGCAGTAAGTTTGTTTTCCATGAATTACTCTGTATACTTGGTGTTTTTGGTTTTCTTTAGTTTTTGTTCATGTTATCATGTATTCTTGTTGAGTGAGCTAGAATTGTTCCGGGCCTTGCTTAATTCGATACGTCTCACAGTGAAAAACATACTATAGGTAACGGGCATATGCAATATATGCATGTGAGTTTCACATGCATGTTTCGAGAAGAAGCTATATATAATCGACACATACAAAAATTCTTTGTGGATGTGAGTGTACCAACACTGTGTAGTACAAAGAATATTGTCATAAAGAAACAACAAAATAATGCTCTATTAGTGATTGAAAATAAGATGTTAAAACAAAATTTTATTGAAGAAATGAGAAATTTTGAAAGTTCTTATTTAGATGGTTGTTTTTGGTATGTTGTGAATAGGCTGTTTAACTACATTCAAGGGAAGAACAAGTATGAGGAGAAAATAGAGATGACTGCCCCAGTGCTCAGCGAAGTCTCACCAAGCGATGGACCCTTCTGTGAATCCTCATTCGTGGTGAGCTTCTATGTGCCGAAGAAGAACCAAGAAAACCCACCCCCAGCAGAAGGCCTCCATGTTCAAACATGGAAACCCACATATGTGGCAGTAAGACAATTCAGTGGATTTGTATCTGACTCGAGTGTCGGAGAAGAAGCTGCTGCGTTGCTGGCCAGTCTTGCAGGCACAGGTTGGTCTGCTGCCATTGAGAAAAGCCATGGAGCTGATCACACTTCAGTTTATACTGTTGCACAATACAATTCTCCATTTGAATTTGATCATAGGGTTAATGAGATCTGGATGTCTTTTGATTTAGAAGATTAACCTTGCAATATGAGAGTGATAGAGAACAAATTCACCATGTTTTAAGACTTCAAAGCTCTTGAGATTACATGGTGAAAGGTGAGTAAGGTGGGAAGTCTGAAACCTGCTAATTCTCCGTTAACCTTTTGCTGTAGTGAAAAATGTTGTGACTGATAGTGTAAAACTCTGCTTATAATTTACAAAGAATAAAGAGGTATGTCTACTTTTTGAAGTAATTAACTGTATGGAATCGTGGTTAGTAAAGTTGTCTGAGTTTGTGACATAAATGAAGCTCAGAGGCAGCAAATAACCCCATTGCCTGGGGTCCATCCAATCGTCACGTAATCTCAACACAACTTGATAGAAATGCAAACATCCATGTCTTATTGTCTTGTATATTAATCAGGATTGCATATTGGTCTGAAGCCTAGAAACCACGCACCTACAAGCTATTATGGGAATGTTTATTACTTTCTTTATTGCATAATAGTACAATTCAAATTTGCGAAAATGCTTCCCAAAAAGCAATTCTGCTGGCACCAAGTAGTCTCACCTATTTTTATGAGCTACAAGTGAAAGACAAGTTTATTGATTGGGAACGAAGATATCATGAGAACAGATTGAAGCAAAGGAAAATCCCGGAACTATACAATTTTCAATGATATTTAAACAGCTAACAAGATTGTTCTTTATACTTGTTTCGATAAGAACCAGATGCCCCAATCAACAATACATTGAAACCAAAAATTTTGAGGCACAGCTCTTACCAGACTAATTCATCTATTTAATCAGTTGGTATCTCATGGGCTAGAGTTTACAATGATCAGAAGTTCGGTCAAGACAGTGTATTGGGTTACTCCCATATCTTACAAACGTGCTGCATTTACTATCTGAAGGGTGGTCAATTGGGGAATCACTCACCTGTTTTGAATAGTTCCGCTTCTGTACTCTGTCAATAGGATGTGTTGACGAGTACGAGTCCAAAACAAGACCCTTCTCCTTAGAAACAAAGCTAGTGTGTGGCCTACTATTTGAAAATTTTCTACAGGAAACAGAACTGCGAGAATACTCTGGAGCATATAAGGTGCTGAAAATTGATGAGATGGGATCCATACACGCATCAGCATAATCTACAGTACTGAAAGAGTCTCTAGTACTCTCAGTTGTGAAAGAGGCCTCATCAGAACTTGTAAAAAGGGACCAATCACTTGACGTAGCATCAGAGAACTCCATTCCGATGGGCTCAGCATATGTTTCCATCATTGGGAAAACATTCCCATTGGATCCCCTGAGAATGTCATTAGAGGTGCTGTTTGCAAAGCTATTTGCTGGCCTGATATCATCTGGTAAATGCTCTGGGCTAACAAATTGACTGCTGGATTTGCTTTGACCTGGTCTTGACTTTTGAGCTTTTGGCATGCAATGATTTTCAAAGTTTGGAACTTGCTGCCTGATAGCTTTTCCGGTGAATGCTCTTTGAGGGCGGGGGCAAGACCTTCGAAGGACAAAACAAATTTCAAAATTTGAAGAGAGTTAAAAGGTTCACAATAAATAAATGAATGGTAGGTGTGGTACAAACGACAGGGCAAAGATCCATTGCAATCTACAGAGCAAGGACACCAACTGAACCCCTCATCCACATTACCATAACTAGGAATATTTAGCGAGTGCTAATAGATTCCTTTATATAATCTCGTAAATGCTAACTAAAAACCCAAAAAGATAAAAGGTAAGGAAAGAAATCATAGAGCACTTTTTTAAACCCAATAAGTCTTACCTCATGTAAAATAAAATATATGCTCCTTCCATCATAACCTGGCTCATTGACACAGGCTGAACCTGTTAATGAAGCATGATCAACCTTAGGATCCAATTAATTGAAAAAAACAAAACAAAATATATAAAACTTTAAACATATTTTTGTCCACCATTAATACATGCACCATGAGGAACTGTGTCAACAGTGGGAAAGGAACAAAGCACATACATATAGTAGCTATATTCGGAATGAACCTCTAAAACTTTTTTTTTTTTTCTTCTGTCATAGATTTCCCAAAGCCTTGCACTGAAATATAAATGAGGGAAAGCACTTACCTCAGTGTCATCTACCCTGAACCAATTGCCTCGCATGTCTTTCACATATGCCACATAATGTCCAGAAAAAGATGCATTCTGCGTATCCAAATGCACCACAACAGCATAGAGCAAGTAAAGTGGAGGAATGTCACTGGTTCCAGTCATAAATGGAATCATATCCAGCATGTCCGGAAAAGTGATGCACTTATTTATTTTCCCATATTTTCCCTCCTGATGAAGCAACAGCCATGATTAACAGTCCAACAAGAGAAGTAATCCAAGAATAAAAGGCCAGAAATCCCTACAGTTATCTAGCAGGGTGTCAAACCTGAAATTTTTTATGGGTAAAAGTTGGAACTTGGAAGCATGAGATGACTAGGAATTTGATTTTAAATTTGTGTTTGGGTTTTCAGTGAGTGAGAGACAGAGTCATAAAATGCTATTTGCTTAATAGTTAATACAAAATTACTTTAAGTTTCCATAACCTGAATAAGGTACAATAGCAACTTTTGTAGTTACCAAAGCAAGTTGTAAATCACTTTTTATATAGAACTTTTTTCATTCTGGCTTGTTATATAGAACTACAAACCAACATTTGCACCTCAACCAAAATCTTTAGTGTTGTTAAAAGACTTCAGAAGAAAACCCCACCCACAAGAAAATCAAATCAAATCATATTGATACCTGAAATCTCTTCAAGACGATTGTCAAAATATTTGGCGCCTCATGTATGCTCAACTGCTTCCTGGCTCGAACATATGCAGAACACCTTTTTCCCCAAAGATATGTTTGCAAGTCATTTTAAGTTGTACCATAAAACTAAAACTTCTAAATATACATGGGTTCTATCAAGTACTAAGATTAGATCATCAAACCTTCCACATCTATACATGTTTTCTCCATCCAAATCTTCAGGGGTGGTAAATTGAGTCAGTGCATCTTCAAGTGACTCAACCCAACCAAATATCTCTAATGTAAGATCCATGATGTTTTCATATCGTTCTGACTCATGATGACATCTCAAACACTTGACCTGGTGGCATCAAGATTGAATAATCCATGATTAATGTGGGGAAAAGAGAAGAAATGAAAACAAGAAAAACTAAAAACTAAAAAATAAAATCAGTTTGATTAAAAGATGGTTCATGGCCAACTTAAGACAGGTGCAAGTACACATTAAGCACCTTTGATCTGAGATGCCCACCAAATGTATGTTGTATAAAAGTTGTTTCTTGCAATCTGGGATCAACCTTATTTTCACCACCCAGCCCCTCCAAGCATATAGATTGCATTGACGCAACTAGAAGCCTGATTAAAGACAGCATCATATGATATACTAAACCAAACACCATCCTTCCACCAAAATTTGAAAATTCAAATTTTTAATTTGAATTTCCAAATTGAACATATATATAAGGAAACATATGCAAATGGCAGCACATCACTATCAACAAAATGAAAAAATACATAAGTGGAAATTTTTTTTGACAGACCTTAAAAATTCATGGGCATCTTCCTGACTTCCATGACCAATTTGGCAATTAATACTCCTCAGATGAAAAAGAATTTGGCTAGGAGAAAGAGGGCCCCCACTTTCTCGTAACATCATCACATGTTGCTCCAGTTCACACATGAGACACCAATCTTTACCACAACCTAGCACATATTATAAACAAAAGTGATTTACATGTGTGTTCAAACAAAACACCACCAATTAAAATGTTCAACTAATAAAAGGGATATGGGGAAAAGTAATTACAGGCTCTTGAATGTGATCTACGAAGCAAATAGATAATGAGAGGCTTCGTGCAGGTTAAGCACTGCAAGACAGCATTTGCGTAGCAACTGCGATGAAAAATTATAATCAACATAAATGGCATAGAAGATTCAAAGAAAACACATAAGCTCCTGTTCATTCTTTCATGTGCAACAATGCTTGGTCATTGTGTCACAAACCCATTAACCCAATAATACAGCACATCAGGAAAAAAAAAAATGGTTGGACTATAGAATGTTATTCATATGAATCCCATAATCAACAGCCAGTCTGAATCACCAAAAAGTACAATAGTCATTTTTCAGTCAAACTTTTAATAAATGGTATTAGTTGTATGTTTTTTATGTACTAAAAAAAGCATACGGCTTTTATAAGAAATCAAAATCAGGAAATTACAAACAGGTTATGTACATGATCACAAAATTACAGTATATGTTAGGTGTTTAATTCGATGAATTACCAGAAGCAATATGATGAAATCAATCTTTGTCAACTTCTGGTCCAGTTATGCCAATCGATAAATTTTCATTTCTTTATTTTATCTGAAAGTATGAATGGAGTTTTCATTTCTATCACATGGATTCCAGTTCTTAGCTCATGACCTATTAATACATACATAAGCTATGGTATTGTACCTGTTCCCACAATTTAAAAGGCCCCGAGGTGATAAGTCAAAGACTTCACACTGAAAGTACTTCACAAATTCGTCATAAGGAAACAGCACCTGCGAGGCAAATGGCATACATCAATGAGAACTTCCTTACAACTCAGAACCCAGAAGAATAATACAATTCATGGAGGATGGGTTGTTTAATTCAGGAGAGCTTCCATCAACAAATCATATGGGGACGCATTGAAAGAGAGAGTGACCTTAGTATTATGTTGATAACCACCTCCATTGGGGACATCCTGTCCGGTATAGTTTTTTGGCTTCTTTAGACCCATCATCTTCATAATCCTTATGTTTGCGATTCCGTTGCTTCCCTGTGGGGTGGTATCTCTCATTCTAGCCACTTCTGCATCATTAACATAGAATTAGAAGAATTATGATGTGCAAGGTATGTTTAAAGAATAGTGATTTAGTAGACTGACTTGAATCTTCAGCAATTTGTCCATGCCTCTCTATCTCCAAGCAATACTGCTCTCCAGAGACTTTCATTGTTGATTTTGGTAATTTAGACACCTTGGTAGCGAGAGAATATGGAGCTCTTTTAGGCTTTGCACTTCCCTTCAATGCTGTCAGTTCAGGACATTTGAACTCTGCCGTTTCATCAATGGATGCCTTTTCCCCTTTAAGGGAATTTCCTCCGTTTGGAATGAAGTCCAACCCAATTTCATTCACATCTGTTCCATTTTTTGAAGAATATGATGAGAATGTTGATCCAGAGTTGCTTCTTGATTCAAATATGTTGCCATGCTGACTTTGAAATCTATCATTCTCATGCACCGTATTTCTTGAAGTAGCTTGTCCATTTATATAAACGTCAGAAATATTGACATTGTGTTTTTTACGAGTTTCTTCCTCCGATATGTGAGAGTCACAATTTCTTGACTGCAACCACCAGTTTAGCATAACTATCAGACATAAAATTACAGAGAGAAAAATAAATTGAATGATAACCAAAAAATTAAGTGATACAAACATTATGCTCCATAAAAACCTCATTTGATGAAATAACATTAGAATAGGTTGATTGGGTAGTCCGACCACCAGACGTTTCTTCAGAAGAATCAAATGCTACTCCATCCTTTTTTCTTAACAGTTCTCTGTTGGATTTTCGGGAAACCTGCTTGTCAACAGTTCTTCTCTCCAGCATGGGAACTTGAGAGGTATCAACTGAAGCATAGTCATTCATAGCAGGGACACCAGTGCTTATTGAAGGATACACTATATTTTCAGCATGTGCTTCCTCCGCTAAAATCAGCTCCATCTTACACCCAAAGTACTGTGAATTGATGCTATCATTAAGTAAGAACTTCTCATGAAAAGACTCTCCAAATGAGACAGCCGTAGGAGATGAGCTTGAACTAGTAGGTTCCAACTGTAGGCATTCTTGCCTGTGAACTTCCCTCCAATGAATTATTTGACACTTTCCAGAACTGCATATAATCAGTTAAACAGTTAGAGACCAGGATCATGTTCCACCTTTAGTTCATGGTGAGAAATTTTTTTTGATAAGAAGTTCATAGTGAGAAATATGTATGGCATGCATTTGCCCTTTTTTATTTTTTGGTTCTTTCCTTTTTTTCATTGGACAGTGCCAAGTTTGATTCAACACAAGGATCAAATCACCGAATTAGATACTTCTGACTTTCTAGGGAAATACAATTCTACATTTTAGCTAGTTGAATGTTGCACTTTTCTTTTACCCTTTTTGATAGTTAGTTGAGTGTTGCACTCTAAGTTCCCATTCATAAATGCATACCTCCCACAACCTTAATATGCCTCAAATTATAAATCACATTTTCCCAACATGCAATTCATGATTTAAGTTTCAAAGCAATATTTAAGTTTCCTGCCTTAATATGGTGAAGAACTCATTTGAGCACAAGGGACTGAATCAAGTTTTCAATTTATTAGTACAAAAGCATAGTTTGAGCACACCACACATGCATCAAATATAGGCTCTATAACCCAGGAAGAAATTATACAAAAGGAAAAATACAGCTGCAACTCTTTCTTGAATACACCACCAAAAACCATTTCTGTAGTGCATAATTCCCAAAAATATAAATTTGTATCAAATTAGAACTCACAATGCTTGGAATACTAAAATTTTAATCAAGTTTGAATCTCCTTTATTAAACAAGCAGTTTTTATAAATACTGAAAACAAAAGGAAAATACTGAGAGACAATATGGTTCTTGCTGTCAAATTAGAGCATACCAATATCTGACAGACTTGCATCTAGAGCAGCGGGTTGTAGCTGGACCAAAGCATCTGGCACATGCATGAAGTCCATTCTTTGAAGAATTCGTTGAAGAAGACACAGGAGGAATGACATCAGCAACAGCCATTGCTTCTGCTCTAAGAGCTTCTTCTGCAGCCAGTTGAGCAAGCAAACTTATCCTCTCTCTCTTCTTAGATGCCTCGCTCCATTTTCCAAGTAAAACATAAGCAACCAAAGGAAGCACAACGAAAACCAGAAACAGGGCAGGTATATCAGCTTCCCTTGGCTCAAGCATGTCCCCACCAGCATACTCATGTCAGATATCCCTCAAAATCGCTAACCCGGAGATGATCTCTTAATGTTAGACAAGTCCAAGTAAGTTGACATCTGGGGTGGCAACATGGATCAGGACCACCACTCAGACCTGTTTCGGACTCATATTTTTTAAAATACAGTTCTGACCTTTTTTAGTACAAAATATAAAATATATTTAAATATAAATGAAATAGAACCTGATTAAATTCTGAGCCTTGAATTTATAAGAGATTTTTTCATTCACTTACAAACATATGACTTATGTTTACCAGAACAGTGTTGAAATAGCATGCATAAATCTAGTATTGGTAAAATGAAGGGACTGAGAAAGGAACAATCGATTGGATTCAAGTGACAGTTATATTTTAAAATTCTTCTAATTCCAGTGAAGTAGTTTATCTTAAACGTTGTCCAATAAAACAGGCTACACGAAAAACTTGCTTATCGAAACACTAACAGAAACTAGGAACCCATAATAAAAGCAATGAGAATAACTACAAATCTCTCCATTTGAGCACACCCATCACTCAAAATGAAAATCTAAGAGAACCCCATTTCAGAAATCCATCTAATTTTCCCAGTCTTTGCAAATAACATGACATCTTGCTAACTAAAGCCCTAACAAGACCCATCCATTCATCATAAATGCTGAAGACTCAAAATTAGTCAACAACTTCTCCAAGCACATTACTTTGACACACATACGCTTCTACAATAGAAGAAACCAGCAAAGCACTCCACTCATTTCAGCTAAATGAGAAAACAAAAAGGAGCCCAGAAGAGAAGAAGCAATGTAAATCAGAGATTCAAGTAGAGCATAGTGAAACCATTTTTAAAAAGCAGAGAAAAAAAAAAAAAAAAGAGCTAGAAGAAGCATACCTCATGCACAAGCAAGAAATCTAAGCAAAACCCGTGAGAGACACACACACTCTGAGCTGCTGGTTCTGCTTCTCCTTCTTCCTCTGAAAAAATGATTCTTTGATTCCTCAGTTGGTAAGCTCAAAACAAAACACACTCTTGTCTCTGCTCCATTCGCTCGCTTCACTTCACACTTCACTCACTTTTTAACACTCGGGAAATCTCCCCTGCATCAAATCGGTGTGCGCTCATTCAGTCTCGAACACGTGCCGCATACCCATTTGAAATCAAGTCTGAAGACGCGGGACCCACCTGGTTAAAGTAAAGAAAGATGACTGATTGATTGATTTGGGGCCGTCGGATCTGTTCTGTGGCGGACTTGGAAGTCCCAGGAGCGTCAGAGGTCGGTCAAAAAATGTGGAAATTAGAGAATAATGGGGGGTTTGGGAGTGGGACCCAGAGGATGATGTTCCCAATAATTTTGAACAGAGGCCCACGTTTAATGGTCGATGATCCATGAATTGAATTTTGAAGAGGATAATTGTTTGCGGAGGCAATTTAAAACAAAAAAAAATTGACTGGTACGTGATTAATAAATAAAGAAATGAATATAATTTTATAAGCGTTAACGTTCGACGACTGTGTCCGGTGACTTATCATGGGGGGTCGTGATGAATGCCTCAAATACTCAAATGTCAATGTATGAATGTATGTATGTACGACTCTCTCTCTCTCTCTCTCTCTCTCTCTCTCTCCTTTAGAATAGAATATATAGAATTCTTGTCTTGTTCTCTGTCTCTCTAATCTCTAATCTCTAATCTCTAATCTCTGTGGACTGGACTCTGTGTCTCTGTGCCTCTGTGCCTCTGTGCATTCAACCCGTGGTGCTGCATCCATTGCTTACTCATGGCATGAGGACAATGCCAAGGCCATGTCTCGGCTTTTTTGAGAGCCTAAATTATAGTTTGAGGCCCACTTATATGTTTATTGTTGGAAACAATTACACTCCATCTTTTAGTTTGCTTCTGTTTGCAATTCATTCCAAGATTACATGTTTGTCGTATTTGTTGACCAAATACTATGTATTGATTATGTCCAATGGATCAAACATAATAACACATCGAATTCTTTACTTGTTTTTTTTTTTTAACAAAGATGGGAGAAATCCGATACACTAAATTCCAAATTATTAGTATTAGAAAGTTGAGATCACAGATTCACAATGGTAAATTGGGGTTCAAGGTTGTAACGTTGAGAGTTTGTAAACAATCTTTGTAATTGGTTGGTTAATAGTTGATTTTCAATGTCCCTCTACTTAGAGACTTAGATCACCTTCGTGGACTGCCATTCCTTTTGGGTCAATTGGGCTTCTTTTTAAGTTAGCCCCTAACTTTATGTCTTATAGTTAGGAATCCAATGGGCATTTCTTCTCATCAATTCTTATAATTGGGCCACTATACTTGTTACCCACAATTATTAATTTTTGGTACCAACATAATAGTGTCTCACAATATTTGAATTCTTTTCCTCCATTATTTACACATTAAATTTATTTAAAATATAACTGAATAAAGCCTTTATTAATGATAAGTTTATTCATTATCTCACAATGAATAATTACTTAAAAACTTAATTATCTCCTCAGCATAAAAAAAAAAAAAGAGAAATGTTATTCACTTTCTCTAATCTACTTTGTTCATTGATTTTCTCCTTTATTATTTTCATTTTACAGTGTAAATTTATTATCAGAACCATTCATTTTTTATATCTAACTATCAAGATCATCTTTGTAAAAAATCAATCAAATCAAAAATCATTTAGTTATGTAACTGTGATCAAATAAACATACGGTTTTAGTAATAATTTGATTCACCGTTTGTTTATTTGATAATGATTTTTCGGTTTAGTTGATTTTTTGCAGAGATGATCTTTAAATAATTATCTAAAAAGTAAATAATTTTGATCACAAAAATACATTGTATAATGAAAATAATAAAGAAAAAGATCGGTGAAGATTTTGGAAAATGTGGATAGCATTCCCAAAACGAAAAAAGTAAAAAAGAGACAACTTTCTTTTGAATACTTCTTTTGTTTTCTCTTTGGTTGGTAGCACGTTTATTTAACTAACTAGAGTTTGAGTAGCTATGGAAATCAATCACTTGGATTTGATGAAGATGTTTCTCCCGAAATATGACACATTACTTCAATGTTGTCCTACTTGGCCAACAAACAACCAGTTCAATCTATTGAGCCAATTAGGCGCTGTTGCCCATCATCCAAGGTCCCTATTCATTTGCCATTCCTGATTTTTAACAAATTAGTAATTTTAAGAGCCCAAATCTACGTAGAGATTAAAAAGAATGAACTTGAACTTTTTAACAATAAAATTACGTTAGTGAGAAGAACAATAGAGTACCAGATACAATGTAATTAAAATGATCCGATGAAATATAGTATTTTGAATTTGACACATTCTTTAATTATGTATAGAATGATAACTACAGCTGAATGTGGCTGTAGGTAAGAGTGGCCTTCAAATGTATGTAGCTCCAATCCTTGCATCAATTCAATTGCAAAATCTTAAAAGAAATGAAACTAATAACCCGAAAAAGACTGTAAGATTCTGCGAAATTCCAATGGTATCCCTCCATAATTCTCAGAGATACTCTTTTCTCCCTTGAATAAATTAACAAACAACCACAGGTCCACAACTCTTTTATCAGATACTCTCTTCACTCCGAAGTCCAAAGCACACACACACAGAGCCCCATGGACTCCCAACCCCAGCAATACCCAGAAGCACAGCCCAGAAGCTACTGGAGAAGATGGACCAAGCAAGACTTTTTCCCAGAACCCACATTCGAAACCTTCACATCCTACAAAGACGCGCTTTCCCACACCCCCTCTCGCCTCCGAGATCGTCTTCTCAACCGCTCCTCCGACTCCTTCGAGCTCCTCCAACTCCCAAAACAGAGCGAGAACCGCATGAAGCGCTGCCTCACATGGTGGGACTTGGTCTGGCTCGGCTTCGGCTCTGTTGTCGGCTCTGGCATCTTCGTCATCACCGGCGAGGCGACTCGTGACTATGCTGGACCGGCCATAGTGCTCTCGTATGCTGTTTCTGGATTCTCTGCTTTGCTCTCGGTGCTCTGCTACACTGAATTCGCCGTCGAAGTCCCAGTTGCTGGTGGGTCTTTCTCGTACCTTCGGATCGAATTGGGGGACTTCGTGGCGTTTATTGCTGCTGGGAACATTCTCTTGGAGGCCGTTGTTGGCGCAGCTGGACTGGGTCGGTCTTGGTCTTCGTACTTTGCCAGCATGATCAGGACTGACGACTCCGATTTTCTTCGATTTCGGGTAAATTTTTTGCCTAATGGTTTCAATCTCTTAGACCCAATTGCTGTTGTGGTGCTTCTGGTTGCTAATGGTATAGCAATGAGTGGGACAAGTAGGACATCAATCTTGAATTGGATTACTTCTATAGTTAGTGCTATGGTTATTGTGTTTATTATAGTTGTTGGGTTTGTTCGTGGCAAGACTGCAAATTTGGTGCCCTTTTTCCCATTTGGGGCAGAGGGTGTTTTCAAGGCTGCAGCTGTTGTGTACTGGTCTTATACTGGTTTTGATATGGTTGCCACTATGGCTGAGGAAGCTAAGCAGCCCTCAAGGGACATACCAGTAGGTTTGGTTGGTTCTATGAGTATGATCACTATGGTTTATTGCTTGATGGCTTTGGCATTGACTATGATGCAGAAATACACTGAAATTGATGCAGATGCCGCCTACTCGGTTGCTTTTGAAGCCATTGGGATGGATTGGGCCAAGTATTTAGTGAGTATATGTGCCCTCAAGGGAATGACTACAAGCCTGCTGGTTGGGTCTCTTGGGCAAGCTAGGTATACCACTCAGATTGCCAGAGCCCATATGATCCCGCCCTGGTTCGCTCTGGTTCACCCCAAAACTGGTACCCCCATTTATGCTACTATATTGGTAACCATATTGAGTGCAATTGTAGCACTATTTACTAGTCTAGATGTCCTGTCGAGTGTCTTTTCTTTCAGTACACTCTCCATATTTATGTTTGTGGCTATCGCATTGCTTGTGAGGCGGTATTATGTTAAGGATGTGACACCAAGGAATGATATGGCCAAATTTCTTGTATGTTTGTTTGTTATAATTGGTTCTTCAATTGGAATTACAGCGCTTTGGAATTCAAAAATGCGAGGGTGGCTTTGGTATGTAGTGTTTGCTTTAATTTGGTTATCGGGGACTGTGTGGATGACATTGCTTCCGAAGCACCGAGTTCCCAAAGTTTGGGGGGTTCCTCTTGTTCCATGGTTGCCTGCATTGTCCATTGGAATTAATGTTTTTCTCATTGGGTCTCTGGGTTCTAACGCATTCTGGAGGTTTTTCATTTGCACTGCAGTAATGGTTCTCTACTATTTGTTGGTTGGTGTACATGCAACATATGATCTAGCTCACCAGATTGAACAAGAATCGAGAACTGAAGACAGAATTGAAAATACCAGTTAAGGGGTGCTGTGGTTATCTACTAGTCTTGAGGTTTTTCATCTGCTGCAGTAATGGTTGTCTACAGTTTATTAGTTGGTAACCAGATTGAAGAAGAATGGAGAACTGAAGAGGGAATTAAGAAAGCCAATAAATGGGTGCTGTAGCAGGTAAGGACAATGTTTAGGATATTTCTTAAGAGAATTTGTTAATATAAGCTAATGCTTTCGAAAGTGTCGTTTAGAAGGCAATGTTTCACTCCCACATCATTCAATATCATTTTTCATATCTTGTAGTTTCAACTATAAATTAATCGGTAAACAAGCTAAGGTTTTAGATTTTAGATTTTTCTTATTTGAAATGTGCATATATACTAGCATTCAGTGCAAGCACACTATCTTTTGGATTTTTGTAAATTACCTAAAATAAAAGTTGTCTCTTTCATATCTGTGTTAGTCTCATGATTTTGGTAGCTTTATACCAGAAGATGAGTATTTTCCTTACAATACTCTGCAGTACAATTGGAATGATTAGTTTAACACTATATCCCTCCAATCTCATAGGTGTGTTCCAATTTTATGAGCTCTGACTTTAAGTGAAGAGGTGAAGAAGTGCCATGGTCTTGAATGAAAAACTTCCAATTGCTTGAATGGGTACAATAGTTTTAGCCCCCAAAATAGAAAAGTAGTGCAAAAATTGTCAAGTAAACCTTTCTTTGACCATGGTAGCTATATGAAATATCAAGTAATAATGTGTGTATTCCTTTTGAGGTGGGGGAGGTTTTCGAATTTGTAAAGATATAAAATTTGTTTGCTGAATTGGGCCGCTCCATACTGCGCTCCCCTCCCGGACCATTATTGGGTAGTTTTGCTGTTTTGGGCCTTTGGCCCCATTAACACTCAAATACCCCCGACCTCTTTTCTCCAAGTTAACTCGCTAAATGGATATGGCCCATATGGAAGGCCTGTGATTATTTATAAAAATAGTTTATATAACTAGTATAAATTAAAGGTATAATTTTAGCAAAAGTACTCTAACTTTACTCCTTGTCACAGTTGATGATGTCACATTTAGTTTATTCCAATTAAGAATTTTAAACTTTTTATTTGGCTCAATTAAGAGTTTACGGTAAAAAATACTAATTTTGAGGGACAAAAATGTCTTTATACTTAAAAAATAAAATAATTATTAAAAATTATTTAAAAATAAAACTAATTATAAAAAATTGTTAAACAATAAAAATAATCATAAAAAACAAAAATAGTTTGCAAAATAAAAAAATTAGTTTGCCCACCTACTCAGCCCCAACCCACCTCTCCCTTCTACCCAAACCCTACCTCAACCCTACCCAGCCCCAGCCCCAGCCCTAGCCCCAGCCTTGCCACACCCAGGCCCAACCCTCATCACCCCCTCCTCCTCCCTTCTCCGGTCAGCCCGTCCCTTACCGTCGGCGACCCTTTGCGCTGGCAACCCCCTCCCCCGCACCGGCTTCTCCCTCTTCCCTAAACCCTATCTCTCTCTCTCTCTCTCTCTTTCTCTCTCTTTCTCTTCTCTTTCTCTACAACTTCACCCCAAATTCCAATTTTTTTTTCCCCAAACCAAACATACAAAACACATTGAATTTGGGATTTGGGTTTATTTGGGTGTTTGGTTGGCTGCTAAGGAAGTCTGGAAATGAAAGGGAACTTGCATTTCAATTTTGGGTTTGTATGTGTATTTGGAAGTGAAAATATCAAATTAAGCTTGAGGTCGTCGGCGAAGATAAGTCGCTGTAAGTAGGACTGTCTGCAGGTGAGGGGAAAAGGGTGGGGAGGGGAAGATGGGTTACGAAGGTTGTTCTTGGGGAAGTTTCGGCGCTCGTAGAGCTTGAACCCGGATCCGGATTGTTGCTTTTTGGGCATGGATTTGATGGGTGGGATGTGCGTTTTGGTATTGCGGATCGGGTTTTGAAGATGAGGAGAAGCCTTGCTTGGTAGTTTTGGTTGATCTGATTAACATTTGGATGACTTGTTTGAAGGAGAAGGTGTTGGCTTGGACGAAGATGGTGGGATACTGGTTGGTGAATTCGGATCTGGTGGCCATGGGTAGGGGTAGGCATTTTAACCGCGCACCACCAAAATCAGCCGAACTGCACCGCCAAAAAACCGCAAAAAACCGCGTTGACCAAAAAAAGTCAACACCGCCAAAAAAACCGAACCGCACTGGTTCTTTCCGATTCTGATTCCGGTTCTACACCTTATTTAACCGCACCGAACCAAACCGCACCACATACTTGCAAGAAATATATTTTTTTATATTTTTATACATATATACACCATTATATATATTTTTATATATATTTATACAATTATTATATACTTTTTATACACTTTTTGTACACATTTTTATACACTTTAGACCATAAACTGTAAATCCTAATAAAATATTAGAATTAATATTAACGTAACTATATTTTAGGGTTTAGACCCTAAAATATATTTTATATAACCCTATGACCTATTTTCTAGATATATAATATAATAATAAATTACTAATGTTTTAGTATATAATTTTAGTTATACCCAATACCCTATATAATAAAATTAGTATATTCTTTATATTCTATATAAAAAAAATTAGTATATTATTTATAGTTTATACTCTATATACTAAAATTTTTAATTGTTTATAGTTCTAGGGTATAATATATAGTTATATACTATATAAGTGTATAGGGTATATGCCATATAAGGTTTATAACTTGTAGTAACTAGTAAGTTAGTAACTTTGTTTTAAGCAGATTCTTAACTTGTAATTGTAGTCATTGGTTGTATACTTGTATAATTGATTTTGTTTTTAACTTTTAAGTTTTAAGTACTAAGCAGGTTAAGCAAAGTTTAATGTGTGAGTCTTTTTGGTTAAGTTCATTGAATTAACTTGTAAATTTGTTTTTTTGTTGCCAAAACTTATTAATTAGGATGAGTTTGCATCATTAAATAATTGGGCTTAGGCTTAAAAAAATAAATGTGAGGCCCCAAAGTGCTAATCTGAATAATAACCCATTAGGCCCAGAACCGCAGTGGAGAACCGCACCGCACCTTGAATGGTTTAGTTTGGTTTGGTTTTTTTATTTCTTTCACGGTTTTAAGCACCGAACCGCACCGTGTATTAATGTCCGGCGCGGCGCACGGTTCCGGGAGAAAAGTGAGTCGAACTGCACCGCGCCCACCCCTAGCCTGGATTTAGGGGGTTGGGGTGTTGGGGTTGTTGGTGGAGGAGCTTGGACTCCTCCTCCATTGCTGCTGGTGCTACTTGTGCTGTTGTTGGAGCTGTGGCTATTCAGAGAGGGCATCATAGGACAAGGGTTTGGGTTCTCTTGTTGCCTTTGAGAGCTTTCCATTGATGGGTGGGTCTGAGTTTTATGTGATTTCGTTGAAAGAGAAAGAGAGAGAGTTAAAGAGACGAAAAGAATGAGGTGCAGGTGGGATGGGTCACCGGCGATAGGGACTACCGTTGACCAAAAAAAGGAAGATGTGAGGGTTGGGAGGGTTGGGGCTGGGTGTGGGAGGGTTTGTGGATATTTTTTTTTTTAGTTTTATTTAGTTTTATCTCTATATTTATTTTTTATTTTTTTATAATTTTTAAGGTAAAGACACGTTTTTTCCCTTCAAAATTATTTTTTTTACCAAAAATCCTTAAATGAGCCAAATAGAAAGTTTGAGATTTTTAATTGCATCAAAGTGAATGTCACATCCTCAATTGTGATAATGAGTATAGTTTGAGTCATTTTACTAAAATTATTCCTAAATTAAATGGCTTTACATCACCATTCACTAGTACTGTACCTAACCTAGGATCAAACAAATTCGAATTTTCATTGGCACCCAGAAAATAAAAAATGAATTATGATTATTGAGGAAGAGTAATACTGAGCCATCAATTATTATCTCAAATTTTTAGGTCTTAATTATATGAGAATTTGTTATTTGTTTATGTATTAGCCTACTCAGAATATTATTTATTTAAAAAACTAACATATTATGTGTCATATCAATTATCGATTAAAGTTATAATAATTATTATTATTATTAGTATCTCTAATATTATAAGTTTAAGATAGCGAGAGACCACTCAGAGCTAGCCTAACTCTTGCCTGAGAGGATTAGGCATCATTTAAAATGTGTTGGATAAGACCTTGCAATGATTATTAACTGACTATTCCAATTTCCAAGCAGCACAAGTCTATGCATTCAAATATATAATAGTGATACTTTTCATATGCATACTTTTCATATCATCAGCTCACGCGGCAATCCACTGCCTTTTGACCAGTATGGTATGTTTTGTGTCATTGTCAAGACACAAGAGCAGTACATCTCTCTCTTTCACATCTTGACTAATATAGTGTAGAATCTTGCATTCAAATATTGACATACTTTCTGAGTTATATATGAGTAAACGAATATGCTTTAATCTAACAATGCTTTTGTGAAGATAGGAAATTTTAACATGCAGACACCGACATATGTGATGTGGATGCATTTTTAATTTTTAATTTGACGAATGCAATTTTTGTATTATTAAGATATAGATTTTTAGTCATTAGACCTATGTATAATGTGCAGTGTGTTTGTATCAAAAATGATCACTCGCTTATCATTGAGCGGAAAATTTCACCCTACCTAACCATTTAGCAACTATAGAGTGGAGAATTCAATTAATGGATCGTCCATCTCTTAGGTCTCTTCTTAAGGGTTTAAGGGTCATCTTTGTAAAAAATTAGTCAAATGAGTAATTATTTAGTCATTCAAATTGTGCAGATAAATACAGTCCGTCAAATAAAAGGATAAATGATCTTGATAGTAATATACTGGCTAAATATTTTTCGATTTAGCTGATATTTTATAAGGATGATATTTAAATGATGTCCTAAAATATGAACGATTCTGATTATTAAAATTTGTTACTGAGTGGTTAAACGAATGAAAAATTCTTCGCTTTATAATGAATGAGTGATCATTACTAGTGTGCACTCTAGTTGATTTATATGAAAGATATGTATATCCCACACTTTATATTGAGAAATGATGATGACAATGCACATGTATGCATGCTTATGGAACAAGATCCATTCGCTGAAAAGAAGTTGGAGATGACTAATTACAATCCCACTCTTTCATAAATCATGCTCTGCTTTGAAACAACTCGGACATGACCAAATACTAATCTACATATATCCAACTGTCAATTTCACTGCCATTCTTTTGTTGTTGCATGTCTCTTCTCTGTTTGTGATTTTAAGTAAATCTCGAGGGGATCGAGGGAGTGGCCAAGTGGGCGAATTAATTCTCAATATAGGAGTCAGAGGATGTTCATATCATAAAATCCTGCATTGACAATTTAAAGTTTTGCATAACAGTATAAATTTTTTATTTTTTCTACTTATTATCAATTAATATTGAATTAAAAACAATTGAATTAGTTAACTAGAAATAATGAACTCCCTATAGCTTTAAAAATTCTTTATTTTGTGTAATTAAGCTGTTTTGTCACTTTAAAATGCTGCTCTAATAGCACATATTCCATTTTTAAAGATGGAGGAACTGAAGTTAAAATATTAAGAATCCAAGAATAGTTTATTTGTTTTATTTTTTTAGTTGTATTTGGGAGAATGTAATTACAGTTAGTATTCTTTGCTTCGGTTTTGTAAAAGTCTATTAAAGATCACGACCACAAAAAAGTTATCACTTCTATTCATTATCTTGTATTAATCTTTTAAATAAAAAATAAATGGGAAGTGGAATTATTAATTTTATATTTAATTATTGAACAACCGTGCCGGCGTGCCCTCCTTTTGACCATAATTAGGAACCTGTGAACTTTTCTAAGTTTTCTACCTAAAAACATATTCTCAATCTCTTTCTTTGTCAACTGTATTTCACGAGAAAAGTACACAACGTGGCTTGAAAATAGCTCATAGATTTCACACCCATTAAGGTCCAAGCCTTCCATGAGTCTTGAGTCTTGACCAGAGAGAAATTAGTGACCCCCAAAGGGCCCAAACCATTTTGGATCGTTTATTTGAAGAATCTTGTTTTAGTTTCAATATTTGGTAGGATATTTATGTATTATATATGCATGCCCACAGACAATATTTGTCAGTTGGCCCTATACTTTTTGTTAAGACTTTTATGTCTCCATTATGGTCTTCATGAGAGCGGATTCCTTACCAGGCTTTTTGGTACCAGACTGGTAAGTGGTAGCCAACTTTGTATCTTAGCCCTTCAATCAATCTAATGGTTTCATAATGCACAATAGGAGTAATGATGTCCATATTTATTCTTATCCAAATAAAATAATATTTTATTTTTTATCTAATTCTTTAAACAAAATTTTTTTTTTTTGTGTTCCTTAAACAATGTGAACACATACTAATTGGCTTCCAGCGTTTGACAAAAAAAAAATATTGGCTTCCCACTTATTTAGCTCTGGAGCTTCTTCCAGACTTCCACTTCACAAACATTCACTCCATTAGACTATGATTGCTTCTAGTGCCTTTCATTCGGTCTTCAACTCCCCTCCTATTTTTAAACTCTAAATTAATTCAATCATTTATTGCTGGGTTGCACAACAATTTGTCCTATCTAATTTTTGCCTAATTAATCTTCATGTTCTTCTATTAGCCCTTTATAATCATCACATTTCTCTCTCTTGTTCACCTTGTGTTTGTACAAAAATAGAGACTAAAAAGAAAAAACATCAACAAAGTAAAATGATCACAAAATTTGATGAGAGTTGCTATGAATAGATATTAAGGTTGCTGCTACAGAGATGCTCTGCACATTGCACTCTAATTTTTCAAAGTATATAGTCCCTAAACTATGTCTCCACCACAGAAAGAGAACATCAGTGGCATCTTTGCCGTTAGGCTTTTCTCTTCAACTTTTAAATCTGAATTCTAGTATCCTTTCAAATGTGATATGAACTTGAAGGTGTTGGTCCTTCATCGTGATATGCAAGGGCAAATGTGGTGGGGTTAGTTTGAAGTAACGCTTGAAAGGTAGTACATTGAGGTTCTTCATATGCCATCCATGACATTGAATTAAGCATGCTATCCTGCAACTATAACAAACCAATAATAATCCATTATCAACATCAAGGATACACATATACATAATAAATTCATAAGCACTCACCAAATTTGCAGGGTACATTGTTGGTAGACATTGGCTAGTTCCACCCATCATTGTAGGAATCTATATGCCCAATAAACTTAAGTATAACATATTAATTAATAGGATAAATTTTTAAGATAATATAAACTTTACCTGAGAAGATTTAGAAGGTAATGGAGGAGCAGCAATATAATTTTCTGTTGCACTTGCTTCCTTATAATTTTGTGATTCCTGTATAGCATAATGAACATAGTTAGATTCAATTGTAAAAATCTCCATGTCATTATATATTATTCAATTGTAAATAACTTTTACCTTTGACAAAAGAGAGCTTGATGTTCGTTTCTTCTTTGCTAAAGCTTTCTCCAAAACACTTTTAAATCGTCTTCTTCTTCGAGAAGTCTCTCTTTTCTTTAATCCTTTTGCTTGGACAACATTTACATTATCCGGGCAATGAGCACTATAACCATTAGCACAATCTATATTAGTAATGGGAGTAGGGTCTTCATTCTTATCTTGCACTTGACCATCAATTTTTAAACTTAGCATGTCTTCAATCATTTTGCTCAAATTTTTTGCATAGTCAAGGGCCAAACTATAAGCATCTTCATTTTCTGAAGCCCTAGATGATATCCTTGTAAATGTGTGGCACAAAGACCTATATCG
The DNA here is from genome assembly GCF_963921425.1 of Dryas octopetala. Taxonomy (NCBI): domain Eukaryota; kingdom Viridiplantae; phylum Streptophyta; class Magnoliopsida; order Rosales; family Rosaceae; genus Dryas; species Dryas octopetala. Next base: position 11,270,826 of record NC_141366.1, on the reverse strand, counting down.
GGAAGTCTGTTGCAAGTTAGCATCGGCTTGAATGTCCCTCCCATGCATGTCTTGTACACTTTGGGCTCTTGCTTTTTGTGTCCACCTTTTAAGAATATATTGACTAGGAATCTCTAGCATGTCCATGGCTTCCCGAAGGACTTTAATGGTGTGGTTGCACAAAATACCTTTCATCTCAAATAATCTACAGCTGCAAGATATGTTGTTTGAATCTTTTTTCCTCCTTACTTGTCTTTCTCTAAAGTCACCATAAGGTGCAACAACTGTATACACAATATTTTCATCATTATCATCAATTTTTTTTATTCGTAAATCAATAGAGTCCCCATACTGCTGTTGGAAATCCTCAAATATTGTTTTGGTATAAATATTACCTGCTTGTCTTACCATCATAGCAGGAACTCTCACCTGTGCATTTTTACAACACAACTCATACTCAGCTTGAGACTCTTTATACCTTTTTCCATTAAGCACCCTGTCAAAATGCATGAAAAATTGTAGCACATCATGGTTTGAGTTCAAATACTTTTTTAATGTAGAATTAAAACTCTCACTCAGTTGGGTGGTTTTTGCTCCTGCTGACCATGCCCACTTTACATATGCCATAGCCCATTTTTCCCTCAACTTATAGATGCTTTCCAACCATTGGTTATGACGCACTTTATAGTATTCAAGCATTGCATCCCAAGCAGCTAGAAATTCATCCTCATCTTCTTATTCATCCATAAACTTTGACATAATGCTCTTAACCACATTGGGTCCCTTGAACAATAAATTTAAATGCTTTATGGCATTATGCTTTATGGCATTATGCTTTATATGCCATGTGCAAAGCCTATGGTATGTGCCTGGCATAACAATTGCAAGAGCTTTCGCCATTGCAGGATTCCCATATGTGAAAATGGTTTTTGGAGCCTTCTTGGACATTGCCTTAAAAAATGTTTCAAATAGCCAAATAAATGAATCGGCACATTCATCATACATCAATGCTGCCCCAAAAACTGCAATCTCTCGATGATGATTAAATCCTACAAACACACCAAATGGGCGACCTGCTTCATTGGTATTGTAAGTTGTATCAAATGAAACAAAATCACCAAAATGACCATAGTCAATTATCATTCTAGCATCTGCCCAAAATATATTAGTTATTTGTTCTTCATTGTCCAATTGTATAGCATAATAAAATGAGGGATTTTCTAGTGTATGATTTTGAAAATATTTCAACAAGCTGTCAGCTTCACCATATGCCATTTTTTTTGGCCTCTTAGATCGAAGATAGTTCTTTTGATCTATTTTTGTATATCCAAGAGATTCCCTTCCTCCAACTTGTCTTCCCATCAACTCATATGTAGAACTAGGCAATATCCCAGATTCTTCTGCTAAATCTATTTGAATAGCTTGTGAGTCATGTATTTCCCTGTGAGATGGAAGCATATATGTACACACTCTGGTTTCACAAGTGGATGGTTGTGTTGTTCCACAAAACTATGTATAAAATACTTACCATTATATCTATTCAACTTGATAACCATTTGAGCACCACACCCTGTCCTTGTCTCTGCTCTTGAATTTTTAATGATCTGATTTTGCTTAGCTTTAGGTCGAAAACCCTCCTTCCAACAAAGATAAACTCTTGAAGTGATTTCACCTGTTCTTCTATTTTTGTTTTGGTTGTCTTTTCTAATGGAAAACCCCATTTTCCTCCCATATTCATTATAAAAATTGTAGGCCATTTCTTCATAATCAAACTCCATACCACATCTTGGTTTACAAGTTAAATCACCCAAATCATCTTTATCATTGATGTCTGTAGCTGTTGAATTACTCATTTTCAACTCTGCAATATACCAAGTCTAAGAGCAGAGCAAGTAATAAGCATTCAAAAAAAAAAAAAAAAAACCCCAAAAGACGAAAACATAAATCAAAATATGAATTTTTGGAGACAAATTGAAAAACTAAGACATACCTTGATAATGAAGTAAATGTTTGTGAAGTGAAAGTCTGGAAGAAGCTCCAGAGCTAAACAAGCGGGAAGCCAATATTTTTTTTTTTGTCAAACGCGGGACCCTTGAAATATTAACACATATTCTTTCAACACTTCACTGGACATTGACACATCGCCGACACTCATTCAACATCTCATTTAACGTGACTAGCTACTTTTCTTTGTCCAACATTTTCTTTGACTTCTACGGTTCTACCTAAAAAAAGTTACCATACAAAAAAGAAACAGTAAGATTTTAGTTATTGAAATGCATTTGATTCACTTGAGGGTATTGGAGTACTTGAGATTGCGAATCTCTTAATTAATAGAATAGATTTTATCGGATATTTAATAAGAAAACATTTACGTTTTATATAAATTCATGTCGTCATATTTTTTTTATATTACATTTTAATGTTTTTTTTTTTTAATTTACTGTATCAGCCTGTTTGTTTCGTACTGTTACCGCAGATGTTTGTGGACCAAAAGCCTGTCAAGTTCTGCAATTTAATTTAATTTATATATCTATATCACCTGAGTCATCAAATATTCATTTAAGATAATTTCACAGTATCAAATTAAAAATGTGATTTTGTGTTTCATGAGCCTGTATTCATGCACATATATGTATGTACGATCATTTCCTCTTGGTAATGAATAAAGTTGTAATCACATCAATTATTCAATGTTCGCGAAAGTTTGGTGATATTTATAAGGTAGGGCAGAGCCTATGATGAAGGGATCTCGAGACTCAAGGATGGAGATGTGATTTGACTCTAGAAAGTTGAAAGAGAAACGTGAGCAAATAATTGTAGTACTTTGTGTGAAAGATGTGATGGCATTCAAATTCCTTATGTCATTTTCCATCTTTAAATTGTAATGGTTTATAGGGATAAAAAGGTTTTTGAGGTCTGTTCATTTTTAGGCTCTAAAAGCTCATCCATATAACATAAGTCAGAGGTGAATCTCCATCTCCATCTCCATCTCCTTCATGATCATATGGGTCACATCAAAATTGAAGCAAATCATGCCACGCTCATGATGAACTGTTGAGCAAGGAATTGTTTTGTGGCTACTACAGAAAGCCCTTTGGACCCTCCTTCCCCACCCCCCTCTCTCCCTTCCCCAAAAAAAAGAAAATCTAGATCAACAAGTCGGCCATTTGTTATGGTAGGGACACACACAGAGTACATTCGCGAACTATAGCATCATTCATTGAATCTGTGTTCAAATAAATTGATGAAAATAAAAAGAATCTACTATGATTAATGTGTACATAAAACTTTCTTATTAGTTATCTTGTACGTCTATCATTGAAGGAGAAGGTGTATTAGTTATTTTACTATGTTTAATGTGTACAAAAATTATGTTAGAAGAGCCACTTTTTTTGGGAGATAGAAAGACTCGCTTAAAAGGTTTAATTTGATAAACAAGTGATGAACAATATATATATGCATGTAAATGTTGATCTAGTTAAACAATGAAATGAATTCAACCTTTAAATACAATATCTCTCACTTTGTTCCTCAAATTAAATCTCTTAGATAAACACAACTGAGAAATATGAGATTTGGATTCTCTATTTGTTTTGTTTTTGCTTGTTTCAATTATAACGGCTTAATATAAATCTAAAAATTCATGTAACTTTATTCACACTAAATACGAATTTATTTTATATTTTACTTTATACTCTTAGATAATAAATACATTATTAAAATTAAAAATCAAGTAAAAATTAATATAAAAAAAAAACAAGTAGGGATCTGAATTCAAATATATAATATCTGTCAAGGAGACTAAAACGTAGCTAGTTGTAAAAATGTAAAACTTGGGACTATTAAGGTAGAATAGGAGCATATATAATTTTATATATAATGTTCCAAAAAGTTGAGCTACAAACATATATAAGTTATTTTGTTTATTAGGCTTTATTAAAGTACATAATATATTTTCCCGTTACTATGAATATTCGAACCCAAAACTTCTGAGGAGAAATGTAAGTTCCTAACCACTCTAGGTCTTAACCTTAAATAAATAAATAAGGAAATCCTAGTGGGACACATTCCATTAATGATATGATAAGAGTACCCCCCGGCGCTTACCCAAAAAAAACAAATGATATGATAAGAAGCATGGGAAGAGAATAGGAGAGTAATCAAATCAAAGCGTGTCCCTTCGGTTTTTGACAGGATACTATGAATATGAATATCATGTGAGAGAGCAAAAAATGAAACCGCGCAATGCTATTTAAATTTAAAATTTGTTGCAATGTAAAGTTTTGTTAAAAACTTTAAATTTATATTTAAAATATAATACGTAAATGCATACATACATGATTCATTTTTAAGTGGCATTTTCACTTCTTAGACATATTTTGTTGGTCGTTACTTCATTTGAGTTTTATTATTTGCTGCTTAATATTATAGCACATTGAAACAAATTTGTAAAGAACAACACGAGAGCGTCTTTTAAATTTGAGTGGCATGTGTAAAAACGAGATGAATGAGTGAATGAATAGGATGAGTTGATGACAAGGCAAGGAGGAAAGTGGTGGCGTTAGGTTAGCCAGGCAAAGCTGGCGAGGAAGGAGGAAAGTAGTGCGTGGGAGGGTGAGGTGGCGATGGCTAAACCAACCTGGCGTCGACCCACAAGTCATAACATAGCTACTTATATAGTGCGTGGGTGGGTGAGGTGGCGATGGCTAAGCCAACCTGGCGTCGACCGATAGGTGATAACCTAGCTACTAATAGGAGTAGACTTTAGTACGACCGACAGAATCACCAAAAAAAGAAAACAAGAGCTACGAATATTAGGAGGCCACGTCATGCGATAGGGAGGGACTTATGGGCCCTGCTGTTTATCTCGCAAGCTAGCACGCCCATTTCAGCCTCTCACAGCCGTCTATTTCACTCCAGGCTGCGCTTCAAACACGTCTGTGTATGCATGTACGTATGTGGCCTTCTCTCTAGCTTCTGTCTCAAAACTCCAACTTTGCAACCTGTGGGCCTATATATTCCCAACAGCAACTAGCAAGGATATATCGTCTTTCTCTCTCTCTCTCTCTCTCTCTCTCTTCCATGCGTGTACACCACTTCAAAGTGATACACAATCATATCAATAACTTACCATAATGGCCGGAGAGATACATCAATGCATGCATATTACAAGTATATCAAACAATTATTAGCTAAAAGAAAAATCCTCTTATGCAATATCCACCGATTGAATTTAATAAAGTAAGAAGTTGTTTGTATTATTACAATCCAACACATGTAAATGGATAACTATAAATTATTTCATAAGTTTTGTAGTGCGTGATTCACCGGTTAATGGTTTACAATCATCCACGTTGTAATGAGTAAAACTCTTTTATGAGATCCTTGCATGAGTATTTCAAAGTACGAAGTAATTATGTCATTACAGTCGTGTGTACATATGTGAATAATTATAGACCGTTAATTAATTATTATATATAGTTCTGTAATACACAATTCACCAATTTATGGTTCACAATTTTTCAAGTTGTACCTAGCAAAACTTCTTTATGCAATCTATGCGCCCATTGCGTGTTTAATTTGAAGTACAAAGTAATTTGGGTTATATATTAAAACTTTACAATATTGTAAATCAACCATGTGAATACTTAATTAATTATGTCCAGAAAAAGAAACTGTCTATATACTAAGTCATAAAAGGGAAAACCAACTCTCACAGGACTGCTTTATTTTCTGACAATTTTGGCAACCAATTGCTTGCCAATCTTTCATAGATGAAAACAGAATGTCAATGCTGAAGTAGCTCATTCTAAGTTTATCAATATATTCTAATTCCATCAATGTTTATCTTGAATCAAATATGCTTTTTAAAATAGCTCATTCTGTTAGTCTTATAAGTTAAATGTGAATAGATAGCAAGTATAATAATAGCCGCTTGATAGTATCAAATATTAATATATGTCATTGTGACTATTATGAGACATTTTTATTTAGATTATGGATATATTAAGAATTTGTGATTGGGAGGTTATTATTATATATTATTTTTCTTTTTATAAAAAAAAATTATGCTAATATGCTTATATGCATTTTTTTTTTTGTCATTTTAGTTTTGGTCATGATGTAATTAAACTTTTTTTTTTTATTTAAAATAGTAAGACCGACGAGTAATACCATGTTTATAGATCAATTCTAATGTCTTGGTCATCATTGACCAATGAGTAATATTATCTATGGCCTTATCTAAAGCTTTTCCCACCCAATGTGAGACTATTATGAGCATCTTCTACACACCCAAACAAAAAAACGTTAGACTATTGCTATGAGATTATAATTGTTAGGTAAACATAGTAGTACTTGTCGGTCTACCCATGACCAAAATAAATAAAATCATTTTATGATATTATACATTTTTAAAAATGTATAATATCATAAAATGATTTTATATTTTGGGCTATAGCTATAACAGAAAATGGTGTGAGAATAGAGAAATTATTATGTATAATCAATATATTGATACGTGGTATATCCAGTTTATGTGTTATAATATGAGTGAATGTTATTAATACTATACTCTACTAATATAAACGCATCATCTAATAATACCCCTATACGTTGGATTAGTTATACCACATAACGGTATATTAGTTATACCCTATAATTTTTGGTGAGAATGAGTATGTTTTGGGAGTTGAAGTCTATCATAACTGTTTGTGATGGCCATCTTTTTCAATCCAATCCTTCTAACCTTTTTGGGATAGTCACTCTGCCGTATCCTTGAAAGTTGATACCAAGTTCAAAGATCTCTCTTAAAAACATATCTTGGAAAATTCTAATGTGTAAACATCCTATGTGATGCCGACGTAGTTTTCAATCTAATGGGTTCATTTTTTATTTTTTATTCTTTTATATCTAGAGTATAAATTTTGGGCCAATAAATCTAGATTCACATAGTGTAGTGTCCACACTGTAAATCTAGTCATAATTAAACATGCATGTTCTTCAATCCAATCCACTTCACCTTTTTGGATTAATATTTTATACACTCACGATCATATGGAGTTTTAAACTCAAAATTGGGACCGATTGAGAGTATATATATATATAGCCATTAAACATTTGAAATTATTTTATACAATAGGAGAATATATAGCACCATGCCACCATCAATGTCTTGGGTCCCCCTTCCTAGTAAATTAATGGCATGCCATAAATTATAAACATAATATTTGTTCATGATGTGACATGCCACATGATTTACTATGTGTATCACTGCATATTCATCTTATATATTTAATGAGCCTGTCTTATAATGGGGGTTCATATATAGCTTTAGTAGAAGATCACTTAATTTCACACAATCATGCCAATGGTACCGTAGGTAGCAATCTACACGGCATGCTACATTATGGTGGTGTCTTATATATTTATAGGATGGAGGATGTGACATCGATGAGCTACATGATCTCCTGATAATTAAGGAAAAAGAAAACTACTTAACGTTAACACATTATAGTTTGGCAATTTATTGCTAGATTGTAGCCTTACTTGTTTTTAAATCACCTATATATACGTACCTACTTAGGTGGGGATTACTTGATACCTACTCTTGAAAGGGTAGGTGTGGTTACCACTTACCAGTAAGGATATATGCCTTTTCTTTTTTATTGCCAATTAGGATATATGCCTGAACCACTACCTATATATATAGTCCTCTAATTCTTCTTTTCTATTAAAAAAAAATTGTTTGACATGGTAGTGTCTTATCTATTATACAAATTTGAGTCAAACTTTGAATCTCACTTGTTTTTAACAAGTTAGGTACTAATACAACCTATATATTGACACATTATTGAACAAACAAAATCTATAAATTTAGTAACTCTAGTATTATTCAAATGAGTGATTATATTCCCACCCATTTGTCTCATTTTCCTACCAACCTTATTTTTATACCCCATGCCATATTAAATTTTGAAAAATATAATACGGATGTAAAAATATAATATGGGGCTCATATCAAGTGACTAAAGATGAGAACAATAATTAAGAAATTTCATCAAACTATTATTGTTCACGCTATTTTTTGAAATTTAATAGGGGTGTAAAAATAAGTTGCATGGAAAAATATGATAAATGGGTGGAAATATAAGCATCCTATTCAAATATTAAAGTAATAGTAATTGTTCATTGAGAGAAACTATATAATGCATTTGAAGTTGGGAACAAAATTTAAGAAGAAAAATAGATGGAAACCTAAGAAGATTTAGTGGATGAAAACCATGATGGGGGAAAGTTCAAGATATTGGACCCAAGAGACTTAGAATTCATCAATATTCCTAAAAAAAATTTAATTATCGGATATCTTGATTATGTTGATGCCTAGAAGATTTGGATAATGGTCCATCAGAGTTAGGTGATGAAAATTTTGATCATAACCTAATTAATAAATTAGATATTTGATTAATTTCTGAAGGTTGGAATACACTAGTATAGATATATGTTTAAGAATATTGATTGCTATCTCATTAAATTTTTCACTAAACATGGATTTTTCTCTCACTAATAATGTTTTCGATAAACACTTGAAATTGTGACTATTTAATCAATGGTCAAATGGTTTCTGATTTTTCTAATTTTTTGCAAGGATGATCCTTCAATGGAGACCAAAAAACAGATGGTTCCGATTATAAAAATACTCTATGGAGTGAGTCGCATAAGGAATCCCTTAAATAAGCTTATTTAATAAATTCCTTAACAAAAGGGCCATGACATCATATATATTATATTCGATTAGGTGCAGACGAGTGAACTGAAAGAATTAGAGCATCCAACCCAAAATCAATTGGCAATAGGTGAAGTGGCCCAAGACTTATAAGCACATATGCTAAGCTCTAGTTTTCCGATGTGGGACATTGCTTCACATTACTCTCAACACGCTCCCGCACGTGTGGCGATATTTTGAGCCTTACACTTGAACAAATTGTATTGGGTGACGTGGGAGCACGTGTGGCCGTTGGGCCTTACACGCGAATAACCAAGCTCTGATACCATGATAGAATTAGAGCATCCAACCTAAAACCAATTAGCAATGGGTGGAGAGGCCCAAAACTTAAAAGCACATATGCTAAGCTCTAGTTTTTCGATGTGGGACATTGCTCCACATTACTCTCAACACGAACGTGCCACCGAGCATTTAGCAGCATATTTTTTATAATAGTCGAGCTCTATCGAGCGCTCAACACTAAGTGCGAATTTGCGAACGTCCGCACTTGAACGGGCCTCTATATATATATATTCTTTAACTAACAAGGAGACTTGAACACAGATTCTACCCCTTTCTACTCTATCCAATGCTACTTGAGCTACAACGTACTTATAGGTTTTAGGCTTTTAGCATCCTATATGTTACCAACTATCATTATTAAATTAGGGCGGATCCGCGGAGCTAGTATAATTATAAGATACTGATTTTCAGAGTGAGATTGTAAGAAGAACCAAAAAAAAAATAAAGGAAAAAAATTAGAGGATAAATATTCAATGAATCTAGCTAGCTAGCGGAGGTGGCCATTTCCTTTGATTTAATTTAAGGCTTTTTTACTCAAATACCACCTGAACTATAATGGGTGTGCTCAAATACCACCCAAACTTTTTTTCTTGCCAATTTACCACCTGAACTTTCACATATTGGCCAATTTACCACCTACCGTCATTTTAGTTAAATTTTCTGTTTATTTCAAGGGTATTTTCGTCATTTATATAAAAAAAGTATTTTAAATATTAAAAAAAAATCTAATTAAACCCCCTAAAAAAAAAGGGTATTTCCATTTTCTATTTTTTTAGTTTTTAATTTTTTTTCTAATTATATTTTAAAAAAAGTTTTTTAAATAATAATATTTTTTTATTGTATTCAAGGGCAAAATGGGAAGTTTGGGAAATTTTTTGATGATTTAACAGAAAAATAGATGTTAGGTGGCAAATTAGCACATATTAATAATTCCAGGTGGTAAATTGGCAAGAAAAAAAGTTTGGGTGGTATTTGAGCACACCCCTTGTAGTTCAGGTGCTATTTGGGTAAAAAAGCCTTAATTTAACTCTGGCCGGTGATCATTTTCAGTGGAACAAATAGCCATTACTCATTATGTTTAGATCCCTTGGGGAGGTGATGACTGGACTGGTTTTTATCAAGTATTATGTCCACACCATTTAAAAGCTTAGGCAGTAAAATAACAGTTAAGTCATATTTTATTCTTCCAAACTCATAAAGTTTCTATTATAAATATAGTTATACAGTTTTATTAAATGAACACTCAAACTTCAAAATCATATGTGGAGCGAGCTAATAATTTGAGTAATTGAGCATCATAGTGACCTAGTCAGAAATTTTTTTCGTGGGACAAAAACATGACATTCCTACTTTAATTTTTTTTTTAAAAAAAAAAAACTATTTCATCGAGCACCTTTTATATACTTTTTAAAAATATAACTTGATGAACAAAAATTGTTGCGGCAATTTAATAGGAAAATTCCTATTACTTGGTGGACTTTTTATAGAGTCATCAGTGAAATGCTATTATCATACACACCATTTATGGTTCGATTCTTATCCATTTTATTTTGCGCAAATTTAAAGAATATATATATAGAATTATAATTTTAGTAGTAAAGCACTTACGTACTCCATGTTCACGTCAAGAGGTGGATATTTATCCTCCGCTTCTTGCAAATAAAAATAATAATTCAGTGATATATATAATATATTCAATTAAAAAGAGTCACTTATATATTATTTATTTTATATATATATATTTCTTTTTCTTCTAGAGTGTTTATTGAATGAACATTCCAAGTCGTTTCTGAGTGTTCCCCCTATAAATAGCCAAGAAGCTTATACCACTTCGCTCAAACTCAAAGTGCCCCTCCCTCCACTGAAGCCATATCAATTATCAACTTTCTTCATATTAACAATTCCATCATCCATCATCCATCAACTAACTAATATTCAATTCAATTCCATCATCTCCACGATTCTCATCTTCAATTCCTTCTCTCTCGCTCTCTCGCTCTGATACACACATAGCCACATACAACAGGTATACATAAACACACACACAAGAGCAACAACATCTACAACAATGGTGTTCGCGTCTAAACCAGCTACTGAGCACTTGTCTTACACCAGAAGCTGCAAACATTCCAAGCTATTTTCTGGGATTCCTCTGATAGACCTCTCCAAACCAGACTCCAAACAGCTCATTGTCAAGGCCTGTGAGGAGTATGGTTTCTTCAAGATCATCAACCATGGTGTCCCAATGGATTTCATTTCCAGATTGGAATCTGAAGCTATCAAATTCTTCTCCTTGCCGCATTCAGAGAAGGAAAAGGCAGGGCCTCCCAATCCATTGGGATATGGTAGCAAACATATTGGGAAAAATGGTGATGTGGGTTGGGTGGAGTACCTTCTTCTAACAACCAATACAGAATCCATTTCTCATAGATTTCAATCTGTTTTTGGAACAAACCCAGAAGAGTTTTGGTATGTTATTCAAGCGGAATCAAACAGAACTTGAATTCAATCACAAATTTTGTTTTTAAATTTGTTTATATTTTTTATATTGCAGTTCTGCTTTGAATGATTATATATCAGCTGTGAAGAGAATGGCTTGTGAGATTCTTGAACTGATGGCTGAAGGATTGAAGATTCAACCAAGGGATGTGTTCAGCAAGCTTTTGATGGATGAACAGAGTGACTCCTTTTTCAGACTGAATCACTACCCACCATGCCCAGAGCTTCAAGGTGGTTTGAGCAGTCCCACAAATGTGATTGGATTTGGAGAGCACACAGACCCACAAATCATCTCTGTGCTAAGATCCAACAACACCTCTGGCCTCCAAATTTCTTTGAGAGATGGGAGTTGGATTTCAGTCCCACCTGACCAGAACTCCTTCTTCATCAATGTTGGTGACTCTTTACAGGTACTGCTTCTGTTCTAATAAGTTCATTCACCTCTTTGTTTTTTGTTTAATAACAAAATTTTAATTTTTAATGTGTTTACTGTTTACTGTAGAGAAAGATTCCAATTTGTTTCTCTGTCAATTCCCTATTACCATGGATAAAGATGTGAATCTAAATATATGGGTCAGAACAGTTGACTGTTTAGACTTTAGATAAACACCACATCCTTGTGTGTTTTTTTTTGGCTACTTAATGATTGGTTTTTAGCTGTACAAGCTATTTTCACATCACAATGCTATCTAAAAGTAAAAATGTAACCCTGGATTTGTTTTTAAATTATCTACTAATGGGGTTTGTTGGGTCTGTGGGTGGATTTGCAGGTTTTGACAAATGGGAGGTTCCAAAGTGTGAGGCACAGGGTTTTAGCAAATGGATTGAAATCAAGAGTTTCAATGATTTATTTTGGGGGACCACCCTTGAGTGAGAAAATAGCTCCCTTGCCTTCTGTCATGAAAGGAGAAGAGGAAAGCATGTACAAAGAGTTCACATGGTTTGAGTACAAAAACTCTGCTTACAACTCAAGATTGGCTGACAATAGGCTTGGACACTTTGAGAGAATTGCAGCCTCCTAAAAATCTCAGCAGATAGTCCTTACTTCTTAGGATATGGGGTCTTTAATTTCAATACTCAGAAATCATAATAGGTTAAGATAATCATAATTCAGTTCGTCAAAAGAAATTCCCATTGATGGAATACTATGTGTATACTGTGTGTTCTGTTTCTCTTGTTTTTCCCCTGTTTCATATTGTGTTAGCACTTAAATGTAGTTATGTTTCTTGTTTTTTTTTTTGGCCACTAACTATGTTTCTTGTTAGTAATACACAACGATTTAATTACACTTACACCCCCTGAAATTTATCGTCTTTTTACATACACCCCCTAAAGTTTCAATAATTACACATACACCTCTGAAGTTTTAAAACTGTTACATATAACCCTCTATAGTGAGACGAAAATGATGAGAAATTATGCAAAAAAACATGCTAAGGGATTAAATAGCCTAATAAGATTATTCAAGGTGTAAGGTCCAATCTAAATACAAATATTTTCTTTTTTATTTATTTATTTATTTTCTTTTGTAGGGGTTATATGCAACAGTTTTAAAACCTCAGGGGGTGTATGTGTAATTATTAAAACCCTAGAGGGTGTATGTGAAAAGACAATAAACTTCAGAAAGTGTAAGTGTAATTAACTCAATACACAACTTGATCATCTCTTTTTTTTTTTTTTTTTTTTGTGAGAAGAATTTTGGAAATATCATTGGGGATTTGAAACCGACTGAATCTATGCAAATAGGTGGATTGCTGATCACAAAGTGTCCCCACAGGATATTTGTTCATCTTCATCTCTACCACAATTAATGTCTATCATTATAAAGCTTTTAATGATGTAAACAGAATTATTGTACTCTTCAAGCCATTTCGTACAAGTTAATTGTCTTACTCCTTCCTTCCCTCCCTCCCTCTCTTTAATCATAGTATTCTGGTGCCCACAAATTCTGGGCTAATTATTTATTGGTCTAATCGGATATGGTTTCTACTTTGGATAACTAACAAATAGTCAATACATTCCTCATTCCACACATTAAGCTTGTCATGGACACAATTATAACGTTTTTTTAGGGCTATTATTTGAACACCCTTCTTTCTTGTACTACACGCTCCTTTCTCGCCTCGCCTCACCTCACCTCACCTCACATCCTTTTTTCTTTTTAATTTATTCAATTTCTTAATACACATCTCTAAAATTTTTAAAATATCCTCATTACACAATAAAAAATAAAAAAACCCAAACCTAGCACAATCACCGACCCCACCCCCAGCCGCCATTGACAGTGGCAGCGAGGAGTTGGGGTCAGGGTGGGTTTGGGACTTGGGGTAGGTTGTCATTTGAGTTTGGGTTAAAGGTGTAAGTTTACTACATAAAAGAGAGGAGTGTTTAATGAAAGGAAAATGAGTGTTTATATAGCAATTTCTTTATTAATTAAATTATCGTTCATAAGATTCAAATTCAGAACCTACTCCAACAAAAAGAAACTTGATGTCATCTACTAGACCAAATGATCATTGAGGGCATAATTAGAACTTAGGAAGATATATTCTTAATTTGGGCACATAGAGAAAATTCTATAGTTGATATGTGGTTTTTGTTGTCTATATTTTGTGTTTATTGGGCCTCTTGTATTGGGTGTGCTGTGTTTTCTTTTTGGGCTTTTTTGATTTTGTTTGTAATTTGTGTTTGGATGAAACCTATTAGGTGTGGATATTGAAACTGAACCATGTACTCTGTTAGTCACATTTAAAGAGTACAAAGCCTATTTCAATTCAAACGTAGCTTATGGGCCTTCTATTATACTTTTTCCTTTGATCCAATAAATTATTATTGTTCCAAGTCGAGCACCTTAAGAATATTACATTTGTTATATACTGTATACAGTTATACAGATATGTTATGAATATATATACTCACTAGTCACTTCTTTATCCGGTGCGCAAAGAGTTAATTATACTTACACTATATGAGATTTATTGTTTTTTCACATACATCTTATGGGGTTTCAATAATTACACATACACCCCTTGAGATTTCAAAACTGTTGCATATAACCTCCTATAGTGAGACGAAAAATTATGAGAAATTATGCAAAAAGGCATTCTAAGGGGTGAAATGACTTAATAAGATTACTCAAGATATAAGGTCCAACCACAATACAAATTTTTTTTGTTTATTTATTTTTTTCTCTTATAGGGGGTTACATGCAATAGTTTTGAAACCTCAGGAGGTGCATGTGTAATTTTTGAAACCCTAAGAGGTATATGTGAAAAGACGATAAATCTCAGGAAGTGTAAGTGTAATTAACTCAGTGCGCAAATGATATTAACCGCTTAAGCTCACTCAAGCACAAATGCACAATAAACTTCAAAATATTGCACGACTGAGATTATTCACGCGCCGCATGGACACATGAGTAACTATTTGTAGCATATATGTATATATATATTAAAAGTTTAATATTCCTGGTGGCAAAAAAAAAAAAAGTTTAATATTCCTAAGGTACTAAACATGGAACAAAATCCAGTAATTAGTCTATCGGCATTGAATTCACCAAAATTTTCTTTTTTATTTATAAGTCAGGCTAAAATAAGAACCTGTACACCACTTTTCCTTAGGATCAGATCAAATTTCTCCTTTTCCTTTGGTAAACACTATCGATATTTTTCCTTTCTGTATTTGGGTTGTCCTCTATAAGGTTTTCTCATACGTTTAGAATCAACAAATCATAAAATTCAAACAGATTGAGGACTGCCAAAAGATTGAAATGAAGAGTGTCCACAAAGGCCAGGTCACTACTTGCTCGAACAGAGAATGTGGAATATTTTACAAAATGGGTAATAAAACTGTCACGAGTGTTACACTGTGGAAGCAGGACAAGCCTATGCGGCTATGCTCTTTGTTTAGCTCCATCTCCTCCTAGAGTGCCACCGTATACAATGTTGAAGTTCTCAATTGATGGTATTGGTAATGCTCTAAATTAAGTCATTTGCTCACCCATCTCATCATGAACCACCAAACTCAGCTACCATCACAATGAGCCCTCTCAGACAATTGGAAGTTAAGAAGGATCAGGGCAAAATGACAATCTATCTATCTCACGATTAAAGATCTATTAGCATGCTCCAATATAACCAAGAAAAAAAAAAAGAAAAGAAGATCTATTAGCATGCACACAAGTCACAACAAAGACCCCACAAGATTATAGTTCGAGTTTTAAATTAAATGTTTCATCAATAAGAATATAATCATATCAGTTCGTGTTATAATTTTATAACAGTAAAATGTGTCATTTGATTGGACATTAATAAGAATATATAGTATTTTATTTTTGATTTCTTTTTATATTAAAATGAATCTAATTTTAAACATATTATAATTACTATTCCACTTGTTAATGCAAAACTCTGTACATCAACGTAAAATATGGTTGTAGGCATAGAGAATATAGAGAATCAAGAACACAAGCAATTTTTAGGTGGTTCACCCAACCTGGGCTACATCCACAGCCAATTGTATTTCTGTATTGTTGTATTTAGAAAGATTACATCTTTGTGGGAACAACTAGCCTGTGAAAAGCCATTGAAAAGCAGTAATGTATCAGTGAAATTGAAATCAGCCCCTCTTCACCTTAGGGGTGAAGGGCTTTATGTAGGGTGGTAAATGGGCCATTGGGCCTTGTGTAGGCATCTGATGGGCTTCTTGAAAAGGGCCTCCATCTTCAAACTCTTCACTGCATGGCCCAATAGACATCATCTGGTAGTTGGCTCGGCTACGTGACAATTTGTCATTTGTGGAAACGTGGATTTACCCACAAACACCACTTACTCCCATTACTTAAACTAACCCCAAAAACTTCACTCTCCGTGTTTCCCACTACCTAATGTGATTCTAGGCTGCAAAAATTATTGGGGAAGAACTGGGACTGTACGCTCTGCCACGTGTAAAGGGCAAGAAGCGTTGTCATAGACTATTGGGCCAAATTGGGAGCCACTTACCTGGATTTCGGCTGTTTAGCTCCTCCCTCAGTGTGTTAGGGCCTCTGGCCCTCTACTTGTAGAAGGCGTTGTCGGGGCCTTAACCCACTCACCCAAATGTAAAGTGCAAAATCCTGGCCCAACACAAAATCTAAAATTAAGATTAACTACTCCATATTCGAAAAAAAAGAAAAAAAATAAATTTTACTATGGTAGCGAAAAATATGTATATACCATATTGCCAGACCGGTATGAAATTTTGTACTATCTCAATTAATCATCTAACATATAAATTTCTTTTAATAGAAACAATATCTACCTTTGTAAGACTCACATATGTAAATTTCACTTCTATCTAAAATATTGTATACAAAATAATCAATTAAAGTAGTACAAACAAAGTTTATATATAGGAATTAAGCTTTGATTTTGAGGTTAGAATCATTGAAACATACTATGATCTTGCTCCGTAATATTTTTTTTTTCTTTCCCCAAATTATTGTCCCTCGTTCAGAGTGTAGGCAGGTTTAAAAAAAGGAAAAAATAGTTCAGAGTGTAGGCCAGTTTTGCAGTTCAAACTAGAAGACATGGCAAGTCTCTAGTTCAAACTAGGAATATTTTGTGGTTATGCATGTTTTCAAGATGAGGTAAATATCAAGTTTGTGGTTGAGTTTTCCAGCTGAAATCCCGGAGATCTTCTAGGCCACCAGATTCTTTTGCCATATTTTAATTGTGTTAGATATGCTTCATGACTTGATTCCTTCTGCAAGTCAGAAACAGAAATTAATGTGGTTTGAAAATTCTGGAACTTTCACGATTGAGGCCAGAATTATTGCTCTGGAAACTTCTAGATATATGGAGACAAAACTCGCCTAACCAAGCTTTAACCATAAGATATGGTGGAAACCATAAATAATTTCAATCTACAATATTTTTTTGATTAAACAATAATTGTTATCTATGATATTTGATTAAAGAACCTCCTTCCATAAAAGAGAGTCTGGTCCGTATCACTAGACTAATTAAGTGATCATGACAATTTAACCTATATATATATTATTCATTACCATGCAAATTAACCAACCTATTATATATTTACGATCTATTCAAAGCACGACTAGTATATATGTTGATTTAAACGGTCTACAATTTTGTAGCTATAGTTAATTAGCATAGTCATGTCCCATGTGGGTACATATATAAGGCCAAATAAGATTCTTTCATGATATTTTTTGTGTTGCTATATATGTATGGTGTTTGTGCCCATATTAGTGTCTTTTTACATCTCAATTAAATTAAGTGTTCTTAGTTTAAAATTTCTTTTTTAGTATTTATCAGAATAATAATGATATAATTAAAAATATAAAAGGATATATATTCCTCAACATAATTAAGCACCGGTATCAACACAAAAATATCAACAGATCGAGTATCAACTATCAACAATCGTAAGAGGACGCATAAGCCATGATGTAATTGATGCAGTGAGGCTGTTATCTTTGAAAAGGGCAAGCTGACATGGACAGTAAGGGATAAATTAGGTGGATGACACGTAGCTTTTCTGTAGAAAAGGACTCTTCTCATGCTGTTTATTTGTAAAATTATTGTGTGGGGCTGTTGCACCCAAATTAAATATATACGGTTATTAATCTCTTTAAATTATAACACAAATATAATATTAATATTTAAAATAAAAAATTAAGATTAAATATCAAATATTAATAGTTTTCAGTAAAGTAGCAAGATACTAATTTTTTTAAATTTAGGTACTAACATAGAGCAAAATATTTTGAATTAGGTTATTAATTAGTTTACTATACAGTTGTGACTGTTTTAAATTCATAAAAATTCAAAATTTATAAAAATTTAATACTTTTAATTTATGTTTGGAGGATGAAGTTTTATGTTTGGAGGATGAAGTTTTATAACATAGAAACTAAATATTAATCTTTAAGCTTAATTTATAAAAAAACAGAAAATCAATAAAAAAGTTATGACTGTTAGACAGTCACATTTAATAACCATGTTTTTTAAAGTTGGTACATAAATTAAAATTTAGTATTTAAAGTAAAATGACATAACATTTTGATAGTTAAAATAAAAAAATATTACAATTTAGTATGTAAAATCAACTGACATTATTTTAAATTAAAAACCTTAAATGATACCATTATAAATTATACGTGTAAATTGGTATCGTCATCCGCACATAATATAAAGTTAAACACCAAATTTTTTCATCATTACCGAAATGAGCGTAAGGGGACCTCCTATTCAGCTGTGGACACGTAGCCAACACATTGTGTGCTGCTGTTCCTATCGATATTCTTTCTGTTCAAATTAATGCATAAGAATTAAAATTTGTTTCTTCGGAAAGCGAAGCAGCATATATTCTTTGGCCCTGCATGGCGGCATATATGTACAATGACCACTGATCAGTAAGTGAGTCCAATGCTTAACTTATATATATATATATATGTACCCAATTATTTCATTGCTTTTTGACACTGATCATAACAGCACTACAGGCCTCGTGGACCACCATGCATGGCTGCATATATAAAAAATAGAATCTTAATTCATGTTGTGGGTGTGAGACAGTGAGAGCCTGAGAGCTGCAGCAGAATATATATATCGATATCTTCTATTTGGTAGTAAGCATTAATTGCTGCATTTCCAAAATGTATTCTGTTGGGTTACTGTAGTTGCCTAGCTCCTATTTAACAATTCATTAATTTGATTTCCGAATCAAGATAATGTATATGATTGGCTAAGGAAATTAATAATTAATAATATTATGACGACAGTACTCACAGTTAAAGCAGCCAACTAATTTGTTTGGTTATTAATTTTGTAAGTATATTGAATAAAAGATGATGGCCTTTTAGATCTTGGAAAGGCCACAAGCCCATGTGAGAGTCATTCTTGGATCAATATATTCCTAAAATTTAGTAAATGTTATTATATATATGTATCTTGAAGGATATATATATATATAGCTAGCTAGCTTCGCTAAGAGGCAATTCAAAATCCTGAGAAAGTTCCACACCCTAAAGTTAGAATGAACTGATCATGTAGTAGCTGACGATTGTACAATATATATATCAGATTGCTCTATCATATAAATCTTAATTTGTATATGGCATGCAGCTGACGCTTGTGCATTTGTATGGATTGTACGTTTAAGCTAATTAGGCCTCGTTTGGTGCATATAATAGAATTAGATAGAATAAATAATTAAATTCAAGTGTATTTAAAGATCTGTTAGTTTCATGATTATGCATGCATGATATGTTACACTGACAAGTACCCCACCAGTATATATATCTATATATCTTAATTATTTTTTGGGCCAAGTTCCGATTGGAAACTGAAGTTAATTTAAACCAGTACAATGTCAATATAGTTCGATCCCTATATACCTTTAATTTCTCTTGTTGAATATATAATATATGTTTCCTGCTCCCCTTGTCAAACTATATATATATATATATTAAACACCAAATTAACAACAAAGATATAGCTAGCTGGGTACTGCATTTCTTGTCACTTTGTGCCTCTTTTTTACTTTTTTCTTTGTCACGTTGTGCCTAGCTTTCTGGTGATCGATGCGTATCTCATACTTCATGTTTTCATTAACTAAGTAAAGTTGGATCCTTGATGTTAGTTTAAAACATGAAGTTGGTCTTTGATACAATGATTATATGATATATAAATCTAAGAGAGGAGAATCCATATCCTATCCTAATTAATAGTATACTCGATCATTAACATCAAATGAATAGAAAATAGTTGTATGCCATAGGGTACGTAGTTGTATGACACAAATTCCCCGAAACATGAGCTTAATTAGAAGATATCATAATTATATAATGTTAAAGCATTTATTGTTACGTTAATTACTTATAATCAGTGTACATACGTACATGTCATTATAGATATCATGTTAATTACTGTTGGTCGATTCCTTGATCCTGGATTTTAAATTGTTCATGATGTGTTATGTATTATGTATATGATATACAAAAATGCTTTAGAGTTAACAAGTTAGTAAGATAATACGGTGCAAACCACTTTTTTGGGCCTACTACATAATGTAATTTCATAATCCAAACCGTTCATATTTTAGGTTTTCATTCAAAGATCAACCTTGCAAAACATCAACCAATATAATCAGAAATCATTTAGTCATTTGATTATCATTACAATCATTTCATGTTTTATTGAAAAACTTATGTTCGTCCATTTACATGAGCACAATTATCTTGCTAATATTAAACGATTTCTGATTTTGTTGATTTTTTGTAAAGATGATCTTTAAATGAGAATCTAAAAAATACGGTTTGAATCATGAAATTATATTATGTAGTGGGCTAAAAATGATAGTTAGTGTCGTATTATCTTACTAAATAGTTAGTTCTAGAACACTCCTTATATATATATATACAAGGAATGAAATTTCGAAAATTTCGCCGAAATTTTCGTTTTGGGGAGCCCCGAAAATTTATAACATACCTATTAATTTTCGATAATTTTTTGGCGAAATTTGGCTTAAATTTCGGCCGAAATTTTGAAGCTACCACACGTGTATTTTTGTAAACTTTCGGTGAAATTTCACCTAAATTTCTGCAAAATTTCACCCAAATTTCTTCGAAATTTCGAACCCATCCATTTTCAACATTTTCCAACCCTCCCCAGTGATTTATCTACACTTCCCAGCCCCCCCCCGGCGACTTTTCTGCATTTCCCAGCTTTCCTCCGGCGACTTCTCTGCATTTCATAGCCCCCCTCCCGACCGGCTTCCCCCTGTGACCCCAGAACAGAGATCGACAGTGAAAGAGAGTGAGGTGACGGAGATGCAAGAGAGAGAGAGAGGGGAGAGAGAGAACTGAGAAACAAAGATGAAGAAGAGAAGGGGAGAGAGAGAGAGAGAGAGAGAGAGGAGCGGCGGCACAACATTGAGAAAGGAGTGAAAAGATATGTGTTTCACCGTATGACTAGGGTTAACTAGTTAAGTGGTTAACAAATAACAAATATAATATAATATACTCAGAAGCTTATTCAAGGCTTTAGCTTTTTATTTTGGGAAAGGCTTTAGCTGTAAGCCTTTAAGCGGGTGGGTATTAGCGTTACTTTTTTTTTTTTGGCCATCAGCATATTGGGTATTAGTATTATAAATTGGTGGAAGTAATAGCCTAATAGGTTTTATAATTTTTTAGAGTTCTAGAGTTTTAGGAATATCGAGTATAAAAAATTTAATAATAAAAAATATATATAAACTAAACAACTATATAAACATAATTATATAATTTTGTACAAAAAAAACATAATTACATAATTTATGGGTATTAACTAGTTTAATTAAAAACTTTGTACTAAAACTATATACATTACATATTTAAATATGTTTTTTTGTCAGACATTAGGGTATTAAAAATGTAATAAAACCTAATTAAAAGTTTAAAACAATATAAACTATAATATGGTTTTTTTTTTTAGAAAAACTATAATATGGGTTTAGTAATTTTATATAAGTTTATAAACTAAATATCACTATGGAGTATTTAAGTTTATAATTTTATATAAGTTTAATATAATTTAGGGTTTAGGGAATGGTTTATGGTTTAGGAGGTAGGGTTGAGTAAATTTAATAATATACGGTATAGGGTATATAGAGAGTATAGCCTTATAGGGTATATAGAGGGTATAGCCTTACATGGTATAGGGTATATGGAGGGTTATAGCCTTACATGATATATGGTATATAGAGGGACGTATATAGTTTAGGGTTTAGGGTTTGAAGTGTTATTTATATAATTATTAATCAGTGACCCATTTTTTTTAATAGTATTTGCATCCAGCGCGCATTATATTCACCTTATATCACATGAAACTTACTATATAATTTGATTTTTTCAATATTTTTTATCTATGTAGTTGATAATATGTTAAATAAACATATGGTCAAGTTTCATTCAAAATTTCTGTATTTTGATAGTAATTTCCGTCGTTTTTGTGTAATTTTATCGAAATCGAAATTTCTGCGAAAATTTACATCCAAAATTTCCTAGAAATCAAAATTACACTCCTTGTATATATATATATATATATATATATAACTAAAACATTTTCCAAGTAGCTAATTGGTAGCTAAGTTGATATGTGATTGAGGTGTGTGCATGCATCCATGCAAGCTTATGCTCGATCGACCCATCCTTTCAGTTATAAGGTACGTATTGTCTGAATTTTGATTATATATATATGAAAATTTTCATGTAAAGATATCTTTACTTTAAAAAAAGTAAGAACATCATCTTCAAACTTACTTACGTGCAATGTATATATATAATTTGTCTATGTAATGTACGTATGCGACTTTGTCTTTTTTGTTGAAAGTTGAAACCAGAGTTATAATCGATGGATCAGTCCCAGTTCCCGAAGGCCAAAATATGGTAATAATTAATAAGATCTCTTGCAAGCTAGCTAGCTACTTCAAACATGCAATATTTCTGTGCTGAATGTGCTCCATCTCATGCATAACCAGTGCTTACAAATTAAGCATGACGCATATACTGCATATATACATGTTAGTATATATGTTACAGTCATTTCATGTCATTGGTTTCTATTTGGGCACGTACGACACTCCCAGCTATACATCGCACAAATCCTGGGTACAGTTTCTAGCCATGTATTTTTTTTGTTCATGGCATTGGCATGCATGCATGCATGTTCTGCAGTCGATCATATTCAGGTCTTGATCTGCGGCCAAAGAGCTAGATTTCAAAGTTTTAAAGCTGTCACTGTGGGCTCACCCTTGGTTTTTCAATGATTGGAATTTACTATCTACGTACTACAGCATTAATTAACACAACTTAATAGATATGAGATATCTAGCTAGCTAGCTTGCTACCTACCTCTAGAAACTTCTTGATCGAAGATCATATAAAGATATGTAGTCCATATTCACGTAGGTCATGGTGAATTGGTGATGATGGCAGCATTTAGCAGTCATCATGATCTAATTAAGTCATCTTTTACTACGTATGTGGATCGTCATCTTCATGTGGTACGTTGTCACCTATACATGCATGTAGAAACTCTTTTTGTACTTTGTAGCCCCTATCTTTTAAACTAATATAATTCGAATATATAAATATATACATAAATATATACATATATATATCTAATATATTAGATAACTAGCTAGGAAGGTTCGTCGAAAGAAATTATCTTGATCATCATGAGTCCCAACTGGAAACTAGCTAGTGAGTGGCAAATTAAGCCAGCTAGATCAATTAATATTGCTCAGCAAATTAATTAATTAATGCATTAATTGGCATTCCAACTGCATGCAGGCCTCTATATAAATTATATATACACCCTCATTATCCTCGACCAGCTTCTGATTTTGAACGCACAATGTATGAATAAATGTTTATTTTAATATATATTCAGTTATTCACATGGTTAATTAGTATTTTTTTTTTTTTAATTTGAGGAGAGATGATTGAACTCGAATGCAAGAGAACAAATTCTACAACCGTTTAACTGAGGTACTCTAATAACTGTAGTTAATTAGTTAATTAGTGATCATATATGCTTTACTCAATTAAGCACCCATATATAACAGTTGTGCGGGCAGGTTGGGGAAGAGCCAAGAGTCTGAAGTGAAGTAGAGACGTGTTACGTACGTTCGTGTAGCTAGCCAATTGGGAAGCAAGACGTTGGAACTGAACAAACATGGATCATTATCTATTACCTTTACTTAGTTATACATAAATGTATACAGAGGAGCTCTAAAACTAACTAGTTAATAAGTTAATACGAAACTAACTATATTTTTAAGCCCACCACATAACTAACCTCATAATCCGAACCGTCCATTTTTTAGGTCATACTTCAAATATCATCATTGTAAAAAATCAACTACATTAGAAATCATTTAGTCATCTAATTGTGATTAAATAAATAGACAATTATTATTTTCGATAAAAGCATATAAATAATTGTTACCATAATCAAATTGCTAAATGACTTCCGATTTTAGAGATTTTTTATAGAGATGATTTTTAAAGTAGGGTCTAAAAAATGTATGGTTCGGATTTTAAAATTACATTGTACAGTGGACCCAATAGGATAGTTAGCTTTGCATTAACTTGCTAACTAGTTAGTTTTACAGCATTCTTATATGCATGCATGCATTATATATAGTCAAGGAAGTCATTTGCATATATATATATATAAATTAATTAATTAATACTACCATATATATATATATGCATGGCAGTAACCCAAACGTACTTCTGTACGTAATAACCACTGACTTCAGCACTTTGTGAGTTTGGTATGTGTGGTTTTCAATCAATCAGGACAGATTCATATATATATATATATATATGTGTTAATTCTTTGGAAACTGAGTGTTTCTTGTTGTTATCTCAAATTAGCAGGCGTTTCTAACTTGCCTACTACCCACTTTTGAGAGTGAGAGAGAGAGTGTGTGTTCGTGTACCACTTTGCATGCATTACATAGAACTTTAGAATTTCATGTTTCCAGATCGAGGATCTAATTTTAATTAAATCAGATATTAGATTGAATTTTGGTTCTAATATATACTTTTGACTTTAAATACATATATGTAGATATACATTATTATAAACTTGTATGTATATTATTATTAAGTTAATTGAAGTAGGGATGTGTTTAATGCATGTACTGTATGTGTAGATGTATATTATTAACTTGTATGTATATGTAGATATACATTATTATAAACTTGTATGTATATTATTATTAAGTTAATTGAAGTAGGGATGTGTTAAATGTACTGTAGGTACGTACGTGTTTATAATTTAGTAATAATATATTAATGTGTACCCACATGTAGGTATATTTTAAAGGACTAGAATATTCAAATCCATTATAATACCCAAGTTTAATGAAAATTATATCTTATCTAAAGATAAAATCTAACTGCCCCTAAAATATATGATCTCATGTATCAAGTATATATGGAAATGATTTTCTACTCATTTTTTATTTTGATTAATTAGTAATTACAATCCGAGTCGTGTACTGATGATCTAAGCCCGCTGGATTCTTCTTTATATGAAGTCATCCGTAAATGCACGTGATTATTTACTATTATTTTTGTTATTATTTACTATTAATTGAGGCTAATTATTGGCTTAATGCAGTGTATATGCTACTTAATTCCGATTCCAGACGATGCAATAGAGATCGGTTAGAGAAGAAAGATACAGTAGTATTAACAAATTAAAGAAGAAAATGACTGCTAACTACTAATACCTTCCACTATGAGTAAGTGGAGCATTGCACTAAATTTGATGGGTAGGGAAATAGGAATATATACTTATGGTAAAGAACTGATTGTTAGCTCGCCTATCATAAAATTAGAGCATTCAATCCAAAACCAATTGGCAATGGGTGGAGATGCCCAAGATTTATAAGCACATATGTTAAGCTTACACGCGGATAACCAAACTCTGATATCATGATAGAATTAGAGCATTCAACTTAAAACCAATTGGCAATGGGTGGAGAGACCCAAGATTTATAAGCACATATACTAAGCTCTAGTTTTCCGATGTGGGACATTGCTCCACATTACTCTCAACACGCCCCTGCAAGTGTGACGAGATTTTTGAGCCTTACACGTGAACAAATTGTATTGGGTGACGTGGGAGCACGCACGTGTGGCCGTTGGGCCTTACACGCGGATAACCAAGCTCTGATACCATGATAAAATTAGAGTATTCAACCCAAAACCAATTGGCAATGGGTGGAGAGGCCCAAAGTTTATAAGCACATATACTAAGCTCTAGTTTTCCAATGTCTCCTACTCTTCCACAGACTACGACCTTTCCTTTCCTCTTTAATAAAAATATATATGCATGTAGCTACCAACTCAATAATTAAGTCTAGCTAGCTCACAAAATATATATTCCGCAAATTAACCCACAACTCAATAAGTCGATCTTACACTGCCATATATACCATGATTTTCTTAAAAATTAAAGATACGAGCTATATTTGGAGGTACATAACTTCCAAAATCTTAAGCAATACCTACGAGGTTCAATGCATGTTTCAATCAGATCAAAAGGATAGAAAGAGCTAGCTAGATAATTAAATGAATATTTAAATAATTAATATAGTTATCTTGTCTCAAATTGTCAATCAAGAGACAGAATAATATTAGGACGTGTGGACCTAATTACAGTATATATGTCACTCAGTCTAATATGATACCCTATATTTATTGCAAGTTTTATTTAATTAGCTACGATTCATTAGCTCCAATATGATAGCAATAAACTGCAAATCAGAAGCATTGTCTTGATTCTGATCATACAACAGGTTGTGCTGAAAGTAGTTGATGAGTCTGACCACACGCTTTCAATAGGCACACACAAGCATTCCACACATCTGAATTAATATTCTCTTCAATTTAGCAAGCTACACATATATAATATGATGTGTATTATATAAATATATATATTATTTAATATGAACAGAGACCAAAAAATAATGTGATAAAATATAGTCGAACTCAATATATCCTTGTCGGGACTCCTCTCACTGCATCATGACAAATAACTAAAAAGAACGAATTATAAATTTGCCAAGTGTCAAGGTTTCAACAAATAATGCTGAGATGAGAAACACATGGATCGATCTCACAAGAACCATGAATATGGCTAATATTTCAGCTTTTCACTTTCATTCAATGTCATAGTCTCTCATGAAAATGTCTGTTCTTCCAAGAACTGTGACTGGTCGCCAAAAGAGATAGTTTTGTGATTTTATTTCACGAGCTGTGTCGGGCAAATGGACGAAACATGGGAACGAATTGAAACAACAATGAAAAGGAAACCTAAGACGAATATTATATACGAGATCTCGAAGGCTTTGTCTTGCATTCACTTGCTAGCTTATGTCTACATTTTCACATGACAGCATTATGCATGGATGTATGATATATCTTCGTAACTGACAAATATGTCCTAGCAATGTTTTATTACTGAGAAAGGTGACCATGAAGGCATGAATAATTTCTCATGAGGAGCAAATTAACTATTAAATTTATGTATGGGTATATATGTTCTATGTCTTAAAGTATATATACTTTACAAACTAGTTATTGGTTTAGTGATATTTTTGTTCCCTATAAGTTACTCAATCTTTAACTTCATTATTATATCAGTTTTTTATAGTACACGATTCAGTGACATGTAAATTGTACCCAACATAGGTAGCATATGTATATATAACAACATTATGATCGACTTCGTAATGTACACATGGGGATTCTAGCGCAGTGCACTCTAATAGACAAAAAAGAATATGTAGAAACCTAGCTGATGAAATCACGAAAAAGAGGGTATATAACATATTGCTTGTATAAATGGTCTCTTGACTCTCTTTTCTCACAATCTCGATCATTACATGTTCAATAGGAATAATGCGGGTCAAAACCAATTTATTATAATTAAAGAGGCCCAAAACTTTATAAATTATAAGGTACATTTTAATTTTTCAACGTAGGGCATTACTCTCACGTACCTTTAAAGACTCCCACATATGAATGTGCTTGGTGCATGTATTTGTTTAGTATGAGAAAATTTTGTATTTATCGAAAGAATTTTATGTTTATTTATCGTATTTGTGTGTACAGGCTCCTTCTGTTGAGGTATACCTTAACTTATTTATGTTGAGGTATGACCTTTTTGGAGCTCACACGAGTCGTTTTATGTCGATTCGAACCGTTCGTAAGGATCATCTTCATTGATAGATCATCCTTGCAAAAAATTAGCTAAATCAGAAATCATTTGTCTATCTAACTTTGATAAAACAAATAGACGGTTTTATCGAAAATATTTGGTTCGTCCATTTATTTGATCAAAGTTAGATAGGCAAATGATTTCCGATTTGGCTAATTTTTTGCAAAGATGATCTATCTATGAAGATGTAAAAATTGAACTGTTCGGATCGACACAAAACGACTCGTGTGGGCTCCAACAGAGTATACCTCAACATAAATAAGTTGAGGTATACCTCAACAGAAGAGGCATGTTTGTGTGTATATATATATATATATATTTATATATATATTCAATTAGGTGCGGATGAATGAACGTACGAACGTGTCGCCAAAAACATTCGGAGACACATTTTTTACAATGGCCGAGCGCTCGGTGCTGAGTGCCTAAGTCCACACGTGAATGTGTATATATATATATATATATACATGCTCTTTCTGTTGAGGTATACCTCAATTTATTTATGTTGAGGTATACTATGTTGGGGCCCACACGAGTCGTTTTGTGTCGATCCGAACCGTTCAATTTTTACATCTCCATAGATAGATCATCCTTGCAAAAAATTAGCCAAATCGGAAATCATTTGCCTATCTAACTTTGATCAAATAAATGGACGAACCAAATATTTTCGATAAAACCGTCTATTTGCCTATCTAACTTTCAGCAACAAAATCCCTTGCCTAGCTACAAGTACAAGAGTAATAAAACGACATCCACTCCTTTTGTAAAGCCTAATCTTCGAACCCAAGAAAGGACTAGGAAATAGAGGGGTGTACAAAAGCCATTAACTTTAGGTGCATAATGTTCATCCTCACTACATAATGACAGTACTTGACATGACAAACACCAACTAAAATGGGATCCAATAGGTACCTACATAAGCATATCCTTATCTAAAGCCTAATCTTTCGAACCCCAAAAAAGAAAAAGGAAAAGAAAAATAAGTCTAGGGTGGGGGAGGGCTCGTACTATAGAAGCCATTTTAGCCTATTTTTAGGTGATAAGAAATTGTCAAGGATTATCCTTTTCTTCACAATTTATATAATAATGCACTCAATTGTAAGGGGCACAAAATGGAACCCAATCAAAGCATATATCATGTGTACAACCTCAGAGAACATAATAGGCATTGCTTCTCAATATAAAAAACAAAACAAGACCATGACTAAACCCCTGCAGCATAAATATTGAAGGATATATACCTTAAGGTCAACCATTGAACAAAAAACCTAGATAAGATCATAAGACCACATGCCCTACATACTGCTCATCAGACACATTCCAAACACAATGAACAGAAAAGCCCATCCTCCATAGAACATGCACCCTCTAAATTTTGCTAGTAGCTAGCTAGTAGTGCCCAATCACTTGGACCATTAACTTGTAGCAATTTGACATGATGAAAAACCTTCTTTGTTCTCAAGGTAGCTTGTATGGGATGGACCCTCCAAGCACCAAAGCACTCATAGACTCCATATGGGGGAGAAAGCTTTCCCTACAATTGAGTTTCATTCATATCCCCACAATTCTTTATATAAAAGTCAATGCTCTTCAACAAATTGCCTGAGTTCTCTGTGCCTGCCATCGCATCAATTTTTGTTTACCTCTTGATATTCTTTTGAAATTACTTTTGCAGCATCATTGTTATTGTTGAAATTATGCAGCAAAATCACTGAATGTGCAACAATTTTTATGTGGAAAACCTTCATGGATAATTTGATATACTTCAACTCCTCCTAATTAGTCGATAGCTTTGCAAAGTTGACTAAAAAATATCTACACCCAACTGAGCTATTGAGTTTACCATTATTCTGAAAATATCTATACTGATGCCTCAACATTGACAGCAAGAGTTGAATTCTTGCTAGTATATCTCTGCTGCTATAATGTTCTTTTCTTCAATTGCTTGGTTAATGAAACTAACATTAGCAAAGCTACCAATCACATATTGCCAACACGAATGAAAATTGGTGAGGCACAGTACCTTCCCTATAGAATTTGGTGACTTTTAAGAAGCAATCAATCATTCACCTTTGTTGGTAACCAATGCTAAAGTGATTTTACAAGTCAAACAGGCTTCAAACTCATTTCTGCATTGTTCTAATTCTTAAACTAAACAGACCCATTATCAGGTCCACTCAATTGCAATTTGAACACTTTTCTAGTCTGCATTGGATGGTGGATACTCATCATTAATTGGCTCATTCTAGTTCACTCGGTCTCCTTGATTAAAGGCCTAAATGGATGCTAATTAGCCCAACACATTTAACAAGATCATCATTCTCTATACAAAACTTTTCGTTCCTTTCTCTGTTTGCTTTTTAGTATTGGGTTCGACTGGAGGAGGTAATACTAATATGACGACGTTCAATCCCATTATCATGTTTCAAATTTGATGGACAAAACAGAAAGAAGATGAAGCACCATGTTTGAAAAAAGAATAAAATATTTGAAATAACAAAATGGATAGTAGGATACACTACTTGTAGACTTGTAGTAAGTATATAAATATGATATAAATTCCAGCATGTACAAGCGAAAAACAGAGGGACACAGAGTCCCAAAACAGGGTTACAAAATAAACAGAGACTTGATGAAACAGAGTCTCAAAGTTACACATACACATATACACTCTTTTTCTATAATCATGTTTACCACTATTACCAGGTAATACACACAAGTTAGAGTGAAAGAATAAGCAGAAACCAGCTGAGCTCCAACTCTACCTACATGGCTACACCCACAAGCTACAAGCTGGTCCCCCAAAACCTCTCACTCTAAAACTCTAATTCTAATTAAGATGAACCCAGAACACAGAAACAGAGGAGGAGACTCCGGGGGCGTATCTGTAAGCATCCCTCTGGTAAATCTCCTCTGCCGTTTGCTAAAGAAACATGGTGTTGGATTTTTAGGCCTGCTTCTCCAAGTCTTTTGAGCTTATGAATGTCCCATGAAAACCGTACGGAACTCTGGAGGGAAGCTTAATTGAGGCCTCGAGCTTCAAATTCATGGCATTCACAATTTGCAGCTCGGATTTCCACTCCTTCTCGTCGTGAACAAATGCCAAAATATAGCCATCGTCTTCGTTCTCCGAATTGGGGTCCCTGGGAAGGAACAGAGGCTCGCCGCCGTACCTCTCGTCGCCATAGATATGCTTCTTCACCTCTCCAGTAAACAAGTCCACTTTGGCAAAACCCGAAACTTTAGGCCACGGCTCAGCCAGAGCCAAATACGCGAACCGGGTTTTCCTGCCCAGGAGGTTCCGGTTGACCATTCCGGCTTCCAAGTTGACATGGTCCGCGGGTATGGGTCGTCGGGTGGACTTACCCGTTTTCAAATTGAGCCGGATTTCGGACAAAACGCTCTGCAAGCTCTCATCACATTCATTGAAAATGGAGTCGGGTGGGGTCATGCAGGAGCCGATCACAACGACCTCGTCAGTCTCGGGCTCCTCCCAAGCGTTCCAGAGGTGGAAGCAGAAGCAGTCCGGAGCTTCGACCCATTTGATCCCATTCGCATCTTTGGCATTCTTGTCCAGAATTCCGAACCGCGACATCTTGCTCTTGTCGTAAATCACGGGGGACCCACCGCGGATCATCTCCGGCAGCTTGAACACCACCTGCTGGTCCGGAATTACCACGAACCGTTCGGTGATGGCGAAGTCGTGCATCATGGTGGGCTGGGCCAGCGGGATTTCCACGTCCGCCGATTTCTTGCCGTCCGCCGAGAACTTGAAGTACTTCAAATACGGCTTCTGAACAACGTCGTAGCTCAGCGCGAAAAGCTCACCGCTTGATGGGTCCAACTTGGGGTGGGCGATCATGGTGGACTGGAGTTGATCGTCAAAGTTGTACCGGCCGACAGTTTTCAGGTCCCCTGTTGGGGTCACTCTTACGTGGTACGGCAGGTCGTCCTCCGACATGGCCAGCAATCGGCCGTTGAAGTAGACCAGGCCGGCGTTAGCCACGCCGATTCCGCACGTGGGGTCCACAAGCCCGCACAGTCCGCGCGCGTAGAAGAGGAGCAGGCGGGCGATGCCGGAGTGCCCATGGAGCTCGCCAATGGCTTTCGGGAAAACGGGTCGGCCCAGGGACCGCTCCTGGACCATACGGTGCGTTTCGGTGAACCTACAGGCGTAGCTGGCGGACCCGTCGGAGTTGAATTTCAGGGCGTGGACCATGCCGTCGCCGTCGAACAAGTGGTGGCCGGCGACCGGTTCGTGGAGTGGGTTGGCGCCGTTCCGGACGTAGACGCCGCGAATGCATTCCGGGATTTTTCCGGTGACCGGGAGGGAGTGCTGGACGGGGTGCTCCGGGACCGGAGCGAAGTTTCCGGCGATTTGGACTTTGGGGTCCGCTGTTTTGGGAAGTGGGTGTTGGCACTCGTTGGAGACCAGAGCGCTCTCCATTGCGTCTAAGGCCATGGCTACTGCTCTCTGTAGTAAGTTCCATTGTTGGGGCTGAGGCTTTGAAGAATTGGATTTAGAAGAAGGAGAAGGAGTGTGGGTGTTTTGGTCTTTTGGGTTTGTAGTGAAAATGGTAGGTGTCGAAGATGGTTGATGGTATGTTGGGGTCTGTTTGGGAATATGGAGTAAAGAGGGCGTTTGGAGAGAGCAACTGATATTTGTGTTTGGGTTGGGCTTTTGTTTTGGTTTGTTCAAGAAAATGGAGCTTGAAGAATAACCCAAGGTCTGATGATGTCTGACAGTGACAGAAGAAGAAGAAGGGTATCTAGCAGGCTGCTGAACCCATGTGGCTGGTGTAGTAGCTGCTGCTGCTGCAGTGGAAGGCATGGTTTCTCTATTTTAGTAAAATTCAAGTCTGCCCCCAATAATAGTAGTAGCTAGTAGTGAATGGTGAGCCTTGATTGGCCTTGAAGGGCAAGTCTTTGTTTGTCCTTTGCTTTGTTGGGTTGTGACTTGTGAGAGTGAGTGTTTGCGCCTTGCTTTTGGTTTGGTTTTAGAGAGAGAGAGAGAGAGAGAGAGAGAGAGAGGTGTGGCCGTGTGGGAGGCTTTGTGTGTGAGATTTGAGGGAACGGGTGAGAGAGATGGAGGGTATAAATAGGGAGGAGAAGAGGGGGAGGAGGTCCACCTCAAACATGTAGGAAGAGACCACGTGTTGGATTACGAGAATGGGGGACTCAATTAAGATTGCCAATAAGTGATCAAAAACGAGGTGGTGGGGGACATAGCTGCTTAATAACTTGACACGACCCCTCTACTATGTGAGAATGTGACTCTATTACTCTATTATGTGTAATGTGTGTGTGCGCATCAATATTATATTACATTCAAATTAGCCTTTTTTCATATTTTATTGTTATTATTCCAAGAGAAAGTTCCTTAAACTTAGAACAAACATTGGGTCTTGGGCATATATAGGGACATGGAATATATTTGAAAGAAAGTTAAAAATAGAAAATGAAATAGAGAAAAGTGAGGGGGGTTTTTAAGGGATTCTTTTGTGGAGTGGTCCTATATGATATAACATTATTCATCTTTTGACGTGTGTTTATACTTTATATCTTCATTTTTCAAAATAAATACAACACATAAGACTGTAATACTGAATAATTATGTGTGATACAACTGCCCCATTTAAAACTTTTTTTTCTTTCGAATTTGGGTATGGGCCCATTGTTAAGTTTAAAACTTTATGATCATGAAATGAGAGTAATGGAAATGAGTTGGGTTGGGTATTTGGTTCCGGAATTGGACCTTTTGTACACGTCTAACCCCGCGTTCCTCCCTCTTTCTCAACCAAAGTCATCGGAATACACGTGGCGCTATTTGCTGGTCTCCTCGTTCACCCTGAAAATCTTGGTCACATCAAATGCCCCACACGCTTGCTTTCCCTCCCATCTTCTTCATGTCACTCACTCGTTTGAGTTAAAAACCATTTCTATATGTCTTGAGTGAAATCCATGGTGCAAATAAAAAAAGAATATGTAAAAAGCTAGGCACCTTTTGGGTTTTTAATTTAAATTAATGCATGCTTTTTTTTTTATTTGATGAAATTGAAAATGTGCACAATCCCAACTTCATTGTCCATATGGTTTCATGACTAGAAATACGTCTTTGGTGCTGATAAATTATCAAACAAATCCCAGTTATCAAATAGGTCTTTGTGTCTTATTCTCGTATATTTTTTTTTTCTCATGTTCATTTTGTAGTGTAATTTTATGATCATAATCATTTATTTTCAAGATTATTTCTAAATTAAAAAAAAATTAAAAATCTCTTTGTCATAAGCCATAACAATGTACCAAACTATTGTTCGTCTCATTAAACTATTGATAATGCATAACATGTGTAAATAAACATTAATTGCTCAAAGAAATTTAAAGGTTGATCACTTTAATTTTATCAGTGAGTCGTTTGTAATCTTCTTAAAAAATTCGCAATGTGAAAGGGGGATAGTCATAATTTTGGTTTAAAGCAGTGGTCCATTTGTAAAACATTAATTAATTACAAAATTATTCCAGACAGTCTAAACAGAAGAGATTGCATGTGGAAGACCAAGAGAAAAGAGAAAGAAGAGTGTAAGACTGCAATTCGAATCTAACAAAATGAACGAAATTAATAATATATTTATAACAAATTAATTATACAAACATTTTCTTAGTCGATCTAAAAATTGTTCTTATTGCCATCAAAAGCTGTTATAAGATGGTCATCAGTCAATACAAATATATATATAGGTAGCATTGTTAGTTAAACTTAAATAATTATGAAATTAAAAAGACGCCAAAATGAAAATTAATAATAATAACACAGGTCATAATCAATCTAGGTTCTTTCCCAATGGCTATAGATTTCAAAAACAAAAAACATTATGTACACGGAAAGATGAATTGCATTTCCATGTGTCCTTTTAGTGTGGGAAAAATGTTCAATGAAAAATATGGTTTCCTAATCCTAATCCTAATCCTTTTCCAAGTGTAAATGATGATGAACCTGCCGCCACACCAAATTACTCAAGAAACAGACCATTTGAATTCCAGGTAGAAGTAGAATATTGGTCCCTTTGGACCAAATAAAGTCGGTGGTCATAGGCTAAGAGTTATGACAATTTTACTTACACCCCAATTGAAACACCAATTAACATCAACACCCCTAGCTACTTGCTAGGGGTTTTAATAAAAATTGAATGAAACATACCATGTATATACAGGGGAAGAGTTAGAATTTGATGTTTACGGAGAGCCAAAACATAAAACACAAAGCTTAATTTTTTTTTACTTGTATAATAAGGTATTACTGTACTAGAGTACTAAGTAATTATAGGTGACACATGCATGAGAGGTTTCTTATATTAGTGACATCGGAATGTAGTTTTTCACAAGCATTAACAGGGACGAGGGCCCTTTACATCTATATGACTACATATTAAAAAGATCCAACGGGGAGGAAGAGGGCATTGCCCTCTTGTGTGATGTAGGTTTTGTTGCATATTGTGAGTTTTCACAGTCCTATTCATTTCTGGTGTAGTGCGTGTTTTTGTTGGAAGTTCGTATTCGTTCCTTTCTCCCCAGTGAATTCACTCGCCCTTGACAATACTTTGGATTAGACTTCTTCATATGTAAAGACGTTATAAAACTTTGATTGATTTTCAGTTGTGATATATGTTAATATTTTCTCCCTATCTCGCAACTCTGTTGTGAGTTATTTAAAAGATTCTTTGATAGTGCAATCGTAACACATGTTTTATACGATCTCTAATCATACACTTATATGTATGCTTATTTCAGGTGAAGTTTTACAATTTTTTAAAATAAATAGTACATATGATACTGTAACATAAGATGATCGAAGAGTTCACTTCTTGTACTTGGTGAAGGCTTTTTTTGGAGATTAATTTTTCAAATTTCAGAATTCCTTATTATTAGAAGATAAGGTGATGGCTCAATGATCCATTTAACGGAATTTCTGTTCTTATGTGCTTAATAATTATCACTTATTGTTGGCATATCTCTTATAAGATTTTCTTGCTTTATATACCTCAAAATTACCAATTATCATTCATGGTCGACATTGTTATTTTAATTATTTATTATTCTGTTTCTTTTTTATTGTAGGTAGAGATTCCTTCTTCTTCTTCTTCCATCACTCAGCCAAAAGAGCTTGCATAATAAAAAACTAATTAATTAATTTAACGGGCTCTCAACTTCCCAATCATGGGTTTAACAACCATATCCTTCTTTCATGTTCTTCCACATATAAATAACATATTTTTATGTACCAAGAAAAAATAACAATTCTTTATGAGTGGGCCGGGGATTAGTCTCCTTAATGTCATGGATGACTCTAACCTCAAAAAGGTAGAATTTTATATTCTTATAACACTATATATAACTTGATTTGGTGGAGATGATCTTTTTCTAAATTGCCATCTGATCTCATCTTCAACATTCAACATTCTTAAGCTTTTTACGTGTCAAATTGTGACTATAATACAGAAGCTGATTGGGTCTTAATTTAATTATTATTTTCTCACGGATATTTTTTATTTGCATTCATTTTTTTATTCATCATATCCAGCTCTTTAAAAGTTTTCGAGTTTCCTATTCTACTATTATTTATTTTGAAAACTTTAATTTATTTCCAACTTAATTTTTTTATCTGTTTTAAGAAATTAACTCTGACTACGGCCACAAGCTATGGACCTATGGCAGAGGCCGCACGCTAACAATGGAAGGCTAGGGGAATGAGGGAAAGTGTAGAGGGCTAGTTGCAAATTTTAAGAATACAAGCAGCGTATAAATGATTATTTAAGTTGAAAATAGTATTTATTGAATTCCGCCACGTAATTGAATTTCAGTATTGGAATCATCTATCTTCATATCTGAATCATTATTGTAAAAAATCAGTCATCATAAATTTATTAAATATCTGATTATCATTTTCATCATTTACAAGTTTACTACCAAGTTGAATGATTTCTATTAATATAATATCCATTTTTTTTCTTTATTTCCTTTATAAATCTTAATATATATTGTGGAATTATATTGGTCAAGTGCACACATGCATGCCATGGTCAAATTAAGATGAATCAATAAATGATTAGTAGTAAACAAATGAAACACACAATCAATTAATATATATATATTCCAACATGCACTTCCACACACATTAATTTGTTCGCTAAGAGTTGGGCAATAGAAGGTTTTAAGAAGGGTTCGGTAAGTAGGCTTGATCTAATAGTTTTTAAAAGGTTGTTCATATATTGTTTATTTTGTTCATTAGTTAATTTGGTCATGTTATAAAACATTCATGTGCAGCACATAACCACCAACAGTGTGCACATTTTGGAGCACAATTATTATAGGATGTATTTTATTACCTGTTTAATTATAAATAACACAAGGCCGCTGGCCACACAATAAGTTAAGCCTAAACTGCAGATTTGGTTATCATGTACAATAAAACTATCAGTTTTTTAATTAAGTTGCCTGAATTTATTGAGTGCTGCAGGCTGCAACATAACATGGCCATGGGCAATGGGTGTGGATATGAAACCAGTGGGGTTAGCCAAGATCAGGGGAAAAATGTGATAATATATTCATTTTGAATTAATTTCTCGTGACCCACGACAAGTGTGGAAAATTCACATGATCGACATGATTTAGTACTCTAATTAATGTTAGTTAATCATGATTAGTAGCTACCTTCTTTAATTAATCATCTGTATGCCCTGCGGCTTATAACTATAACATGGAGTGAATCATGCATATTATTAAGGAATTATTTAAGTTTGATATCTCTGATAAAAAATTATGACAAAAACAAGAGTAGCTAAGCTCAATTATCATTTGCTAGCAGTATAGGCACATGATCATGCACATCTATTAAGAATGGGAATTTCGAAGTTAGTTAAAAAATCATGAATGCTAACAGAAAAACCCTGATTAGATAAAACAAAATAATTAAACTATATATCATATGCAACTCATGATTAAGTAGATCAAATATGATTAACTTATAATTTTAAGATCAATGGAATTAATTATTAATTAATCTGAAGCTAATCATATATATGTTTCACCTCAACGCATACAACATGGTCAATGCTTTTGCATGCTACCACAAGCTAGTGTGAGTATATGGTTTTTGTAATTAAGATACGATCTACACAGTACACATGCAAAGGACCATGGTCGATCATTTGGCATGGGTCACTAGCTCACTTCATCTTCCATGCACGTGTGCACATGGTGGCACATGCTTTACTTTGATTATTTTGTCATCCCCAAGTTGATTTGCAATTATTGTCAAATTAGGGTGCAAACTAATTAACTAATTAAAGATGAAATGCCATGCAATATCCTCAACATTGATCGAGTCTCATATCTAATTAGGTTAATCATGCATATTAATTTATGGCACATATATTAATCTTCCCCATAAATTGATCATTTTATAATATTGCCCATATAACTTCAAAGGTTTAGGCTAACCTAAACTTGTGTAACTGCTAATGCCCCAAACCAATGCACGGTATGTTTGGGATTCGGATCATATATGATATACTTTTCAAATTCATTACTTTCGTTAAGATAAAGTCTTGTGACAAACACATCGTGCATTCCTGAAATTTTTTGAAGGTATATTGCATTTAATAATTAAATTAGACTCAATTGTTGAAATCAATAACTTAGGCCCCGTTTGAGATTGTTTTGGAGGACCCAAAAGCTGCTGTGGATGATAATCCTCAATCACGCACAACAGTTTTGGTGTTTGGTAAAAAAATGAAAAAGTGCTTTGCTCCACAATTCTCAACTCTCCACAGCAAAAATAGAAAGCAAGTTTGTAGGTGTTTTTGAAAGCTACAGTGAATCACAGCAACAATAAAAATTTTATTTTACCCATAATACCCTCATTTTAGTAATTATAAATAACCACATCAGTTTTACATTACAATTTACCAAACACCTTCATACTGTTTTTTGTACTCACAACACTTTTGAAAATATAGTTTACCAAACACTCAACTGCTTTACTTCACAGCTGTTTTACTTCATAACTGTTTTTTCTCACAGCAATCTCAAACTAAGCCTTAATCAAGTGAATTTGTCCATTGAATAAATCTTTCTTCATTTATTTCTTAAATTAAGTCTTTTACATGAGCATATATATGCTGTAAATTATGCATCTACATATGTGCTTATTTAAAAATTATTAACTTTTTTTTCCTCAAAAAAAAAAGTTATTAACTTTTAGCGTACAACATGTTGTGTAATGGGTGAAAAAAGTACTAAAATAAGGGAATACAATCACAACAAATCTTTTGCAAATCATGTCCAACCATCACATTCAAGCTAGAGAGGAAAAAAAAATTGACAATGGAATGCAATTAATAATGACAATGGAGTGCTAACGACGAATGAAACCAAACGGCAGATATTTGTGTTGTTAAAGTTAGTAGCTTTAATGGTTGAAGCTTTATGTCTTCAAGTTGCTCATGTTGTCTATCAAAATATCTAAATATTTAACCTATATAGGTTGGATCGGGAGTGTATATATCCGGAGGTCATAGGAATATATCCCAAAAATAATTGAAGGGAATCGTAGCTAGCTACCTAGGTCAAGAAGTGACTTTACCAGAAAAAACCGCCAACTGCCAATAGACTAGAAACCAACGAACATTGTACCTAATACCTATAGCTATTAATTATTTGATTAATTAGTGTTAAAAGTGCTGCTAACTAATCTATCACTTTATTTTTTTTTGAAACGAATCTATCACTTAATTATACGCGATTTACCATGCATACTTGAAATGCTACAAAGCTTCGAGAAAAGAATGAGAGCTAGCTAGCCACCCCCTTCTTGGGATTGCCTTACTTTAACTGGTATATATGCATGATGCAACTCTGAGACACACACACCCCCCAAAAGCCATAGCCTCGTTATATATGAAGCATAACAAAATACAAAAGGTCTACTACCAAATACCAATACCAACATATATGGCCCGGTAGGAAACAATGTTGCACATGGAATAGCAATAATGATCAAGAGGGAGTTGGAAACATTAACATGGGGCTGTTGGTATATATATATATATATATATATATATATATATATATATATATATATATGTAATATGGCCTTCCAATAAAGGATCTCTCATTTAGTGTTAAATGAGAGATCCTTTTGTGGGGTCCACATGGGTCGTTTTGTGTCGATTCGAAAGATCTATTTTTTACATCTCTATTGATAGATCATTTTTGTAAAAAATCAGCCAAATCGGAGACCATTAAGATATCTAATTCGGATCAAACAAATAGACGAAGAACAAGTTCGTCTATAAACACATAAACTTTAACCGCTTAATCAAACAGGTAAACGATTTTCGATTTGGCTGATTTTTTGCAGGGATGATCTATCAATGAATATGTAAAAAATAGACGGTTCGGATCGACACAAAACGATCCGTGTGGGCCCCACATGGGAATCCCTCATTTAACACTAAATGAGGGATCTCTTATTGGAAGACCCTTGTATATATATATATATATGTATATATGCCTCTATTCATAGATTATCTATGCAAAAAATTAACCAAATCGGAAATCATTTGCCTATCTAACTTTGATCAAACAATTAGACAAACCAAATATTTTCGATAAAACCGTCTATTTGTTTGATCAAAGTTAGATAGGCAAATGATTTCCGATTTGGCTAATTTTTTTTAAGGATAATCTATGAATAGAGGCCTAAAAAATAGACGATTCGGATTATTGAAAAACTATATGCAGTAGGCCCATCCGCCCCATCCCACACTTGAAACTCCCTATATATATAGGTCTTCCAATAAAGGATCCCCCTGTGGGGCCCACATGAGTCATTATGTATTGATTCGAACCGTTCATTTTTTACATCTTCATTAATAAATCATCTTTACAAAAAAATCAGTCAAATCGAAAATGATTTGCCTATCTAACTTTGATCAAACAAATAGACGAACTAAATATTTTCGATGAAACCGTCCATTTGTTTGATTAAAGTTAGATAGACAAATGATTTTCGATTTGGCTGATTTTGCAAGGATGATCTATCAATGGAGATGTAAAAAATGAACTGTTCGGATCAACACAAAACGACTCGTGTGGGCCCCACAAGAGGATCCCTCATTTAGTGTTAAATGAGGGATCCCTCATCGGAATGCCTCTATATATATTTAGGCTTATTTGTGAGATCCTCATGGGGCTCACTTCACATTGTATTTTGATAATCAAAATATTCTACTTTTTTGGTCTCCATTGAAGGATAGTGTTTGCAAAATATTAGATTAATCGGAAATCATTTAACCGTTGATTAAATGATCATCATTTCAAGTGTTTATCGAAAATATTTTGTTCTATTTTTTTGATTAAAGTTTGATAGTTTAATGGTTTCCGAGTCGCTTAATTTTTTGTAAGGATGATCTTTGAATATAGACTTAAAAAATAGACGGCTCGGATCGTTGAAATACAATGTAAAGTGGGTCACACATTGGGATCCCACAAATAAGCATATATGAGATCTCACACCTAAAGGGGCCTGATATATATTTATATATAGACCTCTTCCATTGAGGGATTCCTCAAATAATTTTATTTAAGGGATCTCTCATGAACCCACTTTATATAGTATTTTAACGTTTTGAACTGTATAGTTTTTAGGTCTATATTCAAAGATCATCCTTGCAAAAATTTAACAAATCAATAAACTATTAAGTTATTTAACTTTGATCAAATAAATAGACGAACAAAATATTTTCTATAAACACTTGAAATGATGACCATTTAATCAAATGGGTAAATGGTTTACAATTTAACTAATTTTTTGCAAGAATGATCCTTCAATGAAGACCTAAAATGTAAACGATTTCGATAATCAAAATACAATGTGGAGTGAGCCTCACAAAAAATTTCTTATTAATTTAATCTTAAATGAGAAATCCCTCAATTAAATGAGCCTATATATATGGAAAAGGGT
Organism: Dryas octopetala; assembly: GCF_963921425.1. Taxonomy (NCBI): domain Eukaryota; kingdom Viridiplantae; phylum Streptophyta; class Magnoliopsida; order Rosales; family Rosaceae; genus Dryas; species Dryas octopetala. The sequence goes on along the minus strand of NC_141366.1, from coordinate 11,228,468 downwards.
GGGCAGTGGGTTCTCTATCCTTTATAACAATGCGAGCACTGAAACATGGTTTGAGTAAGTTTCCAATTGAACCACCAAGTAGCTAGCAATTAATGGAGTATCACATACCACCAAGCTATACATGTTATATATGTTGCAGGAAGAAACAATGATTTGGGTGGAGGAGCCCGCCTGCATAACTAATGTCTTTGATACAGGAAGAAGATCTTTTTGTATCACATACTTTTCTAATTAATAATTAATGAAGCTACCTTTGACTCTTTGAGATATTTCTGATACAAAAAAAAAGTATTGGAACATGGAATTTGAATAGTGGAGAAGACTTTGGCCAAAAAAAAAAAAGAATAGTGGAGAAGACAAAAAGAAGAAAAGTCTTAGACAAGAGGTACTAATAATTAAATCTTTCTTTGAAGCTATACAAAACAACACAAAAAGTTGAGAATCAATTTTTAAAAGAAATAAAATTATTTTTATCATATTGATTCACAGCATATGTACAAGATAATGTATAAACTGTTAAGTGGAACAAGCTTATACCAAAGAAGAAGCAAGCGCGACACACTGTACAAGAGTTCAATGCAAACAAATTTTGAAGCTTTATTAGCAACATATGGTCAATTTAGAATACATTGGTTTGTCCTTGTTTAATCGATTACCACCATTAATTAAAAAGTCAGTTTCTACCTATTCAGTTTTTCAACTCTTACTCAACCTTTCTATACTTTCAAGGAAAACAACATTTCATATCCATCGATCAGAAAAACCCTACCCGCCACCCCAAAAGAAAAAACTCTCTCCTCTCCTCAACCTCTCCGTGGGAGAAGGGCGGCCCTTGTGTTCTCACAGACTGGTCCTCCCCTCACCCCTCTTTCTTTTGTTTTTTTTTTTTTCCTTTTTTTGTGTTTTTTTTTTTTGTCCTTTGAAATACTGTCCTCCTAATAAGTGAGAGCATTTTCATTTCTCCTTGCGAGAGTTTCTCCACCTCTCTTCATAAGAGTTTTTCCGATGTGGTTTGTTTTGTGTTTTGATGCTTTTAGGTTTTATCTGGCGCTCATCACAACGTATTAGGGAGTCACTATTTTCTCCGGTACCGATCATGTTTCCACCGGTTACTACTGTCCGATCCGCCACTTTGTGCTATTATCAGCCTCAACTTAGAGATGTTGGTAGGATCGTGAACCTAAACGCGACTAGTTCGCTAATTACTACGGTGCCTCTCTGGCTCCGTTTAGTGGCTATAGTATCTGCTCGATGCTAATGTTATGAAATCTTGAAATTTCTGTGGGCTTTTCTGCTCCACTTTTGTGGGTTTTTGTTTTCTTGTAAGTTTTTGGGCTCATATTTTGTATTCTTTCTACCTTTTTGGCTGTTTTAATGCAATGATATGATTTATTCTAAAAAAAAAAGGAAAACAACATTTCCATATTAAATAAGGAGGGAAAGAAAAATAGAAAATACAGGAGGAAAAAGAATTAAAATTAACCTATGTAAAAATTTTAATTAACATGCACGAATAATTCAATGATAGATCTAAAAAATGAGCATGAGACAATCTATGAATTCAAATGGCTTAAACTTGAATTCTTACAAATGCAAAATAATCCATATTATCGAGCTAATACTTATTCTTTGGGGTGGGAGCACCGTGCACATATCCAAATTCTACAAAAAGTAGGCAGAGTTTCTTAAAGCCCATGAATTTAATCATATTTTATGTTAAATATTTAAACCTGCAGGATTCCACTAGGGGACCAATGTAGGTTGATGCATTCATGTTCTTTGCGTGCACGCCAAGTGTATAATTCGAACTTCCTTCTTTTTTTTTTTTTTTGGCAATGAATAATATACATATATATCATGAATCAAATTAATAAATATTCATGATTGGTGTTGTTGTGACAAGATGAGAACCAATAGGACCAACTTGTTTAGGCATGAAGTGGACAACACACATGAGGTGGACTATCTGGAACATGTCCCCATTGCCAACAGTCCAAAATAGAGAAGCTCACGTGGAATTTTATATTCATAATCATGATTTATCACATTTAGTTAGTTGGTGATATGTCACTGCTAAGGCTAGCTACCACGATCAGTCAATACCAAATCCTAAAGAGGAAAGGCCACTAATTGGAACATATATCCATTGTTCGATCATCGATGATCACTCAACTTTCCCATTCATCCCACTTGTAGCATTTTCTCTTCTTCGACACAAAATGCCATCTTACCATAGCCATAGCCCTAGCTTGCTAGGAGAGAACACACCACATATAAGCATGGAGAGAGAGATTAGAGATTAGAGATAGAGACATTTAGCAAAGCCATATATGCATATATAAAGGTGTAACTCCTACGTTCTTCTACTAATTAATATCCTATTTCGGATTTCAAACCCGAGATAACATTATTTTATTATATTTTCTGTGCTAATACTATTAGAATGGTAAAACAATACAATTTTCTAGGATTATGAGATAAAAATGATTTTGATTAATATCAAAAAGATAACTTTACAACATCTTCATAACCCAATTTATAAACATAATAAGAATAAAAAAGCAAATATATATAAGTAGAGAATCGGAATCTTGTTATTGGTATTCCCACATTATTGGGGGTAGAAGGAGTGAAGACGAAAGAGGACGATAGTGGGGAAAGTGTATACACAAAATAATAGGAGTATAGGACCTTTCTTTTAACTACAGGCCAAATGGGCTATGAATTCTGGGTCCGTTTTCTTGTCAGGTGTTTGTCTGTGGGCCCACTTTTCTTTGACCCACAGAGTTTGGGTTGGGATGACTAAGGACACGGTGTGGATAAGAGAGAGCCGAATGGAAATGGAAAATGGCGAACCAAATGCAAAAAGATGGTCATACACATGGGACATGTTTGGGAAGCGTCAAATCAGTTTCAGAATGGTGTGCCCGAGCCAATGTATCAAATTATTGTTCTGTCACTGTGTTTAAAAAAACCCCCCGCTGGCCCACAGTATGTTGCCAAACACTTCCTAAGGCTTAACCAAATACTTATTTCCTTTTTATTTTCTTTTCACTTAGAGAAGAGGAAGAGGAGAGAGTCTTCAATGGGCATGCCCCATACAAGATTTAGTCGAGGAAGAGTGAGTCAAACTTTTGTGAGCATAGAAAAGTTAGGCTAAATAACATTGTCTATACAAAATAGACTATCATCCTTGAATAAGATCTAATTTTCATCAATCTTGAGTATTAGGTTGGTTTTACTTGTAGTGTTTTGACTTTAAATACATCGACGTCAGTACGTGGGTATAAAGTTATGCAAATATACCTACAAGTCCTACACATCATAATGCATGTACCCACAATAAATAAATATATATATTAAGTTAAAGCGTTAGAACAAAAATATGTCTTTTTTTTTATTTTTTTTTATGGCCTAGGACGAACATATATCTTAGTTTCTCAAAAGACATGTAAGTTAAAATTCAGAAGATTTTCATTTAGGGCCTTTAATTTTATAAATACTTAATAAAGTCTTACAGTTTTTAAAATTCTAATTAAAGTTCAATAATATTTTAACCATTCAATGTTACACAATATTGGTCTATTATTTTCTATTTTTTTCACATATACCAGGCGTCGAGCGGTCTGCGGCCAGTTTCAATTGTTTGGCAGTGCATTTTTACTTCTTCGACAAACCTCCGCCCAAAATCTCAAAGTTCAAATCTAATATGCAGCCTTCACAAACCTCATTATATACCCTTGGAAGGTATGAGGTTAATCCGTACCTTATACCCTCAAAAAATAAAAAAATAATGACATATTTCTTTGATAAAACAATGATCAAATGACTTTATTTAGAAAAAATAAAAGCTTTATTTGAAAGAAAAAAATATCATAAATTTTTTTTTCAAATAAAAAATGTTACAAGGACTAAACTGTAATTTTTCCTAAAATTTATCATATTTTTCTTACTTCCTTTTCAAAGAAAGTTAGAAGTCATACTATCACTAATGTTCCTGTAAAGAAAAAGAAACGTGGTGGATAATCTTTTACGTTTTCCTTTTGGGTAATCAAGAAAAACCACAACTTACTATTTTGTCGGTACAAAATTTATTTGCAAACCACATATATCAAACAAATTTGCATACTTTACGCGAAACTTATTTGCAACCCACATATATCAAACAAAATGGAATATGTTGTGCGAGAGTTCGGACTTGGAGACTTTTCATGTTAAATTTACAGACTTTTTAATTTGGGTATTAGGATATTAGCCCGTTACACTAATTTTTTATCAAGTCTATTACAATTATTATTTTTTTAATAGCTAAAGTTTATATTCAAAATCCTATGCCACGTAGGATAACAATAATTCATTAATTTTCTATTATTTACAAGTTTTGCTATTATGTAATTAATATTGAATTTAGATTTCTCTCTCCAACAAACCACTACAGTAGAGAATCATTAAATTACTAGAATTATGGTCGTTCATATTTAAATATAGAAAGTAATAGATACATAAATTTTTTTTTTTCTTTTAGAAATGTGTGATTTTTTTTTATTAATATGGAGATATGTGAGTTTTTATGTTGTAGGAGTATTTATTTATTTTTTGTCTGTTGTTGCAGGTGTATTAGCTATTATATTTTCATTAATTGTAGGTTTCTTATTAAATAATTATAATGTAGGTTGTTTATAGTATTTTTATTAAATGTAGGTTTTTTTATTGAATATGGTAACGTAAGCTTTTATTGAATAATTCATGTTGGTTTCTTAGTTTTTTTCTTTTTCTATACAAATGTTTGTTCCTTGGTTATTGTGGATTATTTATTTGTTTATAAGAATTATATGTAGGTTCATTATATTTACTTTTCGATGTAGGTCACTTAGTTATTGTGTAAGCTTATTCATACACATTAATACTTATAATGGCAAAGTATAGAAATCAATGGATATGTGAGTAGTGAAACTTTATTAGTGTAGGTGGTTTAGAAGTTTATAAAACATTCATAATTTGAATTTAAAGAAAATAAAGGTCCAAATAATGAATTATGAGTATTAAAACACCAAAGATTTATGAAATAATAACAGCAGTTACAAACAATAAATAGTCAAATAATAAAAAAAATGTCTGACATGAAATTGAGGACATAAAAGAGATTTACAATATTTGAATTTTAAAAACGCTGACTAGGAAAAAATATATGAAAAGTATGTGATCGAGTTGGTAATTAATTAAAGGGGTTAATACATGAAAAAAAAAATATGGGTTTTAAAGAAAGAAATATAAATTTGAAGGGATTTCCCTAATTTTCTATTTTAATTAAGGGTTTATTTCATATTTAGTACCTAAACTTTGACCCTTGTCTTAATGTGGTACCTAAACTTTTATTTGTCCCAATTGAGTACCTAAACTTTTATTTTGTGTCTAATAGGTACCAAAATGAATTTTTGTTAAAATTGTCAATAAAAATTAGGGGCAATATAGTCAAAGTATATTTTAATTATTTTCTTTATATGTTTAAAATTATAAAAAAAAAACACACAACAAACAAAAAAAATTAAAAATTAAAAATAAAAAATAAATTTTTTGAAGTGACTATATTGCCCCTAACTTTTGTTGATAATTTTAATAGAAATTCATTTTGGTACCTATTAGACACAAAATAAAAGTTTAGGTACTCAATTGAGACAAATAAAAATTTAGGTACCACATTAAGACAATGATCAAAGTTCAGGTACTAAATATGAAAAAAAACCCTTTAATTAAGCACTTGGATTTCCATCCTCTAGTCACTACCAAAAAGTAGTAGTACTGTAGTATCAATTACCAAAAAGTAGTAGTACTGTAGTATCAATGTACCATGCCGCAGGATAAAAGAGAGGTAAAAGACATCGCTATCGGAAACTTTTAATCACTTGTTGGGTTGTTGGTTGTCTAAAAAATATCCAAGTGTTGCAGAGCGTGCATGATGCCAAATGCCATTCTAATGAACAACAAATAGGACCCTGCATGCACCATCTGATTCAGACACTCGTACTCAGCGTCTTGTGCCATCATAAGCTTTAATCAACAACAAACAGCGCACAATGTTGAGCTGAGTGCACCAATTTACTTCAACTATTGTTCTTACTAAAATTTATTTTCTCAAAAAATTACATTAATTATAGACATTTATGCAGCTTTATCTGCTCTCATATACAGTTGTCCATTGTGGACAAAAGACAAGTGTGCGTGTACCCTTTGAACACGTGGCCAAGTTTGTCCCAAAATATCATGGTAACAAAGTCTGTTCAATATCTTACGAAAGGCTAAAAGGTTTCAATTATGGGTTAATTGCAGCTATATCTCTTATACTTTTGGTTCTTACAATTGATCATATGATTCATATACGTGTGCCATAGCAAATAGGACAAACTAATGTTTCCATTAACCCGGCCAACATTTAATAATAGTGGCACACATAACTATCGAGAGCATATTAAAACTTGTCTATCATATCAACCACTCACTTGAAGAGCTTGTCTATCACATTAACTACCCACTTGATTGAGAGTTTTAAATAGATATTTTATGCTCTTTTTCTTCACGCTTTCCTCAATCTAATATTTTTTTTTTCCTGTTACGATTTTTAAATTTAAACGAGCAAAAGTGGGTTGTGCTCTTGATCCTTGGCTCAAATGACATTAGATTAGGATGGGTGAGGGGAAGATTCAGTTCAAATCTTGATATATATAATTAAGAAAAAAAAAAAAGTGGAGAGGAAGAAGCCCCTATGCCTTAGGTGGTACGTGCCAGAAATATTGTATTTTATAAACTACGTTCTAGATCACTCACACAATGCGAGTGCAAATTATATATTTGGCTGAAAGTGATTTGGTCATATATATATAATATAGATTAGGAAGAAATTGAGATTGAAGTTAGAAAGAAAGTCAGGTATGTTGGATGACAGAGATTAGATTGAAATTACTATATTATTCCCGTCTTAAACTCTATTATTATAATGAATAATGTTTGCTTGTGAGATTTTGGAATAGGAAGAAAGAGGGAGGAAATGAGGAATAATAATGAATTAATGATTCACCCATTATGGAATTTAAGGAATGCAAAAAAAACATAACGAGCAGGTGCTGATTATATATATATATTTTTTTTTTATTTGGAGGAGGGATAATTGGACTTAAAACCTTTTCCAACAAAATGAATAGAAATATTATCAGATCAATAAATAGAATCATGGCATGGTCTTGTTTAAACCAAAAGTATAAGAATGATTCTCTTAACCTACATGGAACATTTTCATTTTTTTTCTTAATACTTTGAGCGAGCATCTAGGACTATTCCCAAATCCTAGTCCGGACTAAAACAGAAGAAAAAACTAAAACATCATGCGAAATGTGTATGAACGTTAACAATGTACCAACCATATTAAATTTTCATTAAAAAATGTGTGTAAACTAGGGTCGGTGAATGGGCCAACATATAGAAACTTTACGCAATCCATTCTAGATAACAGTTTCAATTAATCTGCATATAGTTCATAAACATCATTAATTAGTCAACTAATCCACATGATTTAAATGTTACAAAAGCAATAAAGGGGGCGTCAAATCTTTTTATCAAACACCTGACTTTATGGTTGAAGATTATTTAAAATATTACAAAGCTTATCTATATATATATATGATTGTTTTTCTTAGGCTTGCATTCTCAATAAATTAATAAAAGATAATTATAAAGACCTAAAATGTCGGTGCATTGAAAAAGAGTTGGAAAAGGAAGACAATATAATTAAATTAATCGATATTTAACTTCCAAAATAAATCAATGGGTCCATTTTCATTAAAACTAAAGTAGGTCCCAAATGCCAAATGACCATTTTAAGTCTGTCGATCTACTAGCTTTGAAAAAACAGTACTGGTCTTTAAAGTTAGATTTTTTTTTTTTCTGAAAGTAATTAAACTATTATTATGAAAATGGTTATTTTCAAGTACTATTCTACTTCATATACAAAGAGATATACAAAAATTATTAATTGTAATATTATTAAGTGAATAACTTTCTTTCAGTTAAGAATTAAGATATATTAATATAAAGATTGTAATATTACTATTCTAAATATATGCTGTTAAACTTAAAAAAAATAATGAATAGGGAAGTGTTAGGTGGTTGTCTAAGTGTCTAACTCAACACTTTCCAGACGTGAATCACTAGTTATTTTCCTGAATACAATTTAGAAAAAGCATTAAAGTATATTACTGTTGTTTTCTATTATTTTTTCCTTCATTAAAATATTTATATGGGTCAATTTACATATATTCTAGAAAACTACACCACATGTACTTTTTATTTTTTATTTTTGGCCCGGACACATGTACTTTTTATTAACTGAAAAAAATAAAGAGTGAAAGTATTAAGCCAGCTGCTAAGAAACATCCAATGTAAAAAAAATATATATATGCGTTGTGGCAGTGATGTGTTAGGTTAGATTGAGAAAATTGACACACATGAAAATGAAAAGAAGGGGGGACAAACAAAGATTTTCTTTAAAACGTAACAGTCCAACGACCTAAAACTGCCGCCAAACACTTGAGCCTTAGTTTGTTGACACGTAATCGTTCGAATCTCACTATAAAAAGCATAAAGACACCCGCCACCATTCAAGTCCTGACGCGTGGGAAGCCGCGTAGTACGTCTAACCGACTTTTACCAAAACCGACCCACTATTCGTCTGCTCAGTGCTTTTTTTTTTTGGTCGAATCGTCTGCTCAGTGCTAATCACTTGGTTTTCTTTGTTTCTCTCATGTATTTGGATGGTGATATCTGAGTTTCATAAATGAGTTTTTTATGCTTTGTACCTACCTTCTGTCCTTCACTATTTGACTATATATGTGTCTATGTCCATTGTCATTGCTTTTATGTGAGATTTTCGTAGTGGAACTTGGTTGTTATGGAAATTTCTAAGAAGCAATATTGCATAGAAAAAGTTGGGGGAGCTCATTTGAGTCACAAACTTGTTCTGTGGAAGTGTTATGATTGTTTTTCGAGTCATTTTCTTTGGGTCTATGTTTAGCATTTGTTGTCTTTTTTTTTTTTTTTTTTTTTTTGCGTTCTTCGGTACTAAATGAGAACCAAATTCTTGTAAAACTTTTTCCCTAATTAAAAAGAGTTGTCATATATACATCTTCCACAACCCATCTTTTATACGAACCATGATATAGGGTATTTCTAACAAAATGGTATTAAAAGTACCGTAGGTCCAAGGTTATGTACATATCATGACAAATTCATGGCAAGAAAGTAAAAATGGAACAATTTTATTGGAAAATTTTCTCTAGTATATGATAAATGCAAAATGTAAGAGAATGTTTGAACGCTCACTATAAAGTAGGGGTGGGCATCGGGCGGGTGGGTCGGGTGGGAGCCCAAACCATCTCCGACTAATCAGCTCGGGACTAAACGGCTCGGATCTCAGTCGGGGACGGGTCGAAGACGGTCGGAAAATGGGTTGGCCAGGAAGGAGAAGGAAAAGCAGAAGAGAGAAGATGCCGAGAAGGAGAAGGTGGCTCGCCTGAGAAATGGTGGCTGGTGGAGGTGGTTCTTGTGTTGCAATGGTGGACGATGGTGGACGGTGATGGAAATGGAGGTGGTTGGTGGCAGAAATGGAGGTGGTTGGTGGCGGAATGGAGGTGGTTGCAGATTTGCAGTGCCTGAGAAGATGGTGACTACTGGCTTGCCTAAGAAGATGGTGGCTGGAAACTTGGCGAGCGGGCCGGCTTCGACGGTCGGTGGAAGGGGCGGGCCGACACCGGCCGTTAGTGATCGAACGGGTCGGCTTGTTGCTTGGCGGGTCGGTGGAGGCGGGCGGGCCGGGTTTGGACGGGTTGATGCCCACCCCTACTATAAAGTACAAATTATAAGATGATATCCATTTAAAAAGGGAAAACATAATAGTTAGTAGATATGAATTGTGAGTGAAAAACATGGGCTGACCTCTAATCAAGACCTGGCACTAATGAGCCCAAGTTAACTTCTTAGACAAAATGGTACTTGTAAGATTCATTTTTTTTTTTTTCTATTTTTAGAAGTAATATTATTATTATTATTATTATTTTACAAATCTTAATGTTAATGTGTTTATATTTGTCTTATAACCTTTCTAAGGTTATTAGTTGTATTTGCACCCTCCACCCTAGAAATAAAATCATCAACAAACTATAGATTAGATCCTTAATTAATTTATAGGATTGAGATTGTGTTTTGGGCTATATATTCTACAAAGAATGACAATGGTTTTTTTGAGTCAGTTTTCTTCTTGGGCCGAATCCTAGGTGGTCATTGAAACCCATGTTTTGCACAATGTTCCTCAAAGAGTTGCAGATCCGTAGGTCTTAGGTGGGCTAAATTAGTACCTCAGGCCCATTAGATGAAATGGTTGATGAAGCTCTAATGGGGATCGCTAACACACTAACAAATAAAACCCAATATGGGCTGGCATCTCGGGCCCAAACGTGGGGTATGGGTTGTGCAAACCTTCACTATAATCGAGTTCTATCTTAGCTACTACTCCTACTCCAAACATTGCTTGCACAATATTGGCTTAATTTCAATGGTGGAACAAAAAATTTCAAGAGAAATTTTGAAACCTAGTTCAAATTTTTTACAGAAAGCTAAATACTAACAACTTATATGATAAACAGATTTTTATAAAACATCTAGCATGTTTGAAGCTCTAGTCAAAACGACACCAGATGCACACCTAGGAATTGATGGAAGATATGACCCCCAATTTTTCTTTTTGGGTAATGCATGCATGCAGACTTGAAACTTGAAAGCATCTTTGTGGTGAATGAATTGTAAGAGAAAAAAAAAAAAAAAAAGACAAAAAGACAAAAAGGCAATAAGAAGTCTAAATTGATAGCCCTGCCATAGGAAAATACTTTGGCTTTTCCCGCCATTGGGTAGTATTAGACTTTTCTTTTCTATTTTTCATTTCTCTTTGAGTTAATTAATTGCATCAATAATATTATGTGCACCATATTTAACATATATTGTTGATAACATCTTCTAAAAAAATGGGAGCCAATCACATTTGGATTCATTTGCAGTAGATGTCCCTTTTAGGGAACAAATCAACAATGTATATAAATATATATATAGTGAGTTTTTACATAGAAATATCAATAAAAATGCATTAGAAATGTACTAAAAAATATATTATTAATAGTATCGATACTAGTTAAAAAAGAGAAATTTTGAAGATTTTATCAAAATTTCATACCACTCTTTAAGTTAATTGCTTTCAATTTATTTTGGAAACCATGACGAAAAGGTCATACAGATCCAAGCTAGACGCAAGCTAGACGGAGAGAGTCAAAGAAGAAAAGGTCACACACTGCATTGACTAGCTTGGATGATGACTCTAGAAGAACATACATTAATTAATATTAATGAAGTTATTTGTTTAAGGCTAGTTGATCATTTGTAGTTAGCAGTTTATGGCAACTACATCGTTTATTAATGATTATCTTTGGAGGTTCACTTACTTTATCAGGTTTTTTATGGTCTTCCCTTGCGAGTTGCTTTGCAAAATGATATTTATTCATTCTTTTATTACTTTTTTTTTTTAAAACAAAACAAAAAATGTCTTTTGAAAAACCAAAAAATAACAAAAGGAAAAGTCAAAATAAATGCAATGATGCATGGTAATCAGTAGGGGCATATCCCGTTGGGAAAGACTTAGACTTAGAGACCTTTCTTAATTATTTAGTTTTTCCATGCAATTTGCAACCTCAAGCTAGGAATTGTGGTACCTCACTCAGTAAAAAATGTGAGACTTGTATTTCTGGCCATTTTCTCTGCCACTTCCCAGGCAATTTCGTGTGTAGCATTGACACTTGCATGACAGAGTTATTTTGATTTTTGTACTTCATGTGGCCTTGTTTAGAGGGTCTATAAATACTGAATTCTGTAAGTGGGAAATTCATCAGATTGGGGTCTGAGTTGTGATTCAAAAGAGTTCTCTCTGCCTTTCTCTTACTCAAGAGTTCAACTAGTTTGCTTTTGTTCTTCTAGTCCTCTAGTAATAAGTACTAGAGGGCAGACCACTTGGGTTTTCAGATATCTTCTTGCACTACACCAATTCTTCTATGGCTGAACTTGTTGTTTCACTAGCATTGGGGTTAGCTGAGGTGATCCTCACCCAATATCATTTCAACAATCAAACTGAGGTCCGCGAGGTTGTTGGAACAGCCCATACATTGTTGAAGACGATGGAAGCCTATCTAAGAGACTCATCGGAGCAACAGGTTGATGAATCAGGCACCCAAGTGCATCAAAATAGAGCAATCGAGGTCCAAGACATGGCTTATGAGATTCAGGATGCTCTGGACAAGTTCCAGGTTCAGGTTCGACAAAACGGCCATCACCACAGAGTCACTCGGGTGATCCACGACGTTCGTCATTTTCCCAGTGTGACGAAGGCAAGGAGTGAGCTGTCCTCTAAAATCAAAGACATGAAAGAGAAAATGAGGAGTACACTTCATATCTCGGAAGAAATCTGCCAGAGCTTCAGCAGCCTCAGACTGCAGCAGGGAGATCACAGTTTGTCAATCCATTACCAACAAGTTCTTGAAGCAGACGAAATAGTGGGATTTGACTTTTGAGGAGCATAAAGAAAAGCTTGTCAAACAGTTGATGCAAGTAGATTACAATTCAAGGCTTTTGACCATTTCGATTGAGGGTCCTGGCGGCTCTGGCAAAACCACCCTCGCAAAGGATGTTTTCGAGAGCAAAAGGGTCCAAGAGTTCTTTGATTTCCATGCTTGGGTTGATGTGACTTCACGTCCCCTTGAAGAGCTCTTGGGAAGCATTCTAAGCAAATTTGAGGCCAAAAGGCAGCAGCAACAAGAATTAGTGCTTCCTCTTCAGGACGCCAAAGCGAAATTGGGACGACTTGTGCAGCAAAAGAGGTTTGTGGTTGTCTTAGATAATGTTTGGAGGAAAGAAATTGTGGAAGTCATTGTAAATGCTTTACCAGATGGTTTGCGTGGGAGTAAAGTAATCATAACTACTCGCAAGTCTGATGTAGCTTCTGTTTGTGCAAAGTCCTCTGAGTATATCCATGATTTGAGAAATGGGTTACCATGGGAAAAAGCTTGGTATCTATTCTGCAAGAAGGCTTTTCGTGGTCACAATTGTCCACCTGAGCTTGATAAATTGGCTCAAATAATCCTGACAAAGTGTGAAGGTTTGCCACTCGCAATTTCAGCTGTCGGTACCTTGCTAGCAAACAAGCGACCAACCACGGCGGAGTGGAGGACGTTATATGACAGCCTTGGCTCTGAAATTAGACCCGGATCCAATCTTTCGATTATCAGCAGAGTCACTTGGCAGCCAAGTTACAGGGATCTTCCGAGCAATAATCTCAAAAGTTGTTTTTTGTACTTCAGCATGTTTCCAGAAGACTACTCCATCAGGCGTGAGAGGCTAATTCGCTTGTGGATAGCTGAAGGCTTTGTGATGCCATCAAGAGGATTGACAATGGAGCAGGTTGCAGAACTCTATCTCAATGAACTCGTAGGAAGAAATTTGGTTCATGCCAGCTCAAGGGAAATCGATGGACAAGTGAGGAGTTGTCGTGTTTTGAACCTTGTTCGCGAGTTCCTCATTTCAAAAGCTGAGAATTTCATCACTGTCTTGGATTCAAACAGCAGAAGCACTAGTACTAGAAGTAGTACTTCAGGTAAGAAAATTCGACGCCTTTCTGTTCATTACCTTGGTATCGATTTGTCAAGGTCTTGGGGTATAGATCACTTGAAACATATTCGTACTTTACTAGTGTATGGGCAGACAAGTCCTTATTCTAACCTTCAAATGGTACTTAACACCTCCAAATATGTAAGGGTTTTGGATTTGGAAGGTACTCCTTTGGAGAGCTTTCCCGACCAAATTGTTGGTCTCACTCTCTTAAGGTACATTAGTCTGAGACAAACCAAAATAAAAGAAATTCCAAAGTCCATAAAGAAGCTTGCACTCTTGGAAACCTTGGATCTTAGCGAAACCTGGGTGACCTATTTACCAGAAGAGATATGTGAACTCCACAATATGCGCCACCTTTTAGTCAATCGCTGTGATCATGTGACCTTTGGAGCTGTCCAAGGAGTACAGGTTGCTGCAGGCAGCAATATTGGAGATTTAGCTTCCTTACAAAAGTTGTCACTAATTAATGTGAAGAAGAACAGAAAGCTCATAAGAGGCTTGGCAAAGTTAGTTGGTCTGAGAAAGTTGGGGGTGACAGATCTCAACAAAGAAGATGGAGGCGAATTGTGTTTAGCCGTTCAGGAATTGGAGCATCTCTCAACGTTGGATGTAAGATCAACAAGGGAGGATGAGTATCTTGATTTGGATCATATAATATGTTCCCCTGATCATCACCATCAGGGACCTCCTCTCCTTCTCCAACGTCTAAATTTGAAAGGCCGCCTAGAAAGGCTACCCAAGTGGATTAGTCCCAAGCTTGATAGTCTAGCCAAGATTGGTTTAAGGTGGTCAAAACTGAGTGCTACCATTGCCAACCCACTTGAGGCCCTTCAAGCTTTGCCCAATTTGATGGAACTTGATCTGTTTGACTATTACACTGGGGATTTGTTGGAATTCAAAGCTCAAACCTTCAAGAAACTAATGGTGTTAAGCATAGAACAATTTGATCATCTAAAAACGATGGTGGTCGAGGATGGGGCGATGCCTATGCTTAAGAAGCTTACCATGGCTAAATGTGGGAATTTGGAGTTGCTTCCACTTGGCATTGATGGTCTTACATTCCTCGACGAACTGCTTTTATATGACATGCACAGTGAGTTCATTGCCAGGCTTCAGAAGAGTAATGAAGACCGTCATCTGGTTCAACATATTCGAGTCATCCATTCTTTTTGTCTCGACAGCAACCAAATGTTTACTGGATTCCAAAATCTTTCTTGATTGTAACACAAGGTAACCATTCAATTATTTCTTGTTGAATTAATTACTGTAGTTTTGCTATGTACAGATCAATGATTTTGATCATATTTTGACCCTTTTTTTTCCTCTCTAGGCAGCTGCAGAGGCAGGAGTGACTGAAGGTCATGAAGATAGGTTAAGTTAGAACTTCATTGAAGTAAAGAAAGCAAGGAGTCCATCTGCAATACTCATTAAAACGCTTATTAATGTTGTTTACATTTTTATTTTAGAGGGTAAAATAGATCTCTATGTAGTCTTATCTATGTTTTTCTTATTAAAATAAACACAATTTGTTAAACTCTACACTATATAGTAAAATAGTAAAATGTGCATTATGCATATGCCATAAATGCCCTATAGCTTAGTTATTATCCCAATCAATAGCTTCGTGTTTGAGCTTGTTTTCTGTCACTTAAACAAATAACACAAGATTCCTATGTGCAAGTTGCATTAGCAAAGCAACTTGCAACTGGAAAAAGTCCATTAAAAATTAAAATAATCTGACAAAGAAAGCAAACGTCCCAAGAAATCAAGCAACTGGGAATACCATTAAAAATGCAAGTTGCATTTGAACAAAAAGAAAAGAAGGATGCAAATTAACTAATGCATTCATGTCATTGCAGGGGCAGAGGGGCAGAACCAAAACTAGTATAAATTGATTGTGGTCCATCTAATCTAAGCTAAAGTGAGTTTCTTTTCGTTCTTGAGCTGTCACTCTTTAATATCAGCTTCTATCTTTTCTTTCACACTTGCATGAAACCCTGGGGTATATAAGGCTCGTAGCCAAAGCCCAAAGGCTGTTTAAAGAACCTCAAGCAACACAAAGTAAGGCCTCACTACAAGTGCTTAAGCAAATATTGTTGTCCAAAAGAGTTGGAGATCGTTTCTCAAACAGCCCATGGGCCATGAACTGTCCAGCCCAGCATAACAACTGGGTAGCACAACCTTCCATGACAAACAAAACCCAAGCCCACAAGCAAGAACACTGGCTCCAGCCCAACTAAGAATACAGAACAAAGGTGCCAACGACCCAGCTTTCTTGTCCAAGCAGACATAAAATAAAGCATAGATCACAATCAAAACAAACCCAAAATTCGTTAGAAAACCATGATCTTTGACCCAAAAAAATAAATAAATACAAACCATGATCATAAAATCCAGATGGGAAATTGTAGGGAGAAGGCGTGTGAAGTGGAAAATTCTTTACGCCTTTCATAAGAATAGGGTGACGTTATTGGCACTCTAAAAATGTTATCATACACAGATACACTTCAAAATATACAAATTTTCTCTTATATTTGAAGTGTAGGATGACTTTTTTGGAGTGTTAATAACATTTTCTTAAGAATATTGTAAATTTTATTTTGCACCAGAGAAATATTCCTTATGGATTACACGATATATATGTATATCTACATCACGGATTAGACTTATCTACTAACTTAAGTATCTCGTAATCTATCTAAACTTTTAACCACATCATTATGTGTCTAAAACTTCTCCCAACCTCTTTAGGAAATTTAACTCAATAACTCACTTTTTAGAGCAAATTGTTTTATAATCTCTTTTTTGACCAATTTTCAGACTAAATTACTCTTAGATGATTGTTGCAGCCACCTTATTTTGTTCTTCATGTTCATCATATTCATAATTTTGAATTTCATCTTCATGATTTTGTTCTTTATGTTCATCATGTTCAATCAATATACAAATAAGGCTTGGGACAACGTCAGCCAACTTGTCAACCATAACGTCAACCCATAATATCAAGTCTTATTTGGGACAATGTCAACCAACTTGTCGACCATAACATCAACCCATAATATCAAGTCGACGTAGACCCAAAAATCTAAAAAGCTCAACTTAGATATGTCCAAATTCTGGAGATGTCCAACTGAGGTGCATGTTGGAGATGTCCAACTTCTGTATATCTTTATAATCCATTACCAATACATCTCAAATCACCTTTCAAGGCCCATGCATATCTCCCAAACTATATTTCGTTAAACACATAATCCTATTCCATAAAAAATAATAATAATAGACAATTATTTTTTCATATATACTTATTCTCTTTGTGCGCCATGTGTGCAAAACTACTGACAGAGAAAACCATTTTTTTAAAAGTTTGAGGTCATCTGTTTGATGAAACAAAATGAATATGATATGTGCTTCAAAGTTCAAACATTAGAATGCTTTATAAGAAAAATAAAAACTTTTTTTATCAAATAATTAATTATAGAGTTTTTGTCATATTTAGCACCTAAACTTTGACCATTGTCTTAATGTGGTACCTAAATTTTTATTTGTCCTAATTGAGTACCTAAACTTTTATTTTGTGTCTAATAGGTACCGAAATGAATTTCTGTTAAAATTGTTAACAAAAATTAGGGGCAATATAATCACTTCAAAAAATTTATAATTTATTATTATTTTTGTTTGTTGTGTGTTTTTTTTTAATAATTTTAAACATATAAAGAAAATAATTAAAATATACTTTGACTATATTGCCCCTAACTTTTGTTGACAATTTTAACAGAAATTCATTTTGGTACCTATTAGAAACAAAATAAAAGTTTAGGTACTCAATTGGGACAAATAAAAGTTTAGGTATCACATTAAGATAAGAGTCAAAGTTTAGGTACTAAATATAAAATAAACCCTTAATTATAAGTTGTTTAATTACTGTTTTGTGTAATTTGTATTCATTTGCACAGAGACCAACTAGCAACTAGCTAGGGAAGACCGGACGATCATTAAAATAATCTGATATACAGAAAGCCAACCTCCCAATAGCAATCAAATCAGTATTTATAATTTAATTGTGATAACATAAATAGACGAATATATGGATGATGGCCCTTTAGTCAAATGGTTAAACGATTTCTGATTTACCTAATTTTTTATAAGGATAATCCTTGTATAGAGACTTAGAAAACAGACGGCTTCGATCATCAAATTACAATGCGGAGTGGGTCCCACAAACCATACCTCATCATGTTTAAGATGAGATATACCTCAACGGAATGAGCCTGATATATATAGGCCCCTTCAGGTGTGAGATCTCACATTTAAGTTTATTTGTGGGATTTCTCATGGGGCTCATTCGACATTGTATTTCAATAATCGGAACCGTTTACTTTTTTTGTCTCCATTGAAAGATCGTATTTGCAAAAGTTAATCGGAAACTATTTGATAGTTGATTAAATAATCATTATTTTAAGTGTTTATCAAAAATAATTTGTTTATCTATTTATTTGATCAAAGTTTGATAACTTAATTATTTTTTATTTGCTTAATTTTTTGTAAGGATGGTCTTAGACTTAAAAAATAGACGGTTCGGATCATTGAAATACAATGTGGAGTGAGCCACACATTGAGATCCTATAAATATAACATTCTACACTTGAAGCTCCTTGTATATATATATAATATGTTTTTTTTTACGGTAGATAGTTGAAAAGAAAAGGGAATTAAGATGTTTTTTTTTTATCCGATAACTTCATTTTATATTTTTATGTATGTGCAAAGTCAACATTTTCAAGTACAAGGACCACTTGCATGAGAAACTTGGCTATCGTTGATGTACTAGTCAACTCTTTCAAAGTCAATCCAATCAAAATAATTTAGTTTGATGGCCTGGAACAATTTAATACTGCCAACTGTACTACGTGGATGGCAAGAAACTTCTAAATAACCTTAATTAATTTCCTTCTCTTCTTTTTGCTAGACTTTGAGGCTTTTTTTTTTTGTCCCCTACACTTGAATGCCCTTTTTAAATAATTTTAGAAAAGTATCAGGCAAAAATAAAAAATTTGGAAAACTAATTGAAAGGGCATTCAAGTGTAGGCCAAAAAAAGCCTCAAAGTCTAGGAAAATAGGAGAGAAGGAAATTAATACGTGCATGTGAAGTCAAATTTCCGCCTTTAAAATAGACAAATTTGACTTCACATGCACTACTTTTAAAATTGTCAAAAGCGCTTTTAAATTAGTAAAAGCGTTTTTGGTAGCGTTTGGCAAAAATAATTAGAAGTGCTTTTGAGTGATAAAAGCGCTTCTAAGGGGTTTTTTGAGAAGCACCTATCAAGAAGCACTTTCAAGTGCTTTTGCATGAACAACTTAGAAGTTTTATAAAAATTTATATGTGCTTCTTAACATAAGCGCTTCTGATAAAAGTGTTACTAAATAAAAGTGCTTCTGAGAAGCAGCGCCAAACGAAGCTTTAATGTAATAGCTAGTCATAAAAGTACATAACTAAAATTCTGAAAATTGAAAATATAGGACGAAAGTTGAAAATGTACGGAGGAAGTGTCATTTAGCCAGAAACAAAGAAAAATGGAAAGTCAAAATTCATGGCCCTGCATGTCATTGGAAAACACTTGAGTTGTGAATCAAAAGAATTGTGGTTGAGTTTTCAGGTCTCTTTTTGCACTTGGAGATGGATCATATATGGTAGTCCTGCTGCCTATCTTTCCAATCCCAATTCCGTTTACAAGTTGTTGAAGCAGATGAAAACATCCTTTGCAAAACCATCCTTGCAAAGGATGTTTTCCAGACGAAGAGCTCTTAGTAAGCATTTTATGCAATTTCGAGGCAAAAAGGCAGCAGGAACAACCAGTAGTACTACTTCTTCCTGCGACTACTGAGAAAAGTGGTGGCAGAAAACGAGGTTTGCCTCTCTCAATTTCACTTGTCGGTATGCTGCTAGCAAACAAGCCACGAACCAAGGTCGAGTGGAACAAGGTACATGACAGCCTTGGCTCTGAAAGTGGACGTGGCATGAATCATTCGATTCTCAGGCGATTAGATATTTGGCTGCAATGTCCCGAGCATTAATCTTAAAAGTTGTTTCTTCTACTTTGGCTTATTTCCAGAAAACTACTCCAGCATGTGGATTGCCGAAGGCTTTGTGATGGCAACAAGGGCTCAGACAATGGAGGAGGTTGCAGAAAGTTATCTCAATGGAAACCTTGGATCTCAAGCAAACTCAGGTGACCTATTTACCAGAAGAGATTTATGAACTCCACAATATGCGTAACCTTTTAGTCAACCGCTGACCGCTGTGATCACGTCAAGAATTGTGGGACCTTCGGAGCTGTCCAAGAAGTAGAGGTTGCTGCTGCAGGTAATGTTGGAGCTTTAGCTTCCATACAAAAGTTGTCACTAATTAGTGTGAAAAGAAACAGAGTATTCATAAAAGCCATGGCAAAGTTAGTAGGTCTGAGAAAGTTGGGGGTGACAGATCTCAGAAAAGAAGATGGAAGGGAATTGTGTTTGGCCAAGATTAGTTTAAAGTGGTCAAACTGAGTGCTAGCATTGCCAACCCACTTAAGGCCCTTCAAGCTTTGCCCAATTTGATGGAACTCGATTTGGTTGACTATTACGCTGGGGAAAGCTGGTGTTCAAACCCCAAACATTTAAGAAACTAATGGTATTAAACATAAAACAATTTGGTCAGCTAAAAATGATGGTGGTCGAGGAGGGGGCAATGCCTGAGCTTAAGAAGCTAACCATGTCTAAATGTTGGAATTTGAAGCTTCTTCCAGTTGGCATTCATCGTCTTAAATCACTCGACAAACTGCTTCTATATGAAATGCACTATGAATTTATTGCTAATCTTCAGAAGAGTAGTGAAGACCGTCAGGCCGTTCAGCACATTCGAGTCTTCCATTCTCTCTGTCTCGCGAGCAACCAATTCCAAAACCTTTATTGATTGCAACACATCAAGCTAGGTAACCATTCAATTCTTTTCCTGTTGAATTGCTTCAAGGTCATGAAGATGGCTTTAGAACTTCACTCAAGTGAAGAACGCAAGCAGGAGTTCATCACCTGTGCTTTTCAAAACGCTTATTGTTGTTTACATTTTTCTTTTTGAATAAGAAATATGGGGTAAAAATTAAAGTTGATCTCCATGTATTGTTAACTATGTTTTTCTTTGTCTATGCATTTATGTACTTGTTGACCCAAAAATAATATTTGAAGATTTATTTGGTTGCTGTTAATTTTGTTCATCCAATCCTATATTTTCTGGTCTTCGACCAACCAAACTGTTTATCCTTTCATATAAGATTTACTACTGTAATTATTCAATGTGAGACATCCCACATTCTCACACTCCCCTTCACCTTCACGTGTGTTCACTTAGCCTATCACACATGGGTGATCCATATTATGAAAAAAGTTGGAGCATCTAACCCAAAACTAATTGAAAATAGAAAAAAAAAAAACCTTTTTTTTTGGACAAAAGGAAAAAAGACCTAAAATCCTTATATAAAACTGTAATTTTTTAATATAGAACAACACACTCTATATTCATATTCTCACACATACAATGATCTAAAAGGAGTCAAGGGGCTTAGAGCAAGTTGGAGCTAGTGAACAACATGAGGTTATTAAAGAAGAAAACTCTTATCTATGTTTTTCTTATCAAAATAAGAATAATTTGTTAAGATCTACAATATATAGTTTAATACTAAAATGTGCATTATGCATATGCCATAACTATAAACTTGTGTACTGCTATAAGCCTATAACCTAGCTTATTATCCCACACGAATAGCTTTGGGTTTTTTTTATTGAACAAAATAACACAAGATTCCTTTGTGAAAGTTGCATTAATTACAAAGCAACTTGCAACTGGCAAAAGACCATTAAAAATAATCTGACCAAGAAAGCAAATATCCCAACAAACCAAGCAACTGGCAATACCCATAAAAAATGCAAGTTGCATTTGAACAAAAAGAAAGAAGGATATAGAGTTGACAAAATATGGATGCAAATTAACCAAAACTAGTATAATTTGATTGTGGAACATCTAATCTAAGCTAAGAGAGTTTCTTTTGGTTCTTGAGCTGCCACTCCTTGATATCAGCTTCCATCTTTTGTTTCACACTTGCATGAAACCCTGGATAAGGCTCATAGCCTCATAGCCAAAGGTTGTTTGATCGAAGAACCTCAAGCAACACAAAATAAGGCCCCATTAGCAGTGCTTGAGCAAGGTTGTCCAGTAGGGCTGGTGCTCGTTTCTCAAACGCCCCATGGCCCATGAACTGTCCGGCCCAGCAGAACAACTGGGCAGCCAGCACCTCCTTCCATGACAAAGAAAGCCCAAGCTTACTAGCAACAACACTGGCTCCAACCCAACAGAGAACACAGAGCAAAGCTGCCAAGGACCCAGCTTTCTTGTCCAAACTACATAAAACAAAGCATAGATCACTGTCAAAACAAACCCAAAGTTCAATACAAAAACATGATCATAAAACCCAAATGGGAAATTGAAGAGAGAAGGTGTGAAGTGGAAAAGAACAAGAGCAGTAAAGAATAATGGCCACACAAACAGAGTGTGTATTAAAATGTTAACTGGGTTGCTATGATATGCTCCATAGAAGGCAAAGTGCCTTTCAAGATCAAACAAACCAGTCCTCCCCATTAAATTTTTCCTGGAAAATTGAATTGTTTTTGTGGGAAAAAAGGAAAGTTTTCCAGAAAAAATAGACTAGAAAGGAAAATGAACCAAATTGGGTATAAGTAGGAGGAAGATCGAAGTAGACAGGAATTTACAATGCGTGAAAGGTCAACCCATGTTCCCTCTCACGGTTACGAAGGAGTGTAGTTAGGAATTTGTTACAAAAGATACCATCTCTGTAGTCACTAAGGTGTCTGTGTGTATGGATTCGTGATAAATCGTAATTAGACTCATCAACCAACTTTTGCAAAATATAAGAATGCATATTATTTTTAGAAAATTATAATTAAATATTAAATATTAATAATTTTTTAGGAAAATAGCAAAACACTAATTTTTTTTAATTTAGGTACTAACTTAAAGCAAGACATTTTGGATTAGGTCACAAATCAGTTTGTTATACAGTTGTGACTATTTTAAATTTATAAAAATTCAAAACTTTTAAGGGTTTAATACTTTTGATTTAGGCTTAGAAGATGAAATCCTATAACCCAAATACTAAACATTAAAGTTTAAACCTTGTAAATATTGAAAAAATAACAAATCAATAAAAAAGTTATGACCATTAGATAGTCACAATTCGATATAATTATATTTTTTTAAATTAGTACTTAAATTGAAATTTAATATATAAAGTAAAATGACATAAATATTTTAATAGTTAAAATAAAAAAACATTATAATTTGGTAATAAAATAACAAACTTATTATTATTTCTACATCACCCTCTCACATTTTGAATACAAATTTCAACACGCATCAAATCCTAGCCTCCTAGGTACACGAGCATACTACATGTACATGCATATGCATGAATGGAATATGCGAATACAGGGTGAGTATACAATAGAATAAATGTATATATATATATATAATCTCGGGCCAGTGGGCCCTTTGCTGTAATCTCAAGCTTCTGATTCTCTCTTTCTTCTGCGCTGGTTAGTATACCGATCATTGAGGCCCATTTCCCAAGCATAAATATTTAGTACCCGTGACTCCGTGAGGTATTTAATTTAACAATAGTTGCATGTCACATTAATTGGATTTATGTGTCCAAAGTACAAAAACAAATGCCTAAATCTTTCAACATTGACAAAACAATCTACCATAGGCCCACGCTAATCATACAAAAACAAGCAACAAACCTACAATTATATAGAAGTATAGAACAAGACAGAAAGGTGATTCTCATGCTCAGCAATTCTTCTTTTTATTTATACATTTCAGTTTCGGCAGCTCTCTAAAGAGTCTCACCTCTATTCTCTATCCAATAATACATAACAAAGAAAAAGTGCATCTACAGTCTGCACTCTTCTTTTTTTATTTTATGTTATTTAACAATTAATGATTGTATATTTGCCTGTGGTTGTAAGTTGAGGGCGGTTGGGACCCATGGACTTTATAAATTCACCATCATAGTGAGCCTCATAAATCATAATTTCTTAGCTATTTTACCCACAAATAAACATTTTACTATCATCATTCCATACTTGATCAAGCTTTCTTTAATCTTTAGACAAAAAAAAAAAAACAATTATTTTTGATAAACTGATAGGTTTAAAAAGCCCAAAATACAACAAAGATAATATCAGGATGGACCTGGGCCTAGACACACCAAAAGGTCTTCAAACAACATACTAGCAAAGTAGCAAGGGAGTGTGCAACATAATTTTGTTCTCTATAAATGTGGTGAAGATTGTAATCTAATTTCAATTTCAATAGAACGGAGATTAAAGGAGGAGGGTGAATTGAATTTTGAATTTTGATCACTAGAGCTACAAATCTTTACAGGAAAGATTTGAATTTGATAGCAAAACTAATTTCGTTTTGGATAAACTATAAAACATTTGTAAAAAAGAATATATTTTAAATAACTAGATACAATATATTTGAAATAGTTACTCACAAAATAATCATTTGAAATCCTAGAGTCTTCTCTATTTAAAATATAGTATAAAAGACTCATCTTTTTACAATAGTATTAAAGAAATTTTTTTTTTAATAATAATAGATTAACCAAACCTTTTGTTGTATCATAATTTGAAATGGACTTCTGCAAATGGACCTAAAAAGAATTTCCAACCTTAAGAAAGGAAGAAGAAAACCCATGAAAGTCACTCTCACATGTTTCATGACCATGACATATATTCATGATCTACAAATGTAATTTTGACCATCACCACCAACTCCGAAGGATTTTATAATAGTAGACAGCCCATCAGTTTACATATATTCCATTGGAGTAGACTACTTAAAAAGAAACCAAAATTAACATGTGGCACATAAAATTCCCCCACATGCCACATGGTCCATACCCTTTAATTCTACCTACAACCAAAAGTCAAAACACCCTAAACCAACCACATTGCCTAAAAGCAAGAACCTATTCTTTGTAACAACGCAAAATTGCACAAGGCATAAAGTAGAAAGTTATAGACATTACATATATATATATATATATTCTCAAACATAACAAACAGTAAAATGAATATATGCCATTATCAAATATTCAAATTAACCAAAGCCATAAAAAAATATATATTGTTAACACTTACTAGGAATTAAAAATGTTTTAAGATTGAAAATATTGTTATTAGAACAATCTTAATTAGTTATTTTGTGTCTCCTCTATGTCCATCACATATGTGAAAACATTTTATGATATTAACAATAGCATATGACATATAAACATGTTCTTAACTCTGAAATCTTGATGTCACTTTTTCATTACTAGAATATAAATTTTTTTACCGTTATTACATCTCTTATACATGGTACAATATCCATATTATCCACATAGTCTTAATTTATTATCAAGTTCTAAAAAAAACCTTAGAGGAGTGATACGGGTAGTTATGAATGATGTATCTATGTGGTACACTTACACATAAAATACACATCAGAGAGAGAGAGAGTCAGAGTGCAAGAAGATAGAGACAAAAATAAAAAGGAAATCTTGTTATTGCTGGAGTCATCTTACGTTAGCTGTCCTTCCTAACCATTTTTAACGTCCCCGTTCATTTTCACACTCGAAAACTCTCTCTCTCTCTCTCTCTCTCCCTCTCTGAAACAAAGCCAAATCCGGAACCCAAAAACCAAAAAAACCCATAAAAAGAGAAAAAAAGAGAGAGTGAAGGGTCCATAGCATTTAGCATAAGAAGCCAAAGCCCAAGGCCAACTGTTTGCTCCTCCTATTAACACCTCCATTTCCATCACCCCACCTCAGCTCTGATCATTCTCCACTAACCCATATTCCTCTTTCAGCTATTTTACTCTCTCTCACAATTTCAGCTATTTTATTTTCGTTGAATTACGCTCCAAAATCTCTAGCTCTAAACCCTCGTTCACAGAGGGATAGCAACAAACACACAGAAGAAGAAAAACGAGATATAGTTTAATTTATTAAATTAAATCTCTTTCTGAATTCTCATATAGTTTTTACTATTATTGTAGTAGTTGCTGTTTGTTTTTTTCATTTTTTTTTCTTCTGGGGTTTTGATTCTATGGCTGCGGTTGCTGAGATTTCCGCTGAGGCAGCCCCTGCCAAGAACTCAAACTTGGATTCAATGCCAAAACCCATATCCGAATCCAAATCCGAATTCGATGTGCAGAAACTGGTGGATATGTTCACCAAGTTGAACCCTTTAGCCAAAGAGTTTTTCCCTTCTTATGTTCACCAGCAACATCCCAATTTTGACAACTCTTTCGCTGTCAATAATAATAAGCTCTCAGCCATTGATAATCAGCCCAACAATCGAAGGGTACTGATCATTCTCTTTTGATCCGTTTTTTCTTTTTTGGTTTTGTTTTAAATAAATTGGGTTTGCTTTGTATTTTGTTTTTCTTATGAATATGTTTGGATTTAGCTAAATGGGTTTTGTGGGCTTTCATTTATTTATTTATTTATTTATTGTAATTGGATGTAATGTGATTTGGATTGGGTTTCTCAGTTGAATTGGGAACTGTTCGTGTTGTCGGTGAATGGGGTTCTTGAATTTTCTTCTGCAACATTTTTTGTCTTACTGATTATTATTTATGAGAAAGCTTACTGCTTGTGTAGTATGATATAAATGAAAAGGATGGGTTCCAGTATTGTAACCGTATCTATAGTTTCTTTAAAATTCAGTTGTTTACTGATAGGTTTGAATTCATGATCTGAAGTTGGAGTTTCTACTTGTTCGTGTTGTGAGTAAATGAGTTCTATGTTTTGTGTTTGGCCTTTTAATTTTTAATGTATTTTCCGTTATGTTTGTATGCCTTGGGTGCTTGTGTTGGAAATTCAGTGGCACCTTCGATTAGCAAAATTTTTTGAGATATGCTTAGCAATTTACTCTTATTATTCAACATGGGGTTTTGTTTGGTGCATTTTTCTAGTTATCATTATCATTACCATTACTATTAATGTTTCTATTGTTTTAGTTATCATTCTTAATGATTATAATAATAATTTAGTTGTTGGAATTCTTATCAATTGAGAACCTTTGAAGAAGTTTTTTTTGTGATGAAACGGACTTTGTTTAGAAAAGAATAGGATGAAAAGATAAGTTTCATGAAATTGCTTATGATAAGGTTACGCACTACACATGTGGTTATTTTCCTTCATTGTATTTGGTTATATTAATTTATTCTTTTTGCGTTTTCCAGAGAAGAAATAACTATAATCAGGGGAAGAGAAGGTTAAGTGGGAGAGCTTTCAGAGCTGAGCGGGAAAATAGTATTAGACGAACAGTATATGTTTCTGATATTGATCAGCAAGTAAGTGAAATAGAAGATCCTGATACCTATATTGGTTTTGTCGTTTCTTTCTGATTTGAAACGAATAACCGTTATAAAACTTGTCTCTTTCTAAATTAGGTTACCGAAGAGCGTCTTGCTGCCATATTTAGTAGTTGTGGACAAGTAAGTCGTATTACTTTCCCAAACTACGCTTTATGTTTTCTTATTTTAGAAAGTGGTTTTTCAATAAATTTGTAAATTCAAAACCTGGGTGTTTCCTTTTCTTTCTTCATTTATCTAGAATTCTTTGTTCAAGTCTTATAGAGCATAATTCCATAACAATACACTTTTTCCTCCCAAAATGAAGTTTCTCATGTTTTGTTTGTCCCCTTATAAAAATCATTTCATTTTAAACAATGAGGACTGAGATCATGTGACAAAGTAAATTGCAGCAGTGTTGCTAAATTCCATGTGATTATCCTCTGGAATTTTACATTTAAGAGTATTGTCAATGTATTTGTATTTGAAACTTCTATGGTACATAAATAAATTTATTTATGATATCTTGTATTAGTTGTATGCATGACTTGTTTGTATGAATTGATACCTTTGGCTTGATCCACACACATGGATTCAAGGTAGTTTTGAGGCTTGCCTTGATGCTCGCTTCTGGCCAAGAATATTGTGTTTGTATTGTTGCATCTGTATTAGGATTTTTTTTTCTTTTTAGATAAGTCAGTTCTGTATCAAGTAATGTGATTGAAATATTATTTTTAAAAATAATTTAATAAAAATGTTAAGAAGTTTGAGGGCTTCTTTGTTTGCTTATGGATGTCAAACCTCATTCAAAATTTTATGTCGCTTTCCTCCTAAATTTGTATAAATGAGACTACTATTTTCCAAGTGAAGTTTTTCTGGGCTTCCTGGGTTGGTAAAGATCTCAAATGAGATTTTCTGGGCTTCCTCTGTTTTCATAAGCTTCTCCAAGTTGTCCCAGTGACTATCAGATGTTGCTAAGCCTTATAAGATTTACATGCAGCAGTTGAGTAAAGGCATTTGAACAGTCTAATCAATATCTTCTAAGTTTTTAAAATAATGTTATGCAGGAAAACCAACGTAGTAAAAGTTCTCTTGCAGGCTTACCAATATCAAATAAGCCTATTAACTGTTACATTTTCACTGCAAGAGAACTGCAAGAGTTGCACTATATTCTCTTGCAGTCTATAAACCTGTAAAATTTTGTGAAGCTTTTATAATCATAAGGTTTAAAAATTGTGCTTCCAATGAATCTCTTCTTTTGTATGATGTTTCTGCTGTGATTTGTGATTTGGGCTATAGAGGTGTTTTAAATTTCTTATGATGTTTTATTGTATATGGAGTTATGGTGGATGCCTGCTGTTAATGATGGCATTTACCCCTTCTGGTTTTGCACATACTCTGGGTTTCCATTAGAACTAGTTATTTCTATTTATGAAAGGTTGTGGGCTATGAATCACCAACACTTTTATTTGTGGGCTGTTGCTGTCTGCACTGGACACCCAGGGGATACCAATACTTGAACAGCATTTGTGTCCGAAATAAATAATAATTTTGTCATCCAGCACTTCTGCAGAATTCAACACCCATATCGTTCACTTTTTTATGCATGTTCAAAAATAAAATATAAAATTTTTGGTTTGACATATCTCAATTATGAAGACTTGGAATTCATAAGCAGGAAGGGGGTTAGAAAAAAAATGATAAAAATATGCATAGAGAATTATGAAAATATATACTTATATTTGTGTCACCACATGTTGCGTGCTAATTTTTTAGAGATTGACCCTATTTCTATGTCATTATCATCTGATACCTGTGCTATGTGTCAGTGTTTGTGCTTCGTGGTTTATCAGTGCACTCTGGGCTTTAATCCTTCCTATATTTTATAACTCTGTAATTAACCTATAATCAGAAGCAAGTTAAAGGAATTATTTCTCTCTCTCTCTCTCTCTCTCACTCGATCTCTCTCTAAAAATAACATGACTCTTCCTCTAATTTCCTCATCCGACTTTTTGTGTTTTTTACAGTGTTCATATTGACTGATCTGTGCTGAAGCATAAGAAAGTTTTATATTTACATGTGCGCACGCACGTATATATTATTGATCTGAAAGGTTTATGCCTTGTGCCTAGCTGCATGAGGGGTTAAATGTTTTTCCTTATGTCTTTGGCAACAAGATTGATGCTTATGTTCCTTCCATTGAATTATTGTAATTCATAATCATTGAAAGGCACACAAACATTATTCTTAATGCCAAAGATTATGTAATTCATCTCTTCTGCAAGGATACCAGGTTTTAATAATGACTTAGATGACATACCTGAAATTTTGTTGTAATCTTTATATTTGAAGGTTGTTGATTGCCGAATTTGTGGTGATCCGCATTCAGTACTCCGTTTTGCATTTGTGGAGTTTGCTGATGAGTGTAAGTTGGATTTTTTTTTAGCCTGCAAGCCTTCTGTTACATCTTATGATTGCTCATATGTTGCTTGTTACATGGACATTCTGTCAACAGATGGTGCGAGAGCAGCTTTGAACCTTGGTGGGACAATGCTAGGGTACTATCCAGTTAGGGTCTTACCTTCAAAGACTGCCATCCTTCCAGTGAATCCTACATTCCTCCCTAGGGTATCAACAATTCTCTAAAAATTCGTGGCTTTATTTTCTGAAAGATGCACGCACTTCTGTTTTTGTAAGGTTGCACTCAGAAGATATTTGCTTCATGAGATATTTATAATTTCATGTGCAGTCGGAAGATGAACGGGAAATGTGTAGCAGGACTGTGTATTGTACAAATATCGATAAGAAGGTATACACTTTTCTTGTTTTACTGGAATGAAATTATTGGTTTTCTCAGTGCATCCTTGTATCCCAGATGATGGATGTGGGATTGGTGCATCCTTTATATGTGCATATATGTCAACTGAAAAACTGGAATCTATGGTGTTTTCCTGTATGTGCAGGTTTCTCAAGCTGAAGTGAAGAATTTCTTTGAAACAGCTTGTGGTGAGGTAGGAAGGGTTTCAAAGCATGTTATTTTTCGTTTTTCATTTTTCAGGTAAATATTGTTTGGTATGAAAGGTAATTTGATATTGATCTTTTTCTTTTTAACATCTGCAGGTTACTCGTTTGAGGCTTTTGGGGGATCATGTGCATTCAACTCGTATAGCTTTTGTTGAATTTGTGATGGTGAGTTTAAGACCGTAAAGCACAATCAAGACCATGGATCATGTGGAATCATGTCTATATGTGGATCTTAATTGATAGCCTGACAGTAATATATAACATTATATTAATACATATATAGATGTATAGATACATTGTCATTATCTTCTCTGTCCTCCTTTCTTCTGTCTGGTATTTGCTTAGCAAAATGTTGAGGAATTAGAAAATATTTTGTTGTAATATCCTCCAAATAAATGATCTTTGCCTTGAAAAATTCTATTGCCTTACTCTGTTGCTTTGATGAACAGGCAGAAAGTGCTATACTTGCACTGAATTGTAGTGGGATGGTGTTGGGAACACAACCCATCAGGTGTGGTCTCTGATCCAAATGAGTTTTATCCTAACTCTTCAAGTCAATATCATCATATCTTGATATTACTGTGATTTTGTAGGGTAAGCCCTTCAAAGACACCTGTGCGGCCACGTGTCACTCGTCCAACATTGCATTAACCAACGCCATAGGAAAAGATCCGTGGATGGAGCTTGATGTGAGCTTGCAGAGGAACTTTGCTGTGTTTGAAGGGGGTGGTTAATCATATGTTCCTTTCAGTATTTCCATCTTTTTCGTTGCAGTGGTTCTTATTATGTGACTGTAGTATTAGGACCCTGCTTCAGTTGAAGTTTTAAAAGATGGTTTGGATCTTGACAATCGTACCTTATAACCTAGTAATTTATTTCAAAGTTCTAGTTCGGTTCAGTTCGGTTGTGTTGTGATTGTGAGTATGTCCTTGCACACACTTGTGCACGCACTCAGAAAGCTTACGTAGCAATTTGTATTTACTGAATAAATGGCTGTATGTTACAGTTTACCAATGTCTCACTGTTGTTAAATTCTGATGGGAGTAAGTCTAGATGGGTAGACTTAAGGAAACCAGGCACAGTGGGCGTTTTGTATCTCCAATGGTAGAAATCATTTAGCCTCGCACTAAAGACAGAGGCTAAACCTCCTCCTTTTTCTTTGAAAAGAAACAAAATAAAAAATGTAGCTCTTCCTTTCCCAAACTTAGGTTCCTTTGCAACCCTTAATGATCTTTTTCTAATCTAGTATCAGGCCCCTCAATGATTCCAATCAAGAAGTGCATAATATGTAGCTTGACTTGATACATGTGTTGTGATGATTGTTGGGACTTGGGACCAGATTATTACATGTTTTATGATTTGGGCAGTTAGAAACTTAGGTGAAGTTTGCATTTTAAAATACTAAGGATTATAGGGAGAATTGAGCAGTGGCATCGTAATGGCCGACTAAAGGAGGAGTTGGATTGTCTTCTTGGCAAACTAATCAAGATGATGAGTTGCCTACTGAAAAGGAAGGTGAACAGGCTGCCTCCTCTTCCAGATAGTTGCCTTAGGCCTCCATATAAGGCTTGTCTACAGCTCTTGTTTATACGAATTTATTCATAAATAGCCAAACAACAAAAAATTCCCCCTTGAGAAGCATACATGAAATTCAAGTGGGTGGATGAAACAGAAAACCCATTTAGATTTATACTAGATGTTGATTACACAGAGTGTCTAGGACATGAAATGTAGAAAATGTTCCCTCTACAACTAGATAGATACCCTAGGACCCCAAAAAGACATGGGTGCCAGAGATCACTTGAAAACATAAAAGCTGTAAAGAGCAGCACTATACTAAGCAAGGAGGAGGGTTTTGTGAGCCGTGAGAGACGCCTATTGCATTTTGGCACAGCGAACTCGCCCCTCCTCCTGGACCATTGTGGGACAACTTGATATCCTCCAGCACTACATTCTTGCAGGGCCTGATTCGGCTGCATTTCAGAGTAACTGCCACTTGTGAAGAGGAACTTCCCCATATGTTCTTGTATGTAATGTCGCTGATTTGCACATGGGAAGAAATCTGAAGAGAAGAAGAATTAAAAACCCTCGTGGATATTGTTTTGATGAATACTTTTGTTGTCAATAAGAAATCATTTGATTAATAATTCAGATTGATAGTTTGTGAATATACCTGTTGATTGCAATGAGGGTGGGGGCAATATTCTTGATCGATGGTAATGGGATTGAGGACACCATCCATGAAAATGTCTTGGAATGTAAAATTCGAAGCCTTGCTTTCATATGGAGAAGCCCAAGTTTTAATCCTCACACCATTATCAGTCCCCCGGAATATGCAGTCCTTCACAATCACTCCTCTTACGTCGTCTTCCTTGTCGCGCAAGCCAAGGCTTCCGATGCTGATGCCATGCCCAGGCCCGCACACAACCTTAGAAATGTGGATTCCTTCACTTCCGGACACCATGGCTATGCAGTCATCGCCAGTTCCAATCGCAGTGTTGAAGATCCTGATGCGGTACGAGCTTCCGATTTTTATGCCGTCGGTGTTGGGGCTGTCGCCGGGGGCCGATATTCGGAGTTTAAATAGGTCCATGTTGCGGCATGCGAAAAGCTTCAAGTGGGCATTCTTGCTGTTGAATGATCTCAAGTGATGAACCCTTGAATTTGTGACGAAGTCGAAAGTCATAGACTGCAAAAATGTCAAATTTCAAACGTTATACACCACAAAACTTAGGAATTGAAATTGTGATCACATGAATGGAATTATATTAAACTTACAATAGGGAGACCCTGGCATTGGGGATTCGTCCTGCAACTGTTCATGTGCCAAGCCGAGGCTCCTTGGCCGTCCAAGTTGCCGCCTCCGGCTACCGTCAACTGATTGATGTACCGGAAGTTTATCCAACTTTCAGTACTAAAGGTTGATGGATCAGTACAAGCCTTCAAAGTCCCCAGAATCACAAACGCTATCGGACCTTTGCATGGACCTGAGAATATTACTGGGTACAACTTGAATGTTCCTTTTGGAACCCACACCCTTGACCTTCCATTCCATTGGCATGCTTCACTCCATGCCTTCAAAAATGCCTAAATGCATTGAAAAAGAGTAATCAATTTATTGCTTAGTTACATATTATTATGATAAAGATATGCGCGCATATGCAGATATCAGGTTCGTGTGACTGATCAGTGAGTAAGCGAGTCAGAGTTCAAACACTCAACACTGATGCAGGCATATGCGTAGGAAGATTTTAGTGCATATAAATTATATAATACATAACAAAAATTGTCCATATCAGAACAATTATTTTGAAACAAATTAAAGCATACATTTCCTCTCAAATCCATAATTTCGATCACACAGTAAACCAAATCCGAGAGCCATAAAACATTACTTTACCTTACTATTGTCAGTTTTTCCACCTTCAACAGCTCCGTAATCCATCACATTGAAGAACTTGGGTTGATGATCAACACCTTCTGTTACCCATACCAACAAGAACAACAACAAGAAAACCCTCAACCCTATAGAAGATTTCAAACCCAAACCCATGTTTGTTCTTCTTTTTGGGGGTACTTGTTGCAAAGATTTGAGGTTTTTTTATCTCCTAGTGTGACATCCATTATATATGGTTCGACGTAGGGTTTGCCTATGATGAATTGAAGTACCCAAGATTTGTTTCCCCTTTTGTGATTTAATTGTCATTCTCTTTTTGCGGTACAATATATTGTGAAATTTGTCATGAAATTCATGGTACGGCTTATTGTTTTTTATGATATCATTTGAATATCGATCTTTTCTTCTTTTGGCCTATAATTGAGTTATTTCTTTCTGTTTATAAAAATTTCTAAAAGAAAAAAAGGTCAAAACATTGGAGGTTGATAAATGATCCATGCTATTGAATGTCACAAAAATTGTTTGATGAAATAGGATATAGTTGACATTTCCAATTAATTGATAAATACTGTTCCCTCTTCATATAAATTTTGATGTATATGATTCAAATTAACATATATAGCAACACAAATTAAGATATAATTGATCTTAATACAAGGAGTATCATTTAGGCCCTGTTTGGTATTACTTTTTTAAGATTAAAATCGCTTATTTTTAACATTTCTAGGCCAAAGTCCGTTTGGTAAGATAAGTAAAATCAACTTTTTTTCACAACAATGGGCCAATGACAGCAGTTTTTAAAATCTATCCATAGGCTACTTTTGAAATTCTCTTTGACGGGAAGTGGAAAGAACCGGCATATGATTAATGAAATTTTATAAAATACCAAGAACGCCCTTGTTGATTTTTGCAATTTACATCACATATCCTTTTATTTTACACATTCTTCCTTGCAACGTGAGTTCGCCATCGTCTTTCTTCTCTTCTTCTCTTCTTTTTTTCCTCTTCTTCTTCCCATGTTCTTCCACTCTGTAGGAGCAGCAAGACCCAAGAAAATCTCTCATCTTTTTCAATTTTTCATTCTTCCCTTTTTTGTTTAATTTAGTGGTTAATATATTGCTTTTTTTTTTTTTTCTCTTCTACACGGTAGCCACATATTTGTTTTCTTGGTAATCCCTCTTATGTATGAATTTGGAACTCCAATTGTTAACTTTTTAATTTAATTTTTGAAATTTTAGTTATATTTTTCTTTTTCAGTTGTGTTTGTCTCTCAAATCTCCAATTCTAACAAGTTATATATAGTGTCTGAGATATTCATTCCATTGTTGATGATCCATGAATATTTTGGGTTATTGATTATCCTTTGTGGATTGGCTATGGGCAATTGTTGTGGGTGTTACAATTTACCCCCTATTGTGGTTTGGTTTATGCTGATTGTTATTTAATTGGTTTTCTTCTGCTATGGCCTCCCCATGTATGGCCTTTGCTTTGTGTTTTCCTTGGGTTTTTGGTTGTTTCACTTTTTGTTGCCTTTGAGCTTTTGGTTGTTTTATTCATTTTTATTTTCTATCTGTTATGTAATCTGCATTAGTGTCATTTGATGCCAATGCTTCTGTTTCTATTTCGTTGAAGAGGAATTTGCTTGTAGATAACCAATTTCAATTGGCTTTAGCTTATTATATATATTGTATAGCATTTTCTATCCGAAAAGGCATATGCACTATTGGGGAGCACATCAAGTCCTTGTGTATGCGGTATATATGCACCACCTGAATGTGTGCCTCTCTTTCATGTGTGCTAGAGAAATGCAAGATCGAATTTACTTTTAGCTTTAAATGGGGGTGACAGACATTTCTTTTTCCATTTTGTATATAGATGTTGATGCTAAAAATGAATGTCTTGTCTGAAGTCCAATCCCATATTTTAAACTTCATGTTGGGTAGACATTGAAGAAGAAAAAAGAAAAGAAAAAAGAAAGGTTTAGGTAAATAACATGTTGGGCTTGCTGATGTTTGGATTTTTGAATGCCATTTCACAAAAGTCTGATTGATGAGATAATCAATTCGCATTCTTGAGAAATAGTTATAGTTAAATTTTTTTTTTGTTGAATAAATGTTGAGAAATTTAGTTCTTAGGAAAAAAATTTGCCATGTAAATGTGTTTTTTTTACTGAATATGAGAAATTTAGCTTTATGTCCATTTTTATCATTATACACTGGTACAACACTTTTAACAGTAAATTTACCAAACACTCAAACATTATTTTTCATACCAGCAACACTTTTTAAAACATGATTTACCAAATACTCAACTGCTTTAAATCATAGCTGATTATTCTCACAGAATAACTAAAAGTGATTATTCTCACAGCACAGCAATATCAAACTGGGCCTAAGGATTGAGTTTATCTTTTAAGAGAATAAGGCAATCGGTTTATGAGCTATCTAGCTACCTCCTAATTATATTAATTTAAGATTTCTTTTTTCTTTTTAACTTAAATGTTTGACTAGAGGTTGGCGCTTAAAATTACAGTTGAATATATATAGCCGTAATCACAGGTTCCAATTAAAATTGTTACTTATTTTCAAAACATTTATGATGAAATCATGAACAATTCTGCATATCTATGCATATCATGAGATTCATGACATATATAGCACCTTATCCCCATTTACTCGATATATATGGTACGTCCCAACTTATTTGGTGCTGAATATGATATATAACTTTAATATATATGGAAAAAAATTAGAATTTAAGATTTATTTTGATTTAAATGAATAAAATCTAATTGAGACAATTTAAAATTTAAAATTCAAGGCTTTCTATCTTTCACATCTTGTGTGTACGTTATTCATAATAAATACAAAATGTATTATGATGGATCAATGAAAATCAGTTAGCAATTCAAACTTTCACATCTAAAGTAAGTGAGTCTTTTTCGACGGAACTTATTTGCAGCTCTTCCTTAATTCCTTAATTACTAATTAACAACTACCTGACCACCAGTTCTGTGTCAAACTGTCAACCCAATCACTAATCTTCTTCTTCCTAAACTATATATATATATATATATATATATATATATAGAGGCTCTATTGTAGAATCCTACAAATAAAATTATTTATAGGATATCTCGTGGAGCCCACTCTCATATATTTCAACAATCCAAACCGTCTATTTTTTAAATCTCTAATTATAGATCATCTTTGTAAAAAATTTGCCAAATCGAAAATTATTTGACTATCTAATTTTGATCAAACAAATAGACGAACAAAATTTTTTCAATAAAACCGTCTATTTGTTTGATCAAAGTTAGATATGCAAATAATTTTCGATTTGGCTAATTTTTTGCAAAGATGATCTATGAATATAAGTCTGAAAAATAAATAATTCGAATTGTTAAAAAACTACATAGAAGTGGGCCCCATGAGATATCATACATTTAGTGTTAAATGTAATATCCTACAATAAAGCATTCCTCTATATATATATATATATATATATGTCAATTTTTCTTGCCAATACATAAGGAAGTATGTGATCAATTCGTGGTCAAACTATATATAGTTTGACTTGCTCAGCGCGCTCTACCTGACTAGTTATTATTCTCGATATATAAATCTATTCAGCCTCAAAAAGTAAAACTGACCGTTAATTTTGCAACAGAAATAGCAAGCAACTTCGAGTGAGTCTTCGGTGGGGCTTGCCCCAAATGGGGCAAGCCCCATAGAAGATTTATCCAGCAACTTCCAGAAGAATAATGTCAAAATGTGTGCGTGGCTTCTGAGGGTACTAGGTTGAAGTGGCCACATGGATACGGTACTTTGTCAATATAAAATAAGATGATCGAGCTTATTTGTAAGTTGCAAATTAATTCCAAGAGCAATACAATGACAAAATTTACACTCGTTCATTTTTCACCTAGTAGGACAAACTTAGACTTTTTCACGACAGTTGAACAATGAAAGAAACAGTTAAAACCATTTACGTTTTTTCTTTTTCTTTTTTGTATTTGAAAGCATAAGATGTCGATTGACATATAATTGTCCAAAACAATGAACCCTTTCCACCACGCCACTTGTAATTAATTAACGTGCGTTTTGACCCCTTGGCATATTCATGCATGTTAATTGGCAAATAATGCAAATTGCGCGCAACATTCATGCATGTATGTTCACATATATTCATGCATGTTAGCAAATAATGCAAATTGCATGCCCTTTTATCCTTGTTTGGTAGTGAACAAAATCCTCACCATTTACTCACTGCCTTATCCCCTACAAGAATTTAAGGTAAATTCGGATATGATCAATCCTTTGCAAACCTCACATAGGTCAACTTTAATGCTTTTACATATACCTTGAGAATTTGAACTTAACATATCTCAATTTAAAGTATATATCAATTTACAGTTTGTGCCATGATCTATCTTATCTTTAATTCTTTATATTAATGAACCACCCGTGTTGTATACTATTATTCACAATTCAACCAATTAGTGCAGTTGTTGAGTAGTTTAGTTGAAAAGATCATGTAATTGCCCACTTTCTATCCAAATTCGATCCCTCCTCCTCTCAAAATCAGAAAAAAAAAAAAAAAAAAACCAATTAGTTACAATGAAGAATTCAATTGGCATCTTACATATGTATTGTCACATTTTTTGGTAGTGCACGGATTTGTGAACTATTGGATACGCGTTTAAATTCGTACTATATTCGAAGTCTAGGTACTGGTACTCCCATGTGGACGTACGTATGGCCCCGAATTTAATTACAATATTAATGAAGCGTGCCCCTTCCTGTTTCCTGTGACATGCATGGACTCATGAGAAGATGCATGACTTTCTCAAAGGCGTGCTTTGACCCAATCGGGTCCTTCTAGACTGCGAACACATGCATACATCATATATCATCACACAAACACAACGGTCAACTTTTATCTGATAAACTGTCAAAAGCCCACTTGCCGTACAAGTCTTCCATGCACCACAATTTCCTTCCAGATCCACCTGCTTCCCCATTATATATAAAAACCACAGCTAGCTTCGACTAATAATGCAAATTAAACCCACTCCAACCCAACCTACTCGATCTAGAGATCTCTTAGCAGAAATTAAGAAACCCTTGTTTGCTGCCTTCAAATCGATCGATTAAGCAAATTAAGTAATTATTGTTTTTAATGTCGGGCCGCGGTAGAGAGCAGTGTGTGAAGGTTGTGATCATCAACACCAAGTATGTGGAGACAGATGCCATGAGTTTCAAAGATGTGGTGCAGAGTCTGACTGGGAAAGACTCGAGGGTTGCGTATGAAGTACAGGAGCCAAATGCAAAGACGAGCCAGTACTTTTTCAGAGATGATCAGCAGGGAATCAATGGAATTGGGAGTACTGCTGTCAACGTTGGAATGTCTAGGACTAATTCAGTTTTGATGAGAGATTTCTCGTTTAAGGAGTTTGACAGATTGCTTAGGGAGATGCCTCCAATGGAGGAGTTTTGGGCTGATTAATTCATTCTTTCCAAAAATACTACTACTAGCTGTATATATTTATTTATATATATGTATGCTCTCAGCCTCTCATATATAGCGTACTGCATTACGTTGATTTTTTTATCCATTTTATATATTCAAATATTAATTATTCCTTCTTTTATATACTATCTATATTCATATATATAATACATAATTAATTAGTATTCTCTTACCAAATCATAGCTCCATCTCCATGCCTCCATATAACAATAATCCAGATTTAATTTGGAAGAAGAAGAAGAAGAAGTTGCGTGTACTTAATTACGTGTCACTGTGGATGTATGCGCGCGGCTGACAATGATTGATATTTCTGAAATCTGATTTGGTGGCTCTATCTTTGTCACGCAAATGTCTGTGACTATCACTCGTTTTTCTTCACATATATTATACCACTAGCTAGGTTGGAGTGCTGGACATATATGGACCATCTGCTAGTTGTTTTTGCATTATTTAACGTAATTTCAATTTTATATTACAACATCCAATGATTGTTCTGTTTGCTTTTTCCCTTTTAATTAGTAAAAATTAAACTTTTAGGGATCTCTAGTATTATTCATATTTATAAAAATTTAATTTAAAATTAATTGCCAAACTATGTTGAATATTATGAATTCTAGATTTCTACTCTTTTCTCTAGGAGTGAGCACGGTACGGTATGAGACGGTATGAGCCCCATATTGATACCTACCAAAATTTTTATTCGATACGGTATTGACATTTTTAAAACTGGTACTATACCTTAAGTGTTCTATGAATTCGGTATGATTCGATATGGTTTTGGTATGTGCCAACATTTTAAACTTTTTTTTTTTTTCAAAAAGCAACATTTAACAACCAAAAAGACATACTCTCAATCCCTTGCACTTTTATTCTTACATATTAATTGTCAATCTTTTGCTAGTAATTGTCTAACTCTAATATTACATTGTAAATATTTGGCTGTATAGAATTAGAAATCACAAACAATAACAGCATAAAATAGAATACAGTGTGCACTGAGTTATTCAGTTACAACTTACAAACAAGAAATATTTTTTCCCAACCAAAAGATAAAATAAAACCCAACCTGACAGTCCTCAAAACCAAAATAGTTAAGCCTTATGGCTTATTACAAAGTACAAACAGTCAAAAACAATAGTAGTACTTAAGCCTTATGGCTTATTAGTTATTACAAGCAGTCAACACAAATACACAATGGTAGTTAGTACTTAAGCTTTATGGCTTATTAATTACAAACAACCAAGACAAATACACAATAGTAGTTATTACAAATAATAAACACTACTTAGTTAGTACTTGCAGGCTACAATATCACTAAACAGTCTATACTATTTTCCCTTTCTCTTTGCCCAAATAGCCACTAATATGGCAACACCTAATTAAAAATATTAAATAACTAAATTAAATATAATTTGGTACGGTACGGTATATTACGGTATTGAAAATTTTATACCTATACTATACCGATTTAGAATTGGTACAATACGGTATGTAATCGGTATTATTTTTCAGTATAAAATTGACACGGTACGGGTTCGATTTCAGTAATAAATGCCCACCCCTACTTTTCCTGAACAAATGGGCCATATTTGTTTTTAGTGAATATATAATTAATGATATCAATTTATTATTATTATTATCAATCCATTCTATATAGGCCACACTCATGACTCAACAACCTCGTTGACATATGCCAGACTCGAGAGCCCTTCAAGAATTAATCCGGCTTCCAATGAGTGCACAATTTTGGCTAATTATCTCACGAAAATCATGCTTAACATAGAACTTATTATGAATTCTACATTTGGTGCGAAATTTTATTTCTATCACATTTATTTAATTAGGTAACATATATAGCCATTTTTAAAAAATATCTCGGGGATATTGATGCAGAGCCATTTGCAGAGCATGTAATCAGGTCAAATTTTCATTTAAAAGAAAAAGGTGAAGAAAATTGTGAATTTGTGACTATTGCAACGGAAGTTACTATGGACCATGGTTAGGTTTCATTGGACAAAAGGACAAAAGGACAAAATAAGAGCAAGACATATAAGACATAGTTGCACCCTCCTTAACCAATTTAGATAAACAACCAGCACCACCCATTTACACTTTAAATGGATCAAAACAAAATAACCCATAAAATATATCAATCGTTGTGACTAGCTTTGTTCTCCCCTAGGGCCATTTGGTTACACAATATTATCGATCTTTTCTACCACCAGATCCATAGAGCATGATAAATATTAGCTTGTATACATTTTTATAGCCTAAGATATATGAAAAATCGATTTTGGTCAGCCAATTCATGGGCTTGATGATTTAAGAGCTTGTTTGATAGTATTTTTAAAAATCTTAAAAATACTTTTAAATAGTAAAAACGTTATTATTTATGTTTGGCAAAAAAAAAAAAGAAACGCTTTTGGGTCTTAAAAGAACCTAGAAATACTTCCGGGTGAACATCTATTAGGTGTTTCCTTAGGAAGCGCTTCCAAATATATTAATAAGAAGCACTTGAATTTTTTTTAAAAAAATCTATAAATTTCTAACAAAAGCACTTTTAATAAAAGCGTTATTAAGCAAAAAGCTTCTTACAAAAACACTTCCAACCAAGTCCTAAATCATACAAAAAGCAACCATTTCATGGGCCATACAATTTACTTTCTAGAAATGAAAGGCATAAGATTCCTACCTAAAATCATGGGGCGTTGAAAGCACCCACCCTTGATTAATATTCATGTATATATATAAACTGACATTATCTCTCTCATTTTATTTCTTTATTTAACAAGGTTTGTCAACCAATGACTATGTAAAGGTTATATATACTAGGACTAGCTAGCTAGTGTTTGTCAGAAAGTGGTGTGGATATGACAACTCAATGTTAATTCACACACATATATATATATATATATAAATGAGTGCTCTAAAACTAACTAATTAGTAAATTAATATGAAACTAACCATACTTTTGGGACAACCACATAACTAATTTCATAATCTGAACTATCAATTATTTAGGTCATACTTCAAAAATCATCATTACAAAAAATCAACTAAATCAAAAATCATTTAGTCATCTAATTGAAATCAAATAAATAGACGATCAGTGTTTTCGATAAAAGTATATAAATAGTTGTTGTTATAATCAAATGACTAAATGACTTCCGATTTTAGAGATTTTTTACAATGATGATCTTTGAAGTATGACATAAAAAATAGACGGTTCGAATTTTGAAATTACATTATGCGATGGGCCCAATATGGTGGTTAGTTTTGTATTAACTTACTAATCAGTTAGTTTTAGAGCATTTTATATATATATATATGCAAAAATGACTACTAATTAATCATGTGGTTATATTTTTGAATTTGCTGCCCGGATGATTATATTACCAAACCATATGAATTTAGTGTGTCAGAAGCATAAATGAATGCATATTATTGTGATTCTTCTTTGAGCTTAATTTTTTTCTTTCTTTGGGTATGGAAATTGGAAAATCAACCCTTTTTGTAGCATTTCCAAAAATTGGAATGAGTAAGGCAAAAAAATGGAGCTCAAATGAGCTATCAAGCTTCCTATTTTAAGATAATTGGAATTTGGCTCCCTAGAAATGAAGAGCCTAGTTTTTTTTAACAAAATGATGGGTTTTGATGTTCTTTCTTCACCTTTATACTAAAAATGAATCATCAAGACTTCCTTTCTTTCTCCACACTTATATTATTATGCAAAGCCCAATCATCATCACCAAACAAAATGCCAGTGGTGAGCAAGCACATTAGCACAATGTAAGACCAAATGAACAAAACACCTCTATTTTTCAGTCAAACCAAATTAACACATCGGACAAACTAAAACTTTTTTTAATTGAACAAAATGAGGGGAAAAAAGCGCGCGTGAGGACACGCGGGAGAAAGGGAAGTACTGCTTTAAGCCCTTTTACATATTCTTTTCCTCGTCGACCACTCCACCGTCCCTTGCCTACTCACTCATGCCTTGCTTCCGTCCCTCCCCTCTCTTTCTCTCTCATCCGATAAAAGTTCCGTCGGATACACTTCGGAGGCCGAAAGAAAACAAACACTAACAGCAAAATAAATTAAAATAAAAACCGGAAAAGCATTTTAAAACTTTAATTAAAAAAAAAAAAAAAGCAAGAGAGAAAACTTTTCTGTCTCTCAGAGAAAGTTCTAATCGTGTTCCTCTTCCTCTTAACAAACCACTCCGACTTCATTTCCTTTCTCAGAGAGACTCTCTCTCTCTCTCTCTCTCCGTGATATCATCGAAGTCTTCTTCTCTTTGCTTTCAAGAATTGAAGTTTCGTTTTCAGTTTCCGATTTCTGGTTGCTTCTTCTACGCTTCTGAATTTGAGAGACGCAGATAAAGAGTACGTTTTGTTTCCCACCACGCCCTGTTGAATTGTTAATTGTCTTATTCTGCTTCGTTTGCGTCGTTTGCAAGTGAGGTTTTGTGTATTTGGAGGTGAATTTGGGGTTTAGGTTCGATTGTTGTGCTTTTTGTTTCTGCTTTTGCTGCCGCCGAATGTGTTTCGGAGGCAGATTGCTTCCAATTCAGCCTCAGGGGGTGTTCCGCCGCTTAAATTAGGGTTCTTTATGTTGTTCCTGAAATTTCGGAGGTTTTCAGTTGAATTCTGCTTCGTTTTCTTCATTTCTTGCTGCTTTCGTTTCTTTTTCAAATAAATTTCCAGGCTTCGTGTTTAGATTTTATGGTTTTGCTTTCGTTCTTAGGATTCTGGCAATGTTTTTCAGAGAAAATTGCTGCCAATTGAACCACGGGTTCAGAGTCTTGTAGTAAAGACGATAGGGGTTTGGTATACTGTTGGTTTGTTAGGGTTCTTGGTGTAGTGTATGTGTGTGACTGTAGTGTAAATTCGGGAAACATCGTTGGGTGTTTTTGTGCGTTATTATTTGCTTCTTTGTTCTTAAAGAAAAGCATTTGGAAGACTTCAAGTTTTATGTTTATGTCTTTTCCTATGTGTTCACTTTAATATGACTGCGGCAATATTATTTGGCACCAAATTGAGGTAAATTGAAATGATTATTATAAAGTTTAATATGGTGACTCTTGTTAGTACATAGAATTATGATTTTTGATATTTTGTTAATAACATGTATTGGAGTGGATGAACTTTTCCTTTTTGTATTTTCTTGTAGATGACTTTGTACTGAGGTTGTTGCTCTTGCTTTAATCAACTGCAGGATTGCAAGGATTTTTTTTTTGGGGGGGCTGCAAATGTTGGCTATTCAATTGAAAGCATTTTGCTGGTGTGTGTAAATTGTGTTGTAAAACAATAGTTAATACCATATTCTAGCTTCTTATTGAAGTCTTCCCAAATAAAATAGAGTTTGTAAGAATGCTTTTGT
Source organism: Dryas octopetala (assembly GCF_963921425.1). Lineage (NCBI taxonomy): Eukaryota > Viridiplantae > Streptophyta > Magnoliopsida > Rosales > Rosaceae > Dryas > Dryas octopetala. The sequence continues at coordinate 11,183,928 of NC_141366.1, read as the reverse complement.
TGTTTATAGAAATTGGTAACTGTGAGAAATTGGTCTGTTATTCTTGTTACCGTGGTTGATTACTTTCAACAAACTGAAGAATAAGTGAATAAGAAGAGAACCATATTGGATGGGTAATAAGCTCGGAAGAAGGAGACAAGTGATTGATGAGAAATACACAAGGCCTCAGGGGCTTTACCACCATAAAGATGTGGATCATAAGAAACTCAGGAAGCTCATACTTGAATCTAAGCTTGCTCCATGCTATCCTGGAGATGAAGAATGCACTTGCGATCTTGAAGAATGCCCAATTTGCTTTCTGGTTTGACTTTTTCTATGACTCTCTTTTTAGTTTATTTGGCTTTTCCTTCTTGGTACTCTTTCTCCAATGCTTTTTCCTTGCTTTGAAAATTGAAGAAAAGTAGGCAGAAAGAAGAGAAAATATTGTAAATTACCGTCTATTTACTGCTGTCACAAGCTGGATTGAGTAACTCATTTTGAATTTGTAAGAATACAGAAGTTTACTTTACAGTCCAAATTTCCCCTTTTCCTTTTTTTGTTTTGTTTTGTTTTTTGTACCATAAAGAACTTTGATTTTCTTCTTCTTAAGTTTTTTTTTGGTGGTATCTTTCTGGTACATGGGTAACTGAGAAATTTGGGTTACCCTAATTTTTCTTAGACACCATCCAGGGAAGAATTCATGGAACATAAATCTATGAAATAGTAATTGTTGATGTTATGTAATACTTCTAACTATCCCATTGCATCTTTTTGTCTTGTTTCAGTATTACCCAAGTCTTAACAGATCAAGATGTTGCATGAAAGGCATTTGTACTGGTAATGATTCTGAAAATCTTACAAATGATAATTTGGCTTAAATATTTGCATGTGATTTGATTAGTCTTCATTGCCCGCAGAGTGTTTCCTGCAGATGAAAGTTCCCAATTCAGCTCGTCCTACGCAGTATCCTTTGCTATTGATGTGATACCTTCAAAGTTTGAAGTGTACTTTAAAATTGAATATTGGAGAGCTGTCATTTTTTTATTTGTTAATTTATGTTCGACATGCTTGTTTTACTTAACATAATGAGGTGTCCTTTTTGCAAAACCACCAATTATGCTGTGGAGTTTCGTGGTGTGAAAACAAAGGAAGAGAAGGGCCTAGAGCAAATTGTAAGAATCAATTTTTCATAATAAAATTGATGCGTAATTGAAATTGTGTGATTGTTCTGCTAATATTGCAGAAGATGGAATTCAGACATTATTTACATTTTATGAAAATCTGCAGGAAGAACAACGAGTCATAGAAGCGAAAATTAGAATGCGGCGACAAGAACTGCAGGATGAAGCAGAAAGAATGCAGAAAAGACAACTAAGCTCTTCAAGCAGAAACATGGCATCAGTAGATGCTGAATACAGCTCGGTAACGGGTATACATTCACTGAGATTGTGGTTTCAATTAGTGTATAATAATGCCATTTATGTAGATAATGATAAAACATCTTTTGGCAGTTCCATCTTCCATGTCTCCTGCAGAAGGAGAGGATATCGTTTCTTCTCAAGATTCATGTGCTGCCTCAATGTTTAGACAACCTCCACCTCCGAGAGTGTACAGGTATAAAGCTATTTTGTAGTTTGTGATGGATTTGGTTTAGAGATAAAGGGTCTTAATCTTTAGTTTCACTTTTATGAGAGAAGTGTCTTTTTTTAGTGAGACTCTTTTTATGAGATAGATCCGACTATGACATGATAATAAATAGGTCGGGCTAGTGTCAAGTAGTACTCAACACGATTAATAAATAGGTTGAGTTAGTTTTAAGTCACCTGACACAATTAATCAAACATGTGGGGTTACGAATTCTGACACGACATGATTTCCACCCCTAATTCTAGTTTCTATTTCAAATTCTGAAACTGCAGGGAGGATGAATTTGATCTGGATCTTGAGGATTTAATGGTCATGGAAGCAATTTGGCTTTCTATCCAGGTAATGGTGTAAATTTGTTGGTCATGAACTGTTTGAAATAAACTTAGCTACAAAATTTTGATGTACCAGAACATTAAAGCTCATTTAACTTGAAATTATAGATCATTGGCAGAGGGATTGTTTTACTTTTTATATATATATATATATATATTCATTTGAAATTTGAAAACCTTGTGTTAATAACTGTTTAAAGTGAAACAAAAAATTCTATAAAATGATTTCTTTTTTTCTTTTCTGAATTTTTATTTGAACTCAAGTATTTGGTTTGTTGGAGTGTTTCTTTGAAGGTAATCAGATTTTAAGTGATTTCTTTTAACGGAGCCTAGTAAGTAATAATTGATTTGATTGGCACCTAATATTGAAATGAAGGTGAGGATTATTCATGTGATTCATGTTTCACAAAGATTTGTGAACCATATCTTTGAGGCTGAAGTGCTTGATTAGCAATATGTATAACATATTCAAATTATTTGAGGGAAAGCTCCATCTATCAAACATTTTTAGTTAAAGATCTCTCTAAATAGATGAGTGGTTGCATTATCTAATCTTTAGATTTAATTATCCTTAGATGTACCCTGTGTTTAGATGAGCAGTTATAAATTTTTGAATTATCTCTGTCATCGTAAACATTAAACAAGTTTCAACAACATAAGAAAATATGGCAGAAGTTCTGATGTAGATTAAATGTATTTAACGATGCAAGAAGTATCTCTGTTACTGAAGTTGGTTAGTTATCAACTAAACTTTACTTTATTGCCATGCATACTGATTGTTTATCGGTTTCAAATAGTCTGAAAACATTTACATGGCTAGATGTAGATCTCTTCGAAGAAGGATCTAACATGATAACCATGATGTATGCAAACCATCCAATAGTATTTCAAACATTTTGATGTCGGGTACATTGATGATGTAACAAATAAATTTATTTCTATTTGTGATAATTACCAAGTAATATTAGTAGTAGTTGAAGTGTCATATTGAATGTTATTAGGTTTCTTCTAGTCTTCTGATTGTCCTGAGCCATATTTCCAGAGGTGTCGTATCTTTGGTTATAAATAGGGTGAAAATTAATGACCAGATGGTTGTCTAAATTAGCAGCTTGGAGAAGTGCAATTGTTGGGGAGTTACCTCAACAATTCTTAATATACCATTTTATCCACTGATGGGTTGGAATTTCCTTCAGGGGTCACTTCATCTCTTTTCCTTATTGCAAGCCTTTTAGCTTTGAGGGATTCTTTTACTCTTTTTAGGCGGCAAATTGAGGATTGCTTTGATAATTGAAGTATTGTTTTGATGAGGATCTGGATTGGCTATTAATCTTTACTTTGTAAATTTCTAGGAGGTTTTGGGTGGCGAAATTTAGAAATTGAGAGAGTTGCGAAGGAGAAAGTTTGCTTGTGATGAGTAAGAATTTATAAGATTTTGTCATTTCGAGACAGAACCATAGGCATTGGATACAAGATTGAGGAAGAGGGATCCTTTGTGAGACTCAGCCACACTAATTGACTCATTTGGCTTGAGTACCTGTTTTTCATTTTACAAAATGGTGCTGCAATGTTTGTGGAATGACGTCTCATTTGGACTTCTTTCCACTTCTAGTTCTTCATAATTTCTGTTAATGATTCAATAATTGTCTTCCAATGCAGAATTGTATCTTACCAAACAATGTAAACCTTTCTATTGTTACATGAATTTAATTTGCATTATTTTCTTTGGGAAATTCATCGTTTTGCTTAACAATGTCTTAGTGATTTGATCCAATCATTAGAGAGGAAGAACTTTCAATAGTAATAATTTTTAGATGGAGTATTTTTGGAACATATATTTCGAATCAAGAACCCTTTGAAATCTCAAATATGAAAACACAAAGATAAGAGGGTTATCTTGAATAGAAAGAGTGGATGTATAAGGTTAATGTTGGGTCCATTCCTAATAGTTCTTTTCCCTAAAATGTAATTGATTTTCTTTTTGTAGTTTTCCATTTGCAATATGTACAAGGTAAATGGGGGGAAAAGGTGCTTCTATTTGCGCCCTTTTTCTTTCCATCACATTCACCCACCCTCTTCTAGTTTTATTTTTATTTGTATCTATATTTTTTAAAAATATGGCCAATGGCCGCATGCCATGACCACCTGCACCATGGCTGTGCGGCATGGAGGGAGGGAGAGGGAGGATACATTTTATTTTTATTTTTAAAAAATAAATAAATAAGTTTAAAGTGGGTATCAATATATTTGGGGGTGATGAGCAGCAAGGTCGATGCAAGAGGATTGAGTTTGTACAAAACTTACTCTGAGAAAAAAAAAAAAAAAAAGTGTTTGATAAGCTAGACGCATAGAAGGCTCTATAATTTGTAAGATTCTATTCTTTATATTTACCTTTGCTTGTTGCTCATGCTATGAGTTTTTTTTTTTTGGTTCTTTCTGCTGCTATTTTCCAAACTCCTCTCTCTCTCTCTCTCTCACACACACACACTCCCAATCTGTGGTATCTATATGATTATATTTACTGCTTTCCTGTTGTGATTACTATTGAAGTGAATTGTATTCTATCTAGCTGTCCAATGTGAAATTAGCTGGTCTTTAACTCTTGCTGAACTGTGCAAAATTGCAGGAGAATGGGAGACACAAGTCTCCAACTTATGTTGATGCTGCGCCGCCTGAGCAATTTGTCACAAGACAAAGTTTTGTTTCATCAGCCATGGCTTCAGTTTCTGGATCATCATCATCACCATCCGGTGGTCTTGCTTGTGCAATAGCTGCCCTTGCAGAGCGGCAGCAAACGAGTGGAGAATCCTCTAGCAATCCTGGTGGTAATGTGTCAGCGTTCAATATGGTTCCAGGCACTAGCAGGTTTTACAACAGGGTGGACAGAGAATCTGAGAATTATCAACATGCAGTGAGCTCTTCTGATGTGTCAATCAATCACGGGATGACTTTGATGCAGGATGATAGAGAATGGAACGCTGACACAAGACGGACGAGTTCTGCAAGCTCTGACACAACAGAAGATGTTGGCAGTACATCTGCACTACCAACAGCGGATGAGATTGAGGGTGACCTTCAAAATGTCCCAGATCCTATTGTTCCCGAGAGTTTTGAGGAACAGATGATGCTGGCCATGGCCGTTTCTCTGGCTGAGGCTAGATCCGTGAACTCCTGGCAGTAGTTTAAGTCAAGCTATAGTGATAGTGAATCCTGAAACAGATATGCTGGCCATGTCAGTTTGCTAGCTGAGTCTCAAGCAAGGGAAACTGCATAAACAACTGCAAGTAACTAGTATAAAGGTCAAGGTAGTGATGATTCTCCCCCACTTTCTCAGCCCCCCCGTCTCTATATAGATGTGAAAGGAAAACAGATTATTCTAGTCAATGAAAGGCTTCTGGTTTTGCTATTTCTTAATGATTTCCACCCTTCAACCCCTCCATTCGAAATGGTCCCAAGGATTGATATCATTTCCTTTCACTTTGTGTAAAATGTATGCCTCATATTTATCGTGTCGACTGTGAAATGGAGTTGTCTCCTGAACATTATAGTGAATAGTGATTCATTTTCCAATGGAAAGTGGCTACTGGTCGAGATACTGTTCCTGGTAGCATCCCATAGTTTGGAGCAGAGCATGGCCACAGATACAGTTTAAGAAAAGGGTATGAATATTGTATAAAGAATTTGCTTTTGAGTCTGGTTAAGCAAGAGGAGAGGGATTTCCAATTTTTTTTTTCCTTGGCAGGGAGTTGCACAGCCCTTGCAAGGCTGCAAGTTGTAGAACTGATTTGCATACAAATTAATTTGATCCTTTGAGTAAAATGAGAAGGGTTAATATAAATATATAATTCGCTATCTTTTTGTCCCGGTAAGATTGATTCGCATGTCATAAGGATTCCATATTTCCATTAGAAGATATGGTGCTTAAGGGAAAAGGAATAAAGCTCCCTATGATGTTTCTTTTGGGTCTATTTGGATGGATTGAATGACCACAAATTCGTCTTCAAAACCTTTTGTGATATGCTTTCTCATATATAAAATAAACAATCAGTCATGCCAGTAAAATGGTCCCCCTTAAAAAAAATCCGTACTCATGAACCAATGTTAACCTATATGTGGTCAAATACTGTTTGTGTTCTTATGTTGAGCCATTACATTATTTTTACAATAACCATATTTAAGTTTTGAGACAAACTGACAATATTATTATAAAAAAAATGCTATATACATCATATTTTCGAAATTTAATGCCATGATCGTATCATATATTTATATGACAACAATATGTTAATTATTATATAAATTATGGTTATAATAATGGATGTGTCAAGTACACATTAACATATTTGTGTAGTATTACTCCATGGTTAAGAAAGAAGCTAATCAAGTCATGAGGTTTAGATGATGGGGGCATCAATGTATGGGGACATTCAAGTGTTATTTACTTCTCTTTGTTGTATTTATGGAGAACAATGGTATTTGAACCATTAATGTATTGGAGGGATGACCAATCTTAAGTTTTAAGTCAATAAGTCTTAAACTGAATAATGGGAGGTGGTGCTGGATTTATGAGCTTGGGCCTTAGAGTAGGTGAAGAGATATCATAAACATTTAAGTTCCACATGCAGTGTGTCTCTTGGTACATATAGCAGAACTCACTCAGCTACTTCTCTTGCTTCACAGGCCTTGTGATGAACTAAACTTTTGTGGCTACCACCTCACTGTTTCAGGCTTACAGTTTGAGTGAGGACCACATGTGACATGACCTACATTCCTCACTGTTTAATTACATTGTTTGCACAGGGTTCCTATATAGAGAGACAGAAAGGACCACTTGGTACTTGCTATTAATTTGGACTTGCCAAATTTGACTTGGGACCAAAGAAGGGATTCACAACTAGTAAAACATTTGAAACCACCCTTATATATATGTATGTTGGTTTATCTAGAGGTTCAAAATTAAGCACCAGTTAATGCCAGTGCCCTCTTCATGAGTTTTAATAAGAGTTTAGATTACTGCAAGCCTGGGAGCTTCAGGCGTACAAGCTAAGTTAAAACCAACAGATTTTGCTTCTTGTGAAAGTTTACCAATTTTTTATATTGTATACAAACTTAATTAGAGAGAAGCACTTGCCCTTGGAAATTGGGATATATTTGGTAGTACCTTTATATAAGCACTTTTGCTCACATTGCACTGAAAATTCTAAAATGTAAATATTGCATCTGGTATAAACACAATTTTTATCCTTAAAAGTTGGTAAGGTTCATCTTTCTCCTATTATGATATAGTTTTCTATCATTAAATTTAGATGTATATACTTTAAAAGTTTTTCACATTGCAAATTGAACTCCCAAAAAATTAACTAGGATTGACTTGGCACATTAGAGTAATAATAATGTGACCCTTTGCATTATTACAATAGTGAACAACGTTAATTAGCACCAACCACTAAATCATATTACCATTATTATATCTTCAAAACTAAAAGTATGAAATTATGACCAACTTGGAATCTAGTGGGGTCAAGTACATTGATAGCTCACTTATACAATACTATACATTCCTTTTAATTAATATTTAAGTAAAATATTCCAAGATCTCAATAAAAGAGATATGTATCACCACACAGTCGGCACACCAATTTTTTCTTTATCTCTCTAAGCGTGAAAACATATAGATCTATTTGCATGAGTATGAGGTAAGACAATAATATGGCAAAAAAAAGTGTCGTAAATGATTGCATACATATTAGATTGAATCAGATTTAGATCATAACCCAATTGTCAAATTGAGAAATGGTATCAGATCTAGATAAAAATCAGATCTTAAACTGATAACAAGCTTAGTGCAGTGGGTGAAGTCACTTTTGTGAATCTCATTTAAATGTGATCCAAGTGCTGTTAAGATTATTTAACCAAGAAAAGAAAAACAAAGGTGGTGATAGCTAAGCTGCCATTAAATATGTGCAGACCATACAATTGCATTTGCATAGTGATCGAGTAGTAAAACAACTCAGTTTGTGTTGAGTTACAACTTACAAGTCAAAGGGGTGTTTGGGATTTTGGGCTTGTTTGCAAATATTCAAAAGAATAAGGACAAAGGAGATGATTCCAACTTTTCTATTATTTGCATGCACTGCCTAGTTACTGCTGCTTTTCTATATGCAACAACTCTTGAACATTTTTATATGGTCAAAATGCACGCATTGTCATTAAAGAACAAGAAGAAAATGTTGTAATTTTAAAAACAAAGGTTTGAACTTCGAAAAGAGACAAAAAGACAAGAGTAATAGAGTGAGATGTAGGTTGGATTTTCCAAGATCCTTATATGTATAACTTATATTGAATAATTTGAATTATTAGTCCTTTCTTAAAAATTACCCTTTTGTCCTCTTCTTCTTGCACCTTCTTGAAAAGCTGAAATCCACTGTCGCTCTCTCTCTCTCTCTCTCTCTCTCTCTCTCTCTCTCTCTCTCACTACCTTTAATTCAAACTCGAAGCTGTGTCTCTCTCTCTTTCTCTGTCTAGGCTGCATTCATTATATGACACTCTCTTTCTAGCTTTTGGGCAGAGTTTTTACCGCCTAGCCTTCGTGTTTCAAAAAAGAAAATCTGTCAGTTTTGACACCAACCCAACAACCTGTGCGTGCAGCTCAAAAACCATACTTTCTTCCACTCTCTAGCTAATGAGTGGTTTTCTTTCATCCCCATTATATTGCATATTCACAAGGACGGTCTTTCATGGAGTTCTTTCAGTTCAGATGCCACTCAGATTACAAAACAGAGTGTTAGCTTAGACACTGATATTGTTTTGCTGCTACCTGCGTTTATATAGTTTGCAAGGTGAGAACTATATGTTTCCCATTTTTACTTTTCCTCTCATTTTTGGGTTTTGTTTTCTTTACTTTATTGTCACATTTTCTGCCAGTGGGGTGTTTACATGTTAGTGGTCATGTGTTTGGATGTTAAGAAAGAGAGGCAGAGAAGAAAGTAAGAGTTGATGTCTAGTGGCTACCTACCATTCTTCCCCCACAAGTTTTGAGATCCAAAATACTCAAAATTTTCGTTACCATTCTTTACAAACAGAAACATACACAGACACACACGCACAGAGATAGAGAGGTGGTTTATTTTCAAGGATCTGAGTGTTCTTGACACTTTTACTTTCATTTCGACCCTTCAAGAAAAAAAAAAAGTGTAATTTGGTCAACTTGTAGCCTTATCATGTTGTGACCTCTTGATATATAGTTGGTTTGCCCAAATATATAGTTGGTTTGCCCAAAAATTTAAGTCAAATATAGTAAATTTTTGTGGCGCGTGGTTAAGCCTTCTACATAACACATGAGCTTGGTGGTGCCAATTTTGAAGGTGCTATACTGCTATCATATATGGATGATATAACTCGAATCATTACGAAATTAGCGAGTCATGTTTAATTATTGCTTCTAATAAAAAAAAATTATTGCTTGACATGAACTGATAACTTGAAAATGATGACACAACTTGATTGTGACATAAGTTTTTATAGAAGTATCCACTTTTTCAGCCTTCCAGCACATTACAATATTACATGAGCTTTTCAGAAAAACAAAAGAAAAGTGGTGTAATGTTGGAGCCAAAATGCCAAATAACGAGAGTGCCCCTGCCAAATTTCAACCCCAAGAAATAGTTTAGAGCTTCTAGGTTGAAAGTATTCCTGCATTTGATAACTTGGTAATAGATATGATACATGGTGGGTGGGGAAGAGAGGGTTGTTTGCTTTTGCACTGTCCCAGAAGCAGACTAGAAGAGATGTGGTCTATGAGAGGGACATGGGGTTTTGCAAAAGTGAGAATAAGCCTTGAATTGAATAACCACTCACGTGTTTTACAGTTTTTTATTTTTTGACAAACTACAACATAGAATGGTGTTAATGAATGACGTGGTTCAGTTTGGAGAATTTGAACCTTGAGGGTGTGGTTTATGTACCTTGTATGGTTTGTGGTGCCCATCACACTTCAATAGGGTTGAAATCAGAAAATTATTTCAGTTGCAATGTCATGTCTGATGTCTGCATACGAACAAGTTTTAAAACCATATATGTGGCAAAAATATAGAATTAAAAAACACAAGGATCCTATCTTGTAGGAAGCTGTGTACAAAAGTTTCAGAATGATTCTCAAGTGACATTCAAAGGAAGTAGAATATTAATTTTTTTCTTGGAATTTTCTAACAGCAATATATTAGGTGCTCCAGTCGAGGTTCCTTGTTCCGATTTTGTAATTCTGCATCAAAGTGGGTTAAGTCAGCTTTCCTGACTTGGAATGTCATGGAATTCTTATTTGAAAGTTGAAAATTATTTTCCAATAACAGTATTCTATTGATATCCTAGTTATGTGTTTTATTCTAACTATTTTTTTCTTTCTTAGGATCACAACTTAATTTGTGCAGAACACAGGCTTTCAACTCACTAGTCTTTATCTCTTTTCTTCAATCAATATCTTCTAAGCACAACAAATGCCGCGATCAAGGTTAGAGGACTTTGTTTATCATACAAAGTTTAATTTGGGTTTGCATTTAGACATCCAGATGTTTGAATTATTTGATTTTACTACCATGATTATACGATAATTTATTTATGATCATACTTATTGCCAATGAAGCATTCACTTTTCCTGGCCAAAAAAGTAAAGCATTAACTTTCCCTGTAAATCTGTAACTTGGCAATTGGCAAAATGACAAATCTTTAAGGGTTTTCAGGAGGCCTGCCATAAATGATTCCGAAAAAACATGTCCAGAACTCTTGTACACATGTGATGGAGTATATATTTAGCACCTCCTAGGCATGTATGTCTTCACTTTCTTAGCTTAAGAGAAATGAAAGGAGAAAGAAGAATGGGATAGACTGATCAAATTGCAGAATCTTTTGCTTACAATCTTATTACATGTGTTTATGTGCATACCTTAAACTTATGGGTTCAGTCTAAACCTAAGGATCAAGGTTCAGTTATGGAGTAACTCGCCATATCATAATATTGAAGCACCAGATGGGCACTTGTATTCAAATGATCTTAGTCAAAATTATAAGTATGATGCCATATCAGTGCCTAGCAGGTCCTTTTGCTTAATTAGGCCATTATTTTAACTTTAATGGTATATGTATTACATGTCTTAACCTTTATGCTGAGTGATATGTGATTATATAAGGAAATGGGGGTAATATCTGATGGAAATTTCTTATCATGTTTTTGAGGAATAGGGGATCCGAAATGGTTCAAAGGCCATCTCCTCGAGGCTCACATCAGCTCAGGACTTCAAGCTCTGATTCAGATCCACTGCATCATCGACCAATCACTGACCGAAGTCCAAAAGTTGGAGACCGTCGTTCCCCAAGAGGTACACAATCTGATCCACTAAATCAGAAGAAACTTGGAACCCGCCTCGCTGATTTAGAATCTCAACTCGGGCAAGCACAAGAAGAACTAAAGATTCTGAAAGACCAGTTGGCTTCAGCCGAGGCTGCAAAGAAAGAAGCCCAAGAAAAACTGGAAAAGAAAATTAAGAAACCAGTTGTGACTTCTGAGCCAGTGAAAATCCATGAAACACATCCTCCATTGGAAATTCAAGATTCCAACAAAACAGATAGCTGTCCCTCAGATGAAGTTCCAGATGGCAGCCAGAGAGAAACTGATGTGTTTGAAGTCCCAGTAGAAAAAGTTGCAGTTGAGCCCAAGGTTGAACCTGGCGAGACTGATCAGGTGGAAGAAGAAACCAAACCAGTTGACATATCAGCTGAACCACCATCAGTTTTGGAACCAGAGAAACCATCCTTGCATGACTTGGCTTTGAAGAATGATGAGATAAACATGTTAAGAGCCGAGTTGGAAGAGAAGGCAAAGGAGCTAGAAGTGTTTGGTCAAGAAAATGAGGGTTTAAAGAATCAGCTAAATGAAACAGTTTCAAATATCTCATCTGCCCAAGCAAAGGAAAAGGAAATGACCTTGAAGTTAAGCCAGCTTGAAGAAGAGCTGGAAGCAAGTAAAACTAATGCGTCTCAGTTGAATGAGAAGCTGAAAGCAATGGAAGGAGCAAAGGAAGAACTGGAAGCTGAGATGAAGAAGATGAGAGTACAGACTGAGCAGTGGAGAAAGGCAGCAGATGCTGCAGCAGCAGTACTTGCCGGGGGTGTGGAGATGAATGGTAGGATTTCTGAGAGGTGTGGCTCCCTGGATAAACACTTTGGTGGAGTATTTGAGCCACCAGCTGGCGGCTATGCTGGTTTTGTGGGGTTGCCTGCTGATGATTTGGATGATGGTTTTGGTAGTGGAAAACGAAAGGGTTCTGGGATAAAAATGTTTGGTGACTTGTGGAAAAAGAAGGGCCAGAAATAGATAATCTCTTTTTGTATCTCTTGTGCACGCCAATGCTTAACTTCAAAAACCTATTTGCTGTTGATGTGTTTGATGGTGGCAAAACAGTTTCTTACTGTTTCACTTTTGTTAGGCTGTGTGTTTCAGATCTGCCATCTTAGCCATTGTTTTCCTAGTACTTTCAAAGGCTTGTATAATTGTTTAAAATGATCTTCACATGTATTTCAATTATGAGTAAGGCTTTACCCTTATCCAATAAATGGGATATTTTGTTGCTGCCTTGCCTGAATACAATTCTCCGATATCACGTCATATTCTGTACATAGATCAGGACAAAGCAATAAGAGAAACAAATGCATTCTGCAGAAAACGTGCTACCAAAACAATCACATACTGCAGAGAATAAACATAACACCAGCAACTCGATCAGATATTGAAAATCAGAGCAAATCAAGCATATTCTTATTCTGTAAGTCAGTGAGGTTAGCGGAAGTGGGTTTAACATTGAGGGAACTCAATTTGCACCTTATGACTTGGATTATGGATTTGAAAACAACCATGGGGGATCACAGGAATTCCTGAAATTCCTAGTGTTTCTCTCTTCCCAGATATAAAGGCCAAGGAAGTCTCATCGAAGGTCTAGTAGGATAAATTTGTTGAGAGCTCTCTGTTCTCTAATGGTTTGCTTAGTAATATTTATCCAACTTAGTAACTTGAAAAGCCACACTCGAAATAAATATACACACACTTTAGGAGATTAATGAGCTTTAAAAACCATCAGCAGCAACTGTAAGTCTGTAACGTGTACACATGTACTGAAAGAGTATAGTGGGTAAAAAATTGAAAATTACATATTCCATTATTGTAATATATCCTTGTTCACATGTTTCTATATGTACATTGCTTTCATAATCAAAACTCCGAACCTTTTGGTATAAACAAACAAACACTTCTGCTGGTGGGTGGTCAGGCATTTTATGGCGTGAAAGGAATTAATTAATATTTCTCCCGTGGATAGGGTCTCAATTTGTCCATACAACAATCACCATGTTTGACATAAATAATTAAGCTGAACTGGAAATTTTTTAACAGAGCTTTGAGAAAACGAGGCCCATACTTCAAAAGTTATGTTCTCATTTTGGCAACATTCATTCTATAATACACAAATGATAACCAATTTAGCTGAAGAATGAACTGAAAGGATTTCCCTCAAAACATGATTGTGTGAATGAAAATGAGAAGTTCATGAACATAATCACTCACTATCATCACTATCATAGTTTTGGCACAATGATTGTAATACATTGCTTGTGGCATTGGTTTTATTCTCCCCCTCTTGTTTTTTCTCATCTGGTACTGTCAGATTTTTAACCCCCTCTCCAAGTGGTTTATCATCTTCTGCTGACTTGTTACCTTCTGCCACAACTGGTTTCTTAACTACAGAAACCCTAACAGTTGAAGACTTAAAGATGAATTTAGCATCAGTTGAAGCTTCTGAACCATTTTGATTTCCTGCAATTGCCAAATAATAAACATGCTCAATAATGCCAAATGAAAAGCATCTGGAAGGAAATAAATATTGTTTAACTCAGAGATGAAAACAATTTGTGTCTGTTTGACTTTGACATACCTCTGTTACTTGAGCTATCAGAAATACTGGCCTTTGTCAACACATCTGTTGGCTTACTAGGAAGCCCTTGAGTAAGCTTTTGCTTCTGCATGGCAAATACATGCAAACAAAGATTTGTAAGCATAATGTTGTCCATTACAGAAACATGATATCACATATTTACCAAAACAAAAAACATGGATTTCATATCAAATGTCACTGGTGTTTGTTATTTTAGCAAGTTGAGGCCTACTAGCCCACAAGGGAACAAATTAATTTCTTTCATGCAACAGGGTACCTGACCGCCACCACAAGTGTTACTGTCTCAGAAACATGAATCATCATGTAATTTCTAGCATTCATATAAAGAAATTCAGTTTTCTGCCCACGCAACCACTCTCAAAAGAATGAAGCTTATTTTAGCTCAATTTGAACTTCCTATACAAATTAACAATCCCAATTCCAATATGATTTCTCCCTAAGAAAATTGATAATCCCTCAGATTTTTTACATGCCCGTGCTAATACATCATACAGCAATTGGAGTTGTGCTAAAGGCAATAAAGTCGTCCAACTTGATTTTTCATTCTCTTAGTTTGCATCTAAGTTCAACACTAATGTTACATAAGTTCACCAATATGTAAATAACTAAACAACAACCAACATGTCATACCTTCAAACTATGATTAGATGTATCACTGTTGCCACTTAAAGGCTCAACCATATCTCCATCATCATCATCTAAATCTTCATCATGAATTCTTCGAACATAATCTCTTGAGTTCTGCATAAATTTGTAAGAAAAAACAGGTCACATTAAAAACAAACATCCCACAAGAAAGAATAGGAAATAAAAAAGAAAAGGAAATAAATCAAGGAGAATTTAGTCGGGCATAAAAACAAAGTATATCAGTACTAACATGGAACACTATTGATTTTATAACTGCTTCATCCTCCTCCTCCAGCTTTTGCTCCTGTCAACACGTCAACCTTTTAGAATGCACAACACTAAATAATAAAACTGGGATTAAACAGGTGGAAAAGCATGTTCAATACAGAAACGAATGCACAAAACATGTTAAAAGTACAAATTATATGTATATATATACATCACTCCACTCCTTCAAATTCACCTTCCCTACACGATGACCTAATTATATAAGGTATTTGGTTTATCTGTTGATTGGGTTCAGGGTAAGAAGATAATTCAAGTCACTTTTAATTTAGTGCAGCTTTATTTCCATTAAAAAGACAGTCAACCAACCCATTATAATAGATGGGCTCTAGAAGTTCCCTATCAAATTTCTATGGCTATATTAATGCACCCTGATTTTTGTTATAAGAACCCTGAATTACATGATGTAAAAAATCCATGGAACCGTAACATCTGAGCTGCAGCTATTGCATGCTTCAGGAATCATGCTCCCATGTGTTTTTGCATTAAGAGATCTAAACAGATCCACATATATACATGCATACAATACATGACACTGGACAGGGAGCACTACCATATATATAGATGTGTGTGTGTGTGTCCATTGGGTTTAAAGTAGTCTATAATAAAAAAGCACATAAAGTCATACCTTTTGTTCAGCCGTTTGTTGCAAAGCCTCCAACATAGCATCCACACTCACAGTCGCATGCCTGGACTGGAAGCCACAAACATTGTATTAGTATTAGAGTATTGAATTGCAGATGACAAAGGAATTTAAGGCATACATAACACATTATACATATACATATATATAACTGACAAAAAGAAATGTCATGCACTATGATTTAGTTGCAAAACTGTATGATCACATCCAACTGCATTAACTATCCATTTATCCAAGTCAAAAGGCATCAAATTGATGACCTTGTCACATGATAAACAACTAATGAGGCATCTACCTTCATGGACTTCATCTCATCCAAAGCAGCAAGGATGTCCATCTCTCTTTTTGAATCCAAGGTTCTGTTCTCCAATGATTTCATGGCATCTCCCATTTCTTCAGACTCCCTTTTTCGTTTCTCCTTATCTACTACCTGAAAGGAAAATATACATGAATCAAGCCATTAAACAATGTCGTCAACAGTATAGGGGTATCTGAAAACACAAAACATGGGTGTACACAGAATGCTTGTTTTTCCTCTCTTCACCTCATCCTCATCACGCCAGGGTTCAAAATTTCGGGTAGCACCGGCCTCAACAACATAGTCTGAATTTTGCGGGTCTGTCTTCATCGCTAGCTCAGCCGAGCACTTGGTACATTTGAAGTAAAATCTAAAGATTTGAATTCCCAAATACGTCTGCAAATGATAAAGACATCAATAACCCAGTCCACTGAACATCACAATTTCGTGTCAAAAACAACAATATCCACTAACTATCAAATAAAACAAACAAACAAAACCCAGAAAGCAAACCAAGATTAGCAGCAAGGCAATTAAAAACCCTAAGACAGTGAATAATGCAAGTACCTCGCCGATGACGTCTTCTTTTCGGGAATTGAACTTGGTGCCTTTGTAGATGTAATTCCCACAAGTGTTGCAGCGAATACTCATGGGAAGCATCATTCGGACCTTTATCTGTTGATTCCTGGGCTTCCTAATTCGGGGCAGCTTCGAAGGGTCAAAGTCCGGTGGGTAGTACTTGTTGAGCACCTTGCGCTCTCCCATCTTTGATTCTCTTCAAACTCCGAAAAGCTCTTTGATTCGATTCGGGATTATGCCCCCTTCTTCTTCTTCTTCCTTTGTTTTGCAGAAACCAAAAGACAGAGATATCAGAAAGATTCAATGATATATTGGCGAAAACCCAAAAGAAAGAAGAATTCTTGTGAAAATGGGAGTGCATCTGATACATACCTGTTGAGTGCGTGAGTGAATCTGGCCAAAGAAGAATAAAGGTTTTGGCAGAGTCGTTAGGGAGAGAGACAGAGAGGTCGTTAGGGATTTTGCAAAGTCGCAATTGAGATTTAAGAGGGGGCAGTTTTCATTTTTGTATTTAACTAAAAATGATAACTTTACACTTATTTTTAATTTTGTTTATTAATTATAAAAAATATTAATTTGATCCACAAATTTTTTAAATTATACTAAAACGCAGACTAAACGTTAACTTCATGTAAACATTAACGAAATTGAACGTATAAAAATTTAATGTTTATACCGGTTGGTACAAACATTAATTTCCATGTTAACTTTTCAAGAGCCGAGCCAAATGATAATGCCAAAGAGGCTGGCGCGGAAAGGGATAGAAACTAAACAATCTTACCCAGCTTCTGCTCTATTACTATGCAACCTATATTTGGTTTCTGTTCTGTTACTATGAAATTTTATAAGTAGTATAAAATTATCAAATTATGTGTGTACATTATACATATATTAAATTGTCATATAATTAGCATAAATTGTATGATATATTGTTTGAGTGATACTACACACAAAAAGATATTCATAAAAATTTTGTACTCATTTGCAATTGTTGGGTAGCAGTCTAGTTGGAAGGGTCGTAGATTTACCCACAATGCATCCAAGTTTGATTCCCCTCCACTCAACTAAAAACATAAAAACATAAATACCAAGTTAGGGCTTAGGGAATAATAAGTTTGAATTAGTTTGTTACCAATTCTATAAGTTTCTATAATGTCTCATGCTATCTAATTGGAAGCTATGTTCTGCAATCACAATTCCGGTTAAATATATATATTGTAACGTTGCAATTCAATTTATAAAAAGAATTTTAAAAAAAGTTTGGGTGAGCTGAACGACGATTTTGACCCCATCCACAAAAAAATTTTCTGTTAACCTTCTAAATATTGTTAAAAATAAGTGCCAACAAAATCTAGTACATAAATTAATTTTTTTTTGTTTTTTTAAAGTGTGCTATATAGTATTTAAACCAAAATTTCACTTTGAATATCCAAATGCATAAGAAAGCCTAATATTCAAACAATACATAATTAAAGAAGGATACAATATTCGAAATGACAAAACAGAGAATGAAAAAAAATACATTTCATGAATTTTCAAACAATATATGGAAATGGAATGCATTTTTCATTTGCATGCCATCCAGTGTAGACAAAAGTATGAGGTTTGTCTAAGCTATATTAGAATGATACACACACACACACACACACCAATACAACATAATCCATATGTATTATTTGTGGCATCATTAAATATTAATAAGCCACCTCAACTACCAGAGAATTGCTGGCGAATGGTGATGATGAGCTGCTGCATCCAAACTCCTAGCACCTTGTCGATTTGTCATAATGCTTGGCTTTGGAACTGGGTATGCTCAACAAGAGTTGGAGACGTGCTTATTAATTGATCCTTTTCTTTTCTTTGTTGGGCTTCGTCCTCCAATTCAACAAAAAGAAGAGTGTTTCACATAAACCATTTTTATATATATATATATATATTTTTTTTTTTTTTCTTTTAAAGGTGCTTTGTCTTTTAGATCGAACAGTTCTTTTAAGCTTCATTTCCCCTTGAACACCCCTCTCAATTTCCTCTTGCCCCCTGTGAGGCCCTTGGCTTGCATAGGTGAAGATGACAAATCACAGAGCAGTATTTATAACAATAAACAGCGAAAGGAAAGGTACAAAACTCTGCATCAACAGTTCAGTATCCCAATTCTTACTAATGAACACCGAGTGCATCAAAATCATAACCACTTGCTTAGCAATAAGATGCTTCAAGATTGTCTTTATGATGCTTACTGCAAATCTGACACCAAAAATCATGCTTCAAGATTATCTTTATGATTGTCTTCAAGAATATACATACATATATATATATATATATGTATATATATTCTTCAAGAAATCATGCTTCAACCATCATAGTGGACTACAAGCTTGAAAATGTCATTCACAACTAATTCTAAAGTATTCTATCCACAGAGATTTGTAGCAATACTTCATGCTATAGAACTCGGTGCTACTGCCACCACTCACCAGTTTCCAGCCCACTCCCCTCAAACATCCCCTCCCAAAAAACGGAAGAAGAGAAAAATAGGGGGCAATAAATGGAAAGGACAGCTGACCAGCCAAAGTATGAAAACA
The DNA here is from genome assembly GCF_963921425.1 of Dryas octopetala. Lineage (NCBI taxonomy): Eukaryota > Viridiplantae > Streptophyta > Magnoliopsida > Rosales > Rosaceae > Dryas > Dryas octopetala. The sequence goes on along the minus strand of NC_141366.1, from coordinate 11,164,963 downwards.
GCATGCAGTCAAGTACACATATATTGATCATTCCATGTTTATCTTGTTTTAATCAAACACCCATAAAACTAACAAAGATGGAGAAACTCAGCACCATGTATTGATCAACAACCACTTATATTCTCTTCAATGAATCTCCAACTCCCTGGAAGAAAAAATAAGAGAGTACAAAATCTGCAATAAAGATCCCAACGAGAGAGATAACCACAGCTGAAGTTGTTGACTCCCCAACACCCTTGGCCCCTCCCATAGTGGTAACTCCCCAAGCACAGCTCACAATAGATATGATTGCACCAAAAGCCTGTGACTTGATCATTGCGCTAATTATATCCCAAGAGTTTAGAGCTCTCCGAGCTGAATCCAAAATAATATTAATGCTAACACCATAAATAGCATCAGCAAGGAGCGCGCTGGATGCCATCCCTACTGTGAAACACATAAGAGTTAGAAACGGTAGAGCAATACAGGTAGCAATCACCCTCGGTGTCACAAGATAATCAACAGGGCTTGTCCCAAGAACTCTCAATGTGTCAGTTTGTTCAGAAACCTGCATTGTTCCTAACTCTGCTGCAAATGCACTTCCGATACGCCCAGCAACCACAATTGATGTAACTACAGGACTCAATTCCCTTGAGAAAGCCAGGGCTAATACCCCACCGACAGCTCTGCTTAACCCTAATCTAGTAAATTCTCTTACAAATTGGATGGTAAACGCCATGCCAACAAATGCTGAAGTTAAGAGACAGACCCCGACTGAATTTGGCCCAACTCTCTTTAATTGTTGGAGAGTATTTCTCCAGTGCACTTTGCCCTTTAATGTTCTAACAATTACCTGCCCTGCCAGGATAAGAGCTGACAATCCCCTCCACAAATACCTGGGAGGTGACCATTTGTGCAACAACGTCTCTGCTTCAGAATTGGGTGCATGATTTGTATCTTCTAACACAGAGACAGAAGGGTGGCCATCATCTGTGTTCGGGATTGCAAACAATCTGGTTTGTTGCATAGGCACAAGAAACTGGAATGTCTGAGGTCTTCTAGTGAGTGCAACTTTCCTAACAAGCTGACTTGAATATGGGATTTGTAATTTAATCCGCCCATCTGGTTTTAAAAAGCTTCTTCTGAAATATGTTTTAACATTTTAATTGAAATTCAAGACATGAACCCAAAAACATGAGACTGTGTACTTGTAAAAAATGAGTGAGACAGAGAGAGAAAGACCTGTCAGAGAAATAAGAGAACGGATGAAGATACGAAGCTGTTTGCATGGTCGGTTTTGTTAAACTTTCTGAACTTTGTATGAATACGCAATCCAATCTGCTTTCAGATGTTTGTGCATAGGAGAAAGCACCACATGGAAAGTCTGGAAGTATGTGTGAGAAACTTTCAAAAACCAGAGAACCCAATACAACCACATGGAGTGGGCTCTACCTGGATTACCATGGTATTTAACACTCAGGCTCAGTGATGACTGTGCTCACCTGATTTTATCACAAGATAAATAAGAAATGAAGAGTGCACACACAGAAAGAGAAAATACAAGAAATGAGAAATTGAAGCAGAAAGAGTGAATGACAGTAATGAACTTCTTTTTGAATCAAATTAAACAAATAAAAGAAACAAGTATTCAATGGCCAAAAAAAGAAAAGAAAAAAGAAACAAGTATTCATGTAGACCAAGTGTTGCTTGCACCAAAACCAAATTGATAAGCCCAAAATCTGGTTTCAATTCTAAAGCACGATGCTTTTTTCCAAACCAATCCCAAGTCAAACGTAAATGGAATTAAAATCCTAACGACCCCTCAAACTCATGAATTAAGGCAAACTCAGCCAAGCTAGCATCAACATATTACCAAACACAACAAATAATGCATTCATTTCTTCACGAAGATAATCCAAGAAACTCTTATACAGAATGTAGAAGCAGAGAAAACTCCAATTCCAAATTGAACAATTTTGCACCACAATAAACAGCATAGCATAACAATCCACCAAAAACTAGCAAAATACCTTGGAAGCTCAACTCAAGAAGTTGAAGGCCTTGATAAAACAAAAGAAATTCAGAACCCTAACAATGGTGAAAAGTCGGGGATAGAGGATGGGTGGTGAGACGAAATCAGAGGCAACTGAGATGAGTGCGAGTGTGCGAGTCTTTTGGGCCCAAAATGCCAATTGTGGGTTGGCCCACTATATTCTTTTCCCATCAAGCCCACTCAGCCAGCCCACATTGAACCTCCCAGTCCCAACTAAACTCCCTTCGTCCTTCTCTTCAAGACTTCAACTGCAAGTGAAGTCTGTCTGCACCTTGACACCACTCTTCGTCAGAGATCAGAGTCCAAAGCGCACAGAGATGGCCAGGAAAGGTCAGCTTCTGCTCTTTTTAATTTTCCTCTCATTTTTTTTTTTGTAGTTCATAATCAGATTTATGAGGGGTTTGGAATTTGATTATAGGAGAGAAGAGAGGGAGGGCTTGCGTGGTGGTGTTGGGTGACATTGGGCGCAGCCCCCGTATGCAATATCATGCTCTTTCGCTAGCCCGTCAGGTAAGTGTTTCTTCTTGTGTATAATAAGCATAGCCAATTTAGCAACAGCCCAATTCTTGATTCTCTATGTTATACTTTTGCAATGTATTTTGAAGTCACGCTTGCTCATTGTTCCATGAAAATTTTTGGGCTTTTAGTAACTTTGACTATTGAACATGCATTGCAGGCATCTCTAGAGGTTGATATTGTTGCATATGGAGGTACACCTTTTTCTTTCATGTTAGAATCATGTGCATTGTTGAGAAAATTTGTTTCTGAATGTGTTTCATAAGAGATGTCTACTTGTTTTATTTGATAATTATGTTGTTGAGAACAAAGGAGAAATTTCTAATAATGCTGATTTATTTGTAAATTTGAATGTTTGGACAGGTTCTGAACCCCATTCTGCTGTCCTAGAGCATCAGTCTATTCACATACACAAAATGGTATGTAGTGTGGTGTGTGTGTGTTTTTAAACCATAGTATCCGACCATTAATATATATATATATATATTTTTTTTTTAGTCTCCCACAAGATTAAAGTTTTTCTGATTCTGATATGCAGCAGCAGTGGCCAACATTTACACATGGCCTACCCAACATACTAAAACCCTTGGTGCTTTTGCTCAAGCCAGTGATTCAACTTTTTGTGCTTCTTTGGTTTCTTTGTGTTAAGATACCGGCTCCTGATGTTTTTCTAGTGCAGGTGAGATAGCATCTTTCTAGTTGGGAAAATTGAAGGTTGCATTGTTAAAAATCTTGCATAACCTTTATAGAATAGGCAGTGTTTAATTGTTTTGCTTTGACCATGTCCTGATTTTTATCAATTAGTTGCCTTTATAAACTAGACAGTAACTTTTAGGTTTAAAAAATTTAGTTTTCAGCGTCTACTTCTTTAAATGTACAGTACAAATTAATTGAATTTGAACTTCCCTTTCTTTAAATCCTATTGCGTATTAAAAAACAAAACCTTTTGGTTTATTTTGCTTGTACAGAATCCACCTTCTGTTCCAACCTTAGTTGCTGTAAAATGGGCAAGCTGGCTTAGGCAATCTGCATTTATTGTTGATTGGCATAATTTTGGATATACTTTACTGGCATTGTCTCTTGGAAGAAGTAGTCGATTTGTGGCAATATACCGTTGGTATTATTGAATTACTTTTTAGACTTTTGTTTTGACTATTCTTTATTGTGCAATAGATCTGAGTTTCTCTTGTTTGCTTAGGTTTGAGAGACATTTCGGGAAGATGGCAAATGGTTCCTTATGTGTCACAAGGGCAATGCAACATGAATTGGAACAAAATTGGGGAATTAAGTAAGAGGGTCAGCTCAGTGTTCAAACTTTACTACATTCAGAAATTTTCACTATCAAGTAATGTTTATTATTTACTTTTCTTCTCTTGTATTACAAATTAATAGAGCCACGGTTCTATATGATCAGCCTCCTGAGTTCTTCCGTCCTGCTTCACTTGAAGAAAAGCATAAGGTGTTTTAATGTTAATGCTGAGCTTGTTTTAAAACTTTTTTTTTTTATTTTTTTATTTGGAGAATTTGGTTTAATATGTGAATTATTTCTAGTTGTTCTGCAGATTGAATAAAAATCTGAGGCAGCCCCTTGGTGTTCAAGATTGCACCAGCACTGGTAATATATAATCCCTTTCTGTAAATCTACAGTTTGCATCTCAATTGAGCTTCATAGATAATCAATGGACACTCAATATGTTAACATATTTCTAACAGGAACAGGGGAAATGGTGAACCAGGACAGAAATGAGACTTTGTTTACGACCCTGCTTGGCACTGACATTACCCCAAAGCCAAACAGGCCGGCACTCATAGTTAGCAGTACAAGCTGGTGAGCTAGTATTTAGTGAAATACTGATAATGTAACATGGGTAGTATGTGCTGGAAATCTGCCCGTCTGTAACATAAATTGGAATTTGGTTTGGTGTATGCTGTTGATTTTTTATTTGGTGTTTTTCCTGCCCTTTATTAGTTGTCTTAAAGATGTTGCACAAATAGAGTTTTCTGTACATTTGGATTTCAATAAATTTTTTTTTCTTTTTAACCTCACATCTTTTAGTTCTTGTTCTTTTTTTTTTAAACTTTTTTTTATCTTTGCAATTTATTTAAATCCTTTTCCTTTCTCTTGGTTCATTTATGAAATTATTGGCATTGTGGTATTAGTTCTATTCAATATTCATAGCTTCTTAGCTCCTTAATCCTTATTCAACATACTGAATATAATCACATTTGCTAAACTATGTCAATTATGATTATGAGTGATCCCACCCTTCCTCTACTCTCCTGGTGCATTTTTTTGAATTGCCCAATGAGACAGTCTTTTGATTGTAACTCCCCTCTGTTTGGGAAGAAGGTCAAGGGAGGCTAGTTTGAGTTCATAGCCATCCAGCTCTTGAAATATTTAATTCAGTAGTATTTTCTTAATTCATAGAGCAATCGTATGCATTATGAGCTTTAAGTTACATCAAGCTATCAACTATTTTTCAAAATTAATGTCATTGGTAATACCGGTCATACTGTGGATTTGCTGCTTCATTATAGGACTCCTGATGAAGATTTTGGTATTCTCCTGGAAGCAGCTGTCATGTATGACAGGCGTGTTGCTGCTATTTTAAATGAAGATGATTCTACTAAAGAAGAGGTTCTTTGGAAGGAAATGCACAGTGGGAAGCAATACTTGTACCCTAGGCTGTTATTTGTTATTACAGGTGAGGTAATACATAACTGCTTTTCATTCTAGTATGTCAGGTTTGTTTTAGCTTATTTTTTGGTCATGTTTCTTTTTAGCTTTGTGTGTGTGCTTTTGAAAGAGAAGGGGGTATCTTGCGCACTTCCATACTGACTTAATAATATGTGTAGGTAAAGGGCCTGAAAAAGAAAAATATGAAGAAAAAATTAGGAGATTACACCTCAAACGCGTGGCATTTCGTACTGCATGGCTGTCAGCTGAGGACTATCCATTGCTTCTTGGTAGGTCATTTGTTTCCAATTGCTTGTGCTTTGTCCCCATTGTTCCTTGTACATTATATGCTCCTTGGAAATTATCCCGTGTTATATATCTGAATTTACAGGATCAGCAGACCTTGGTGTATGCTTGCATACCTCCTCATCAGGGTTGGATCTTCCCATGAAGGTACAGCATAAACTGAGTACTGCTCTAGATAAGATCTACGGTAATATAAATATTCTTTAACTTCACAAGAACTTCACTTTCAATTTTTGTACAATTTTGTGCCATTAGGTTGTGGACATGTTCGGTTGTGGACTTCCAGTTTGTGCTGTTTCCTACTCATGGTAAACTCTTGCTTTTATTAATTAATTAATTAATTAATTAATTATGATAGGAATAGTTATTTATTTTTTCATCACGTGATATATTTATATACAAATTATGCTTTTGGGGATGATGTACATTCAAACCTGATGTCCTTGGTTATGGTAATCTTGGTTCAAAGTATAAAGGAGCTGGTGCAAGTTGAGAAAAACGGCCTTCTGTTTTCATCATCTTCAGAGCTAGCTGATGAACTTTTGGTAAGTTTGTCAACTTAGCTGGATGCTTTACTGTTGTGAATGACTTCAGAAAATATACAGCTAGTGATTGCTGGAAGGTTTTGCTTGTTTCTTCGTCAGGATGTTTTGACTATTCCATTAAAATAATTCAAAACAATGTGGCTTTTGGTACCATTCCCTCATCAATCTCTGGTAGTCAAACAATATACCTAAAGTATCTCATATATTTTTATCTGGAATTACATCAAATTTGATAGTGTCTTCTTGTGCATTTCATGGTGGTTAATAGGTGAAACTAATATACTTAATGTGCCTTCTTCATGATATTTGTGGATTAAATATTTGGATTATTGCTTAGTGTGCCTTCTTAATGATAATCTTTGTCTCTGATAACCTGCACAGATGCTGTTTAAGGGTTTTCCAGATGCATGTGATTCGTTGAAGGTGCTCAGGAATGGTGCATTGGAAATGGCTTCTTCTGTCAGCTGGGCTACTGAGTGGGATGAGCATGCCAAACCATTAATATCAGAGGCAAGTTTACTCTATGCATGAAAATCAGTATTGGTTATCAACTAATTGTCATCATTTGTGTTGCTTCAAATCTGGTTGTGTTCTAGAGATTGGCCTTTGGGTCCATTGACACTGCCTCTCCCTTGAGACAAGGATGGGAGGCGGGTTCTTGGGTTCAATTCCTAGTGGGTGCATATATAATTTGCATAGAAATTGTTTGTTTTGTTTTAAAAGGGTCATTGTATGCCAAGCATTACCCTGGTCACTCCAGCCTGAGGTCTCTAACAATTGTTAATTGATTGGATTTCGTATTATCTATTTTTGAGCATTCTTCTTTTTCCTCTTCCTACAGCACCTAGATTTGCTTTTACTTACTGTGCATAGTTATGATCTGAAATTGCAGGTTATCTCTCAAAACTAAGATTGATTTCTGGTTGCGGTTGAAAATTCTTTGGTCAATGAGGTAATAACCATAATATCATGATCCCAATTAATGTTTCTTTAGGGCAGACAACCAAAGTTTGCTGGACTAATGTCCTGCACCTTTCAGTGTTGCTTGGATGTTGGACCAATGCAATTGCTTCACCCATTTTTCAGTATTCCATGCTATTGATGAGAACTGTGCACATCTAGCATATTGATACAGAAAATAGAAAGAGAAAAAGAAAAACATGGCCATACATTGTGATACAAATTGAAGAGGACTTACCAAACACATGGTTTATTTTTGTAATTTAATTACTTTTTCAGGCTTGGGTAAAGCAGTTGATTTTGGTGCCATCAAAGTTCTGTGCAGAGCCAGATTCAGAACAGTTTCATGGACACAGAGATATGCTGTCATTTAATATTGTAACCAAGCAGCGTTTTCAGAATATTAGGCATTGACAATATTGTGAATATTTGCAGTTCTTAAGACTTTCGAACTAGCTTGTTTGACACCCCATGGAAACGGAACAACAGTATAGGCCATGTTGTTTCGTTCTGGATATGAACTGAGTTTATTTTATAAACAATATTTCATTTTACAATAAAAAAAGAGAGTAAATATACTATTATTGTTGGAGTGCAACCATTCCAGTTTTCTAGGTACCCAAGATAACCAACTGAGCTGGGAATAAACCCATGACAGCTTGTTTGATGATAGATCTATAACATTTAAGTCTCCATGTTGGACAATGAGGTCATTTATATGATTACTGGCAACTTGGCAAGAAATGAACTATCCAGCCTAAGCATCATATCAAAAAAAATTGTGGAAGGGGTGCATTTGTACAAGAGAGCCAAGTAGGTTAGATGCCTGCCATGAAGCGATATATGATGGCATATTTTTTCTACGTGCCAAAATTTTGCTTAAAATAACATGGGTACAATTGTCACAATCAAAACTAAAGGGTTCATCTGAAAATTGAATCAAAATACAGGAGCTAAAATTATAATTTGGTCCATATAAAATGTCTCAAAAAAGAAAAATTTGAGGCTCATTGAAGTGACAATTTGCATTAATGTGTCTTACTCATGTCGAATAATAGTTAACCTTCAACCAACTTATTTAATTAATCAAGTTAAATAACTCTCAATGTGTACCTTAAAAAACACCATTAATTAACGAATTGGGTTGGAATTGACTAATAACCGACATGAACACAAAATAACAGACACAAACATAAACCTACTAACATGAATTGCCATAATCCAAACTTGGACTTGGATATTATAGCCCACACCTGGGTCGGTTCAAAACTATTTCTAAGCTCGACTAGACTAAACCCAAGCCCGATAATTTCGAGTCGGGCCGGGCCAACCTGGTCCAATGATGACCCTGTTGCTAAAACCACTTGGTAGTCAGGGTTTTAGACTGAGGAGTTAGGGTTTTGACTTTTGATAGGATAACTTCAGTGAGAAAGAGCTTCGTCTGTAGCATCAATGGGGAAGAAGAGGCAGAGAGAGAGACATCAGAATCCACAGCCGTTCCTCGCTGAAGACAATGACTCTGTGGCCTCCAAGAAGCGAACCAAGTCCAAAGAGGCGCGCAAGCAGCACCAGATAGAAGAGAGGCTGATATCGTCGGGCATAAGCTCGAAGATCCTCAAACAGGCTCAGATTCAGCAGAAGGAGATTGAGGAAGAGGAGACCCGTGCCCAAAACCCTAACAATTCATTATTAGACGTCACTGAAGAGCCGCACAAGGATGAAGCTGATAGAGAACTGGAAGACATCGATGACTTTGATGGGTTCACTGAAACGCAGAGCCGTTTTGGCGATTATGAAGTGAGTGCCCCTTGCTAAGTGTTCATTTTGACTTTTTATGTATTTATTTATTGGTTATTTAAATTGTTTGGATGCTGAGAATCTGTGGGGAAACATACGAACCTGAGAAATTGCAAAATGGCTGCTGAACTGTGTTAAAAGTTATTTATTTCCTTTTTTTATTGTTTTTCCCAACTAGCTTTGGGGTTACAACTTACAAGAAAGAAAATGAAAAAAAAAGAAAGTCCTATTTTGTATTGGAAAAGGTCATGTTAATATATTTTGTTACTGCAAAACAAAATTTGGTAAATATTTTCCTAGTAATTGTTGATTTGTCGATGTGACCAAGTAAAGTGTTTTTTTTTTTTTTTTTTTTCAAAAAATTGTTGCTTTTGAGTTTCAGGAAATTAATGAAGAGGATGAGAAATTACTAGAGGCATTCTTATCAAAAAATGTGGGTTCACAACGAACTCTGGCAGATGTCATAGTTGCAAAAATTAAACAGCAAGATTCAAATGTCACTTCAGGTTCAAATCAGATATGATTTTATTGATCTTGTTTGTTTCTTGAATCTCAAATTCCACCATTAGCTTAAGCTGAAGGTTCCTTCAATATCTTTTATTTGCTATTTTTTTAATTGTATTAATTTGATTTGTTTGATTGTAGATGTGAGGCCTTTGCCTGCATTGAATACCTCGACTATAGGTTTGTATAAGGAGTAAGTAATCAAACCATTTTTTTAATTAGTACATAAGATTTAAAACCATATCTTTTTTAATTTGCACAAAAATCTGCCTTGCAAGTTCAAAATTTATATGTTTCTATTATTAAAATTGCTGTTGCTATAATTTATCTGTTTGTTATCAAAAAAATTTTTAACGAAAGTTTCTGTTGCTACATCAGACATGAAATTTGAAAAGAGACAGATTTCTTTCTTTTTCTTTTCTTGTTAATTGAAATGCTCACATGTATTATGCGTTACCAAGTTGTTAATGGTGGGTTTACATTGTTTATGCAGGATTGGAACTTTTCTTAGTAAGTACACTGCTGGCAAGATTCCCAAAGCATTCAAACTCATTCCTAAAACTGAACAATGGGAGTATTTCCTACATTTGACTGAGCCTGAGAACTGGTCACCAAATGCAATGTATCAAGCTACGAGAATTTTTACTTCCGGGGTTAAGACAAGGGTAGAACGCTTCAACAAGCTTGTCTTGCTCCCACGAGTGAGAAAAGATATTCGGAAGAATCAGCGCTTGCATTTTGCCCTTTATCAATCGTTGAAAAAGTCTTTGTACAGGCCTGCTGCCTTTTTCAAAGGGATACTGTTTCCATTGTGTAAGGTATACGATTCTTAAAACATGTCATGCTTATCCACTTATTTCAGAAACTTTAAGCTTAAGTTTGTTTGTTTATTTTGGGAGATCATTCATAGATTTCCTTCTCTCTGTTATACTGAAGTTAAGTACTTTAGTTTGTCTAGTGGTACTATTCCAGATTGAGGTGCAAAACAAAAGCATGAACTCATATAACTGGGGCATCATTAAATCATTTTTGTGAAGTTTCCTTGATTATTGTACCTTCTATGTTTTTTATTTGTTTATTATTTTACACAATTGAACTGATGAAGTTGTGATTTGCATTGTTGAACATTATTTGAAATAGTTTTCCAATCTATTTAAGAAATGTCCGTTGTTCATGAATGCTTCGTGCAAGGCTATTTATTGTAGCTATTATCATTTTCAAATAGCTACTCAAACAATGACAGTTACACATTAAGTCTGTGATATATGCATATAATTTTATGATTTTTGTTATTTACCCTTTTTTTAAGTCTATTAATATTACTTCAGACCAAGTTTTTGAAATGTGATATTCACCTCAGTTTCATGATTTGAATGGGATGCATGGATCTGAAAATGGTTTTTTTTTTTTTCTGTGACTTTTGGCATGATTGTTTTGGTAATTCTAATGCACTCCCATTTGTCATGAACAGTCAGGGACATGTAATCTAAGGGAAGCTGTCATTCTTGGTAGCATTATACAAAAGGTCTCAATTCCTTCAGATCATTCAAGGTATGTTTGCTTCCCCATTAAGATTGGTAGTGATGCATGATGTCATTTATACACCAAAGTTTGGGCCTTTGTAACAATATAAGGCTTCCAAACTGGCCCTTCAAGATAACGATTTGTTTGTTCGGAACTTCAAATAGCCAAAGTTGCTATTGAAGCGTTTTTCTTCTCGAAAATGTACTTGATAGAAATGTAAGCATACCAAATAATTGATTTTGCACAAATTTATTGATTATAGCTTATTTCTTTAGTTGAAGAATCTATGCTTCCTTAAATTCTCTTCTTTTCTTCTTTGTTTTGGTGTTTAGGAAGTTGTTTTTTGTCTCCCTGCTTATGGAAGTTATAATACTTATTCAATTTCCTGGTAATGCATCTGGGAGATATCTGATACATGCTTCTGATGTATTTGCAGTGTTGCATTAATGACACTTGCAGATATGGAATACTGTGGCACAACGAGGTATTCAACTGTATTAGATTTAGTATCGGTAACATAGTTTGAAAGGCATAAAGGGGTACTTTTTCTTAAATGAGTATGTGTTTGCAAGATAGATGTATTTGTGCCTAAGATTCCTGATGCAGTAGAAAGATGTAGGAGATCTCATTCAATAAACTTCCCCTATATAATCATAATATTGTTCAGTATTCTTACATGACAATTTTCCAATATAATGAATTTTAATAATTATTGGTTTATTTGGAAGCACTTTTTTTGTTTTATGAAGAGAGGAAGACCGCTTGTGACATTGTTTAGATGTTACTTGACAATGTTGGTTTTCTAAATTTTTGCAGTTATTTTATAAAGCTTCTTTTGGAGAAAAGTTATGCTTTGCCATATCGCGTACTGGATGCTACAGTTGCACATTTTATGAGATTTTTGAAGGAAACAAGGATAATGCCTGTAATATGGCACCAGTCACTTCTTGCATTTGTGCAAAGGTGGGAATAGATTGAAGAGTTTCTTATTTGCCTGAATGAGGGATGGATCAATTTTCTTCCAATTGTAATATCATTTTTTTTTTTTGGTTATTCAAAGCTGCATTAAGAAGCCAAAAGGCAGCAAACAATTGTAATTTTTGATTTGGGATTGTCCCTTTCCTCATATACTGTTGGTGTGCATAATTCCTTGCAGGTACAAACATGAATTACAAAAGGAGGACAAAGATAATCTTAGAGAGCTTCTTAAATCCCAGGAGCACTATTTGGTAAGCACATTCTCCCCAAAAGAGCTTCAATTTGATAACTTTGTGGCAATATGTCATTTTTTTTCTGTGATTCAATTGTAGGTAACCCCTGAAATAAGAAGGGAGCTAAATAATAGCCGCAATCGTGGTGAGAAGGAGGCTGATCCTATGTCAATTGATATCCTTTTTTCTTGTTGCTTAGTTCACAAAATAAATTTTTTTTCTAATGTTTCTAAATCCCCCTTTTTTTGGGTCCTGGAATAAGCTGCAAATGACATTTTATCATTGTATTCCAAGAATAAAGTAAAACAAAAGAAAATATTGTGTTCCCTTGACTTTAGATACTTTCTCCATTTGGTGTGATCAATAAACCTTTTGAAGAGGATATGTTTGATATTCCAGAGGTGCCTATGGAGGACGACTAATTATTGCTCGGTATGAAATTTTATATGCTGTACTGTTATGTTTCTTCTCTTAATTTCTTTATTTTCTTTTCTCATTCTGTGTTTTCTCTATTTGTTTGTTTTATAACATGGGATTATTGGTAATTCATGATTTTATTGCAGGTTGTTGACGGAGTTGGCCAAAGGTGTAGTGGACAAGTGGCGAAGACATGGTGGGGGCAATGGGGTCTACCGACCCCTATAATTTTTTTTATTGATAATGAATTTTGTTTTGGCATGTATTGAACTATTGATTGAGCGAGAGTTCAAAAACTTGAGTTACTTGATAGCCAGCCATGGATCCTTCCCTGGTGATGTTGGTTTCCTTAGCGGTGGTGGTGTATCAATTCATGAAGTTCTCAATCAGACAATGATATCCTTAACATTGCTGCTGAATTCAAGCAAATCATTGCTACTAATTCGGAAGCGGACACAGCATTATTTGCCACAAGTCATAGCTCGTTCTATTTTAAACAACTGTCCAATCTCCGTCTTTTGAAGGGATTAACGGTGTCACAGCTTTGCATGCGGTGGTAACACAATGTAATGATGACGAGGTTGCGGAAGGTAACTAACTAAACGAGTTTTGTTTAATGTTTTCTTACGGGGCTATAATATTGGTTTGAAAAAGAAAAAAAGTGGTACAGATTATTTTTTGTTTTTGTTTTTACAGTAGTTTATTTTTTGGATTACATTGTATAAAATATTACATATTAACCCCATAAGAAAAGTAGACGTACGTAGATTAGAATTCTATTAAATAAATATTACATATTAACAATTTAACACCCAAATCTATGTAAAATTCTACTAAATAGATTTTTGCATATCAACCCCAAATATATGTTGGTGGATAATAATGTAATTAACATTATTTACACCGGCTTTTCATATTTTTATTTCTGACATTATTTTGAGATGTGCGTTTTTTTTCAGCAAAAAAATTTATTTTTTATGGCTATAATATTGGTTCTCATATAATACGCACAATATCTTTGTACGTTAGTTTTTGAAATTCGATCTTTGTATTAAAAAAGATGTACGTTCAATATTCTACTTTTATTTGTATGGTAAGTTTTCTTGTGCAGTTCTCCCTAACCTACAAAGGAAAAGACAAAAACTTCTCACCTCTAACCCTCTCTCAATTTATTTCTTTGCAAGTAAACAAATTAATATTGCATTAAACTTAATCTAAAGAGCTAGAATTACAATCATCAATTACAGCATCATAAGTAAAATTAGGAGGTGCTAATCTATGGGCAACACCAATTGCCTGTCTAGGGACATGGGTAATAGGGTTCCCCTTAAGCCATTGAAAGCTGACCTCCTCCATCATTATTCATTTATTAGGTTTGATAGAAAAAAGACCAACCTTTTACCAAATCAGCAGCCAAAACCAGCAAAGAGATCATGTTGCAATAATTATTATCAGCATCCATATATTTCTGTTTGATAGAAAGAATATACATTGAAGGCAGCAGTAGCAATGGAAATATTATCTCACCATCCATTATCATTACAGAAAGCAGAAATAAGTAATTCAAGAAAAAAGGCAGGCTGTGAACCACATCAAGTCTGAACTTGTAAGGATTTCTCCACCACCATTGATGAATGTTTCTATAGCCTGGGCAATGGGCGAGGGTGAGGAAGGTCCCACTCAGTCACAATGTGATTACGGGTGATTTCTTTGAGTGAACGGCATCCACTTAATGCCATGGTTAGCTCAAACTCTTCACGCAACATTTGGAGTACTTTTCTAATGCCAGCCTCTCCTTCAGCAGCCAAAGAGAACACCACAGGGCGTCCAATCTGTGATATATAGCAGTGAGTCTCAGTATGTTTTGACAGACAATATAATGCAGAAAAAGCATGCAAACTGTCGCTGATCAATGGATGTATTTTGTTTCTAATAAAGTAATTGATGGGCATCAACAACCAACTTATATATTTGTAGACTAATGAGTAAACAAGCATGTTCGTCTGCAGCAATATGAACAACCCTTCATAGTATGCACATTGCATGGATTTGTGTTGAGGATCCCATTAAACTCAGATAATTAAGAATATTGTTGCATCAGAGAATATATGGGAAGTAATATTTTTGTGGAGTGGGGAGGGTAAGTAATATATGGATAGAATAAGTGCTTCCATCCTTGTATATTCCCTCACGATGATCATGTGGCAAATCATTATCATAACTCTACTTACAAATATGCCAGATGCACCCAATGCCAATGCTTTAAAGACATCTGTTCCACGACGAACACCACCATCCAAGAAAACAGGAACACGTCCTTGTGCAGCTTTAACAACCTAGTTATCAAGATAGCACCTTTAATTATGTCAAAACATTGTGAAACTAGGATCACGTTAGTGCATGCATGTTATTTAATATATCTAAGGAGATTCGCTACAAAGAGCTATAATCAAGCTGTTGTACCTCTTCTAGGGCCATGATAGTCGAAGGGACATAATCAAGTTGGCGAGCCCCATGATTGGATACAATAATCCCAGCTGCTCCAGCTTGTACTGCGAGCCTTGCTGCATGATGAGCATAGAAAAGTTATTCAAGCATTACAAATCTATCAGAACAAGGGAGAGAAAACAAGGAGTTCAACTCTACCATCTTCAGCGGTGAGAACACCCTTCACTAGAATAGGCAGTTGAGTGATTGTCTGGAGCCACTTCACATCCTGTCCAAATACCGCAAGAAATCATTATATGTACATCAAATTTGTACTCGAACATATGCATAGATGTCAATAAAAGATAGTATCTTGTCACAAACTTCCAGCTGAATATTCCCAGCCAAAAAATGACTGAATAACATAACTTTTGTATGGATCTCCTATTCTCCTTCAATCAATTCAACATATTGACTTGGCAAACCCATATGAATACCTAGTTGTAACTGTTCTACAGATTATGAGTCATGCTTAGAAGTTCATGTATCTCAACATTTGGTCTCATCTGACATACCTTCCAGCTAAGAGAACGATCGATTTGACCCGCAACATATGAAGCAAGTCCAGAGTCATTAGCCTGCAAGACCCACGCAGAAAATTAAACATAAAAACAGTATTCTTGATAATTAAGACGGTCACAATTTCCACTCACTTTGTCCATCTTTCCAAGGTCCAAACCTTCAAAGTTCTTCAGTGTCAGAAATGGAGGTAAAGTAAATCTGCAAGACAATCAAGCAGAAGTAATAATAAGAGTAAAGTTTTGCACATGTTAAGCTTACACCAAATGCTGACTTGAATCAGTCTTATTGAACCATTAAAAAGAAAAAGAACCCATACAGATAAACAAAAACACAAATATTTGTTACTCGGTTGGCATGAATGTTTTCAGAAACAGATATTGCTATAACAGTTATAGGCATGAGGTTCACCTGTTCTTGATGTCAGCTTCTCTGCGACCCAGCCTTGGGGTGTCAACTGTAAGAGCAATAGCCTTGAACCCAGCCCTTTCAGCTCTTCTCACTAGCTGAGCAACTACACGCCTGTCCTTGTATACCTGAAATTTATCACCAGAAAAATCATGGATCACGTAAAGCAAAGAAACTTATATTCAAAACTCAAAGCTCAAGACCAGGGACAATTGAGTACAGTAACCAATAAAGGAAATGAAATGCTTACATAGAGCTGGAAAAAGCGGATTCCAGGTCCAGTTGAAGCAACTTCTTCAACACTTGAAGTAGCCCATGAAGACAAAGTCTGAAACAATCGATGAGAATTTGAAGAATAAAACACAGGCAGCGCTTGTAAAGTTGTAATAAAAGAGCAAACTAGCATGTTAAAATCCCATAAATGAAACTCTCAAGTTCCAATTGTTATTTACAACCAAAAGATATGTTTACTTGGCCCCAAGAAAGAGTCTCCAAGGCAATTATGAAAATATGTAACTAGGTGCAATCTTCTTTATTTCTTCACAGGAAAGCACGCACACCTTTTTTTTTTTTTTTTAAAAAGGATTCAAAACATTATTCTTCCACAGGAAGATTGAGAAAGTATTTGAAAGCATAGGATATGAAATAAAGTTCCCAACAATTTCTGGAAACATCACCTGACATCCTTCTACAACCCAACACCATTTACTTCTCTTAAGCTTATCAATTTCTGCCAGTTAAGAACATGCAGGACTGAAATACAGAGAACGCAATTGATCTTTCATTACCAACAGTAAACACTGGGAGTTCCGCTTATGATTGCATATACTTACTAAATCACTATCAAAACTATAAGTATGTAACAATTCATGGGGTTAAATCTTTAATAGCAGCTATTTAAAGAGACAATTGATCAAGGTCACAAGCAATACCATAATTGTTCCTGCTGCTGATGCGGCTCTCGCAGTAGCATACTCGCCTGCAATAGTTTACATTACATTATCAGACAGACACCCTCGCTTCTCTCAACAGTATTATGTTGTTTGAATAGCTTACTTGGGGTAAAGATGATATTAGCACACATGACCAAATATAATTCATACTTAGTACCCAAAAAAAAAAATATATAATTCACTCTTTATCTATAAACCAACACAAGAGCAAGAAGTTGGCTCACCAGTTGTGCTATGCTATTCTTAAGGTGAAACAATTTCATACCTTCGGGATGAGCCATTTTCTGAAAGGCTGTTGGGGCAATCATGATTGGCATTGAAAGTTTGAAGCCCAAAACAGTCGTGCTCATGTCTATGTTGCTTACATCAATGAGAATACGGGGTCGAAACCTACATTTGATTACATGCTTGTTTTAGAGAATTCCAAAACTAGTTCAATCTAATATAACTAAAAAAAAGACAAATAAGCAGTGCAATTTCTGGTAGTTATGAGTAGCTGTAGATAAAGATTGTATCTTACAGAATTTTTGAGAAAGCATTTCTGTTTTCAGCCAGAGTCCACTGGTCCTCTGCTCCTGATGCATAATAGTCATATGCCATCTTTGGCAATTTCTGCTTTGCAATGGCCTCATACTCACTGACGTTGGTTATCTCCATTTCAAAAGTTGATTGTCAATGCCTCCCTAAAAAAATGTATTTAACATCAGCATCATGCAAATCAGATCATAATCTGCATGTGCATGCAGCTTTGACCAAGACATTGAACATTCAACTATTACAAAAATCATAATGGAACAATAATTATATTGCATAAAGAAGTTAGAAAACGGAAAAATCCAGAGAAGTAAAGAACAAAATTAATTTTGTAAGTAAGAGACAGCGCTTGCATACATATACACACCCAGTTGAATCGGAATTACTGATCAAATTTGCTCAAGCAGGCAATAGAAGAAATATTTGGGCCCCATGTCTGCTGAACATGGGGAAAGAAAATATTTCTGATATATAATATGGTCATGCATTAATTATTGAAATTTAACTAGTTTGCTTGCTTGAGGTAGATACTAAACTAGTAAGAGTAATATTGGGATTCAAATTTCCAATATTAGCATATGTTCTTTAGCTTCATGACCAACTCACCAAATTGGTAGATATAGAAAAATAGACTAAACCCAATTAAATGGTAAGGAAATTACAACCGGACATGCTTTCTTTCATTTGTTCTAATAGCAAAAAGAACCATCACAAGGAATTGAAAAACCCACTTGCAAAAATGCACCAAATAATAGTCTTTCAAAACAGTTTGCAGGACCCAGTTGACTGAGAGACCAGAGCAGTCAAAGAAACACAGAATTTAAGGGAAACATGAGCAGAGTAGAGAAAAGCAGACCTTAACGTTGGTCCAAGACTATGCAACAGAGTGCATGCAGAGGAACTAGTGAAGAGTATATAAAATAGAAAGAGATAACGAATGAACTGTACTGGAACATAACAAAGAGCTTATAAGTATGAGGTGGCATGAAGACAAACTGGGTGGGGTTGCCATAATACTTGAGAGAGATAGAGATAGAGGGAAGGAGAGAGAGAGAGAGAGTGGATGAGCATTTGGAGGTGGGCATTTGAAACCAAATCCGATGAGGGGAATAGGGAGGGTCTCATCCACAAAAGCCTTGTGTGTTTCACAGTTTTCCTCCATTATGATTCTGAACCCCAAAAAATGAATTTGGGATAATACGTTGAGTTTGTGAGAAAAGAAAAGGCTTAATTATCGATTTACCACCCAAAATTGTAACTCATTCCCACTTTACCACCTGAAAGTTTTTTTGTCCCAGATTACCACCTGTAACTTACATCCGTGTCCCATTTTACCTTGTTCCGTCAACAATTCCGTTAGTGCTGACGTGGCGCGCTGGATGTGCGCCACGTGTCACATCTTTTTTGCATTTTTTGATTTTTTTGATTTTTCTATTTTTATAAACTTTGAAAATTAATTAAAAATAGCTCCGAACTTAGAAAAATACACGGAAAATTCCTACCGACTTGTCTTAACTAGTACTAATTTACTATGGGGTCAAAATGCCAATTTTCCCTCTAAAAATTTTCAAAAAATTTGGAAAGTCCAAATTTATTTCTAGAAAATTAAAATACTCTAGACTCTTTGAAAATTCATAGAATAATCTCCCGAACTCCAAAAAATATGAGGTCTGCACCGTTAGTCTTCTAAAAACTAACAATACCTTTCTCGTGAACACTTGCTACCCAAAAGACCTCTCGGTCTTAGAGAAAAATAAAATTCCCTATAAAATAATTTCTAGAAAAATTCTAAAATTTCTATAAAGTCTTGAAATAATTCTCTAAAACAAGCTTTTGGTAATTTTTCAAAATATTTTTGAGAATTTGTCCAAGAGTTTACGAAAATTCTAGAATTCTTTCTAGAATTTATTTAATAGAGGAAAATTTATTTTAATTTTTTAGAAATAAATTTGGATTTTCTAATTTTTTTGAAAATTTTTAGAGGGCAAATTGGTAATTTAACTTTATAGTAAATTAGTGCTAGTCAAGACGAGTCCGTAGAAATTTTTCATGTATTTTTCTGAGTTCGGAGCTATTTTTAATTAATTTTCAAAGTTTATAAAAATAAAAAAATAAAAAAAATGCGAAAAAAAAATAAAAAATGTGACACGTGGCGCACATCTAGCGCGCCACGTCAGCATTAACGAAATTGTTGACGGAACAAGGTAAAATGAGACACGGATGTAAGTTACAGGTGGTAATCTGGGACAAAAAAACTTTCAGGTAGTAAAATGGGAATGAGTTACAGTTTTGGGTGGTAAATCGATAATTAAGCCAAAAGAAAATGACAAGGGAAAAATTTCCCTCTTTTTTTTCGTCCTGTCATGTTGATGTTTGATGTCCAAGTCCAGCCAAAGATGACTGATGACTGGACTGGACTACTGGAAAATGCAAGTGCAGACGGGTCGGGTAAAAAAACCCACATAAGGTCCAATAGAAACTAAAATGGGCCTAGCAACCCAGTTCAGTCCTCTTGTAATGTGGGTAGAGGTGTCAAACGGGCCGGCCCGGCCCGGCCCGACCCGTTTAAGTTGAGTCCATCGTGCTTTCGTGCCGTGCTCGGGCCGGCCCATATAGTTAAGATCTAAGCCCAGCACGGCCCATGGCCCGCGGGCCATTCGTGCTCGTGCCGTGCCTTAAACGGGCCGGCCCACGGACCTATTTTTATTTTTATTTTTTATGGTGATAAAACTAATCATATGATATTTTTTCTTATTTATAATTAAATATTAACATTATTTTTCATGAAAATTGAATATTTTTGTTGAAAAGTTCTTTAAAAATAGAAAAAACAATGTTAAAATAGTCGTGCCTAATTCGGGCCCATTTCGTGCCCGTGCTCGTGCCGTGCTTGGCCCGTGTCGTGCTCGTGCCGTGCCGTGCCCGATGGGCTAAAAACTTCGGCCCAGCCCGGCCCATTTAATCGTGCCGTGCCATGCCGTGCCTATTTTAATCGTGCCGTGCCGTGTCGTGCTCGGGCCGGCCCGACCCGTTTGACACCTCTAAATGTGGGCCTTTATGTGGGTTTATTTACCCCAGCGTCCATTAGATAATCAAGTATCGCAGTGTCAGTTTTGAGTGTCTCTGTTTTGGCGCTAGTAACGCGCGCTTACCAACTGTTTGTTGAAATTCCTAAGAGGAAAATTCAAACACAGAGAGAGAGAGAGAGAGAGAGTGCAGCTTAGTTTTGTGTGTCCTTCGCTTATTCTATGGGGAGCAGCAGCTTGGGACTTCATCGTTGGTCTATGCTAGCCTATCAGCGGGTAATTCTTCCACAAAAATCCGCAAAACTATCACCAAAGTTTCATTCATTTTCTGCAGCTGTCAACGTTACTACCAAAGCCACCTTCAGAGCCTCCTCTGAGAGGTACCGTAGAGGTTGCTTTGGCTTGATAGCATGCAGCGTCAAGTTGAAGAAGGGCATAAGAGGTTGTGCCACAAACCCATTTGTTGTTACCAAAGATGAAAAGTATGGAAACAAGCGAGTTATTAGTATTACTCCAAGCCTTTACGATTACATTCTTGGCAATGTTCGAGAGCCAGAGGTAAATGAAATGAACCCACATTCTGATTTCCCTTAATTGATTCTTTCTGAGCATCTTAGTGCTTTTTAGTTCTTCTACATGTGCATTTTCCTTGTGGGTAACTTAATAGAGGGTACATTTCAGGTTCTACGACAACTTAGGGAGGAGACTGCTTCCATGCGTGGCAGTCAGATGCAGGTACTTGTTCTTTTTACTGATTCCTCTTATCATTTTATGTAACTTTCACAATGAAACAATGTGGGAAATAAGATATAGGAGAAGGAGACTGCTGGTTTGAGGCAGCTAGGACCTCCTGAAAACAGTTGAAACTTTTAATTGACAATCAAAGCTAATTGCCCTTTACAGTATCAGTATGTAATGGAGGACAGACTTCTACGGCTAACATGACAGAGGTTCCTATGGTGGGCATTTAACACTAGAGTTCATAATTCTTTTTACAACAACCTAGTAGGAATGTATTTTTCTATTTTAACCAGTAAATTAACACTGGTTTTCATAATTACTCATCCAAGAAAACTACAATAGCAAAGTGATAGCTATGAATTGAATTTTGCATGGCATGTCCGACGTTTTGTATTGCTTCTTTATATTGCACACGGAAGTTGACAGTGTTGTGTTCTCTGGAATAGGTGTCTCCTGACCAGGCTCAACTGCTTGCAATGCTTGTGCAGATTCATGGGGCTGAAAAGTGTATTGAAGTTGGTGTTTATACTGTATGAATCTCTCCTCATTCAAATTTAACTGTATTTCTCACTATACAGAAAAATGAATACATCTGAGCCTCCCCAAACCCTGCAATGGGAGGAGTGTCAATGTGTCATGCACTGGGCGGCCTTTTTTCAGAAAAAAAATCCAATTAGCTATTTTGTTTGAAAACCGAGGCTATAATAAAATTCTTTCTTGGCTTAAAGGATGCATGTGGTGAAATATAATTCATATAGAGATTCTTTGACTGGCAGTGTGATGAATTAGCCACATCTGATATAATTATTACTGTTTAATTCAGGGATATTCATCATTGGCTATTGCATTGGTCCTTCCAGAATCAGGTAGGTTAGTAGCATGTGAAAGAGATGCTAACAGTCTCGAGGTTGCAAAAAAGTATTATGATCAAGCCAATGTTTCCCACAAGGTAGTATGTCTTCAACTTGCCAATATTACTACACTTTGTTCTTGCAAATGGATGACTGTATCTTTGGCAGTAGCCAAAGGTACTACATCAGTACGTTGTGGTAATGTGCTTATAGTGGGTGTTGCAGAATTTAGAAAACACTTGAGAAGCACTATCTGGTCATGTGTATCAAATTACTTAGTCCCTTTCTCCCCGTGATTTACTTTAAATATGAATATAATCCCATAATTATTTCTTTCAGCAAATACTTCTTTCAGCATATATATATGCATAGCTCTGAAATACTAATTTGGTTTTAGGTGGATGTTAAATATGGACTTGCAGCAGATGCCTTGAGATCACTGATTCAGAACGGTGAAGCATGTAGGTAAATGTAGCGAGCATGTTAAAAAGGATGATGCATTTTTACTTTTTGCATCTTTCCTTTTGAACTTGTTTTTCTGAACGTTAAGAAGAAAGCTTGTCGGTTGGAATATTCAGAGAATAAATAGATAGTAGCAATCTACATGTCTTCATGCCATTGAATTTTCACAGTAAAGCTGTTTTGTTCTTAGCAATCCAGTCTGGTCATGGTTAGAACCTTTTTTGTCTTCAATGCTTGTTACATTATTCCTTTTTCTTTCAAAAGTCAGCCTTATGTATTCACTTATTTTTCCTGAATTTTAGCCATTTTAGGCACCATAATAACTTCTTTCACATGTTTACTCTCTCTATGCAGCTATGATTTTGCATTTGTTGATGCTGACAAGAAGATGTATCAGGAATACTTTGAATTGTTACTACAACTTGTAAGACCAAAATAATTTATTTTAAGTTCAAATCCACCTACCAGTTTACTCTTTTTTTTCTTTCCTTTTTCTCTTCCCTCCTCATTTGGTTTCTTTGAGCAGTTTGCATGTAGCTTTTGGTCTCTTGTTTCAGGTGAGGGTTGGGGGTCTCATTGTGTTCGATAATGTCCTCTGGCATGGAAAAGTTGCTGACCCAGAGGTGAATCAATAACTAGGCTTTATTTACTCTCACCCCTTAAAAATGAAGCATGCTGCATGCTTAATGTTGTCTTTTTGAGCAGGTAAATGATGCCAAGACTGTCAGCATTAGAAAGTTCAATGCAAGTATAATGGAGGACAAGCGCGTGAGCATCAGTATGGTAGGTCTTATCACTTGTATTTTCATACCTAAGAAAATTCTGAGACTTTTCTTGGTTGTTTTATAACCCTAAATCGTTTGGAATCTCAGGTACCCATCGGGGATGGCATGACAATCTGCCGAAAAAGGTGACCTCATAACAATAGTTGATGTACCTCTTGACTTAGGGACTAATGCCATAGTTAAATTATTGTGTACATAAGTTTTGTGTTGCTTATTTCGTTGGTAGCAATGTTAAAGGGAAGCTATGTAAGTTTGATTTGTTTGTTTATGATTCAATAAGAGGGAAGCTGATTTGGGAGGTTTCTTACTTTGATTTGTATTTTCGTCTTGGTACTTTATAAGCAAGAACTGAGAAGATGTGGAGAGTTTTGTGTTTTGAATTAAGGAGACTTTGGCATGCCTGCAACAAAAAGGGTTTGAAATGAAAGCCTTGTGTTGCTGTTTCATGTGCAGCAATGAAAAGCCCTTCTGAAGCTGAAGAGATATAGAAGTCAGAAATGAGGATAGAAGAAAGAAAGAGAAGACACCAAAGCCCCGGAGTTAGCTCAAATGGTGAGGGTAGGTAGGTTAACAAATGACTCATTTGCCCCTGCTCGCGTGAGGCATGTCGCACAATCACACATGACTATTCCGTTTGCTTAAAGCAAGTTTTGTCCTTAGATTACAAATGTTATAGGCAATCACAATGATACAATTGCCAAAATTCAAACTATATAGGCTAGAGTGAAAATTGGCACAACTACAGATATCAAAATCATAACTTGGCCAAAAAATCAATACATAAAAATGGAGCTGTTATCATACTCCTTACCAACCCCGCCACACATTCCAATTTCAGTTGGACCCTTATAGAAAAAATTATTGTATATAACCGTAATAGTACGTTGACTTGATGATATGATGTTACCGATTCATTCGGTTCTCTTGCATACCATAAAAAAGAAAGATTCACTCACTCAACCTCTATGTGAATATATTTTTTATGGAAAATTGGAAAGATTTTGTACCTTATCTGGTAAGGAAAAATTGAAAAAAATGATTAAGATTAGAATATGTTATGAGTTGTGAAATCTGTATTGTTTTTATAATTGCGTTAAATCTAATCCTCAGATGTGTTATTCTTCATTTGTCTCTCATAATAGTCGGACTCTAGGACTAAGATTAGGATTTTGTAAAATAAAACTTGATATTTTTATTGGAAGTGTTTTTGCCCACCTAACACTTTTATTTTAGAAATAGGATAATATAATTTGTCAAAAGTAAAAAATTCAATCAATTCTTGCATATTTACTTAAAAAACGCTTTTTAAATAAACACTTTCTTTTTTTGTGTTAGAAAAATGCTTCTCCAGAAGAACCACAATTAACTTGCCTATGCCAAAAACTTGTTAATTCATAATCGCTTTTGAGGTTTATCACTGCGAAATAGGCCCTCAGCCGTACAGAGTTTATACTACTACATACATTACGTACCTCCATTTCCAATCTTTTGAGTCCGAAAATGGCGGATCGGCTGCGTACTTTGTGTAAGGATGAGGTACTCACTTACGCCTACCTTCTGCTCTACATCTCACTCTCCAGCGGTCAGATCTTCTTCAACAAGGTACATAGATAGATTGCTTGGATCTGTTAGATTTCATTATGCTGATTCTGTCCCACACATTCGGCGAGCATTCGGTCTTCCTTTGTTTGTTTGCTCAGAAAATGTTGAGATAATTTTGTAGGACATGAAAATTGGACAAAACCCATTTCGACTTTGACTAGTTACAAGAGCATGGTATTAGTTTTGAGATGGGGTTTTCATGTTTTGGAAACCTATACCGTGTAAAGAGTAGTCTTGGTTAAAGCTTAATTGCATTTTAGTGCTTCTATTGCTTTTGAAGTTAGCTTTACATTATTGTTGATAGTGTATGGATTAGGCACTGATGGATGATTTTGTTGACTGTGTCTGTTTCTTGATAGACATGAAAGAAAAGAAAAAGAAATGAAAAAGAAAATAAGAAGCTTAGAGAGGAAGCCAATTCTAATCAACCAACTCTTTTTTCCTAATTTAAAAAAAAAAAAAACCAATTGTACTGGGTTTTGTTCTGTTACGCATTGCCTGCATTATCAAATGGTAACAGACCCATTTTATTTTTTATTTCTATGAAAGCACTTATTGTCTTCCGTTTCAATTCCAGTACGTTGAGGTGGTGCTTTAGAAGTTGCAATGACAAAAATTTGCACAAAAAGTTCCCATCCGGTTGCATGACATTGTAAGTCATGCATCTTAGGGCCTTAGCCTTAGCATGAAACGTATTGAGATCTACAGAGTAAGACATCCATAGATTACACATACCTTGTGTTCAGGCATTAAGATATGAGGAAAATGAAAGAAAAACTGCAAAAATGCTTATGATAGGGACTTAAGAAAATCTGGTTTTCTTTTCCTTCCCCTTTTTTTTTTTTTTGAATCTGATCAAGGGCTGTATAAGAGTGTAAAAGCAATGAAGGTCGTAGAGCTTTGGAGGTCTGAATCTAGTAATTTTGATAAGATATAGAAAGGCTGGCTAAATTCATACCAATGGGCTTTTCTTTTCGAAAAAAATTCATACCAATGAGCTCTTCTCTCCAAAAAAAATTCATATCAATGAGCTTTCGTTGCAAACAGAGGAGGAATTGGAACTTTAGGAGCCTCCATCTTTTACAACCACCCTGTATTGCTGTAGGTGTAGGGTAATACTTCTTTATATCAGACATAAAAGTAATTTTGGATGTTCAAAACCTTTATTACAATATGCATGTGGCAAATATTTTATTAGTATCTATTTTTACATTGTTGTTTAATATAATTAAGTGGAGATACAATTTTGTAAGAGGTTGTTTTACAGGACTAACACAAGGTTTTTATTTAAACTTTGGAATGCAGTGGGTTTTGTCTTCCAAGGAAATAAACTTTCCTTATCCTCTTGGATTGACTCTACTTCACATGGTCTTCTCCTCTATCTTATGCTTTCTACTCACCAAAGTTTTTAAGGTATTTATTTAAGTTACCAAATACTGTGATGCTCATTAAGTAAAAAATACATTGTGCTCTAAAACTTATTTTATTACTTCACAGATTATGAAGGTTGAGGAAGGAATGACTGCAGATATGTAAGTAGAGGAGGGACTACACTTACTTTTTCTTATATTTTATTTTTTGAAGATTGCATCTGTTGATGTATTAGTCTCTTTTGGCTTGCTACCCATATCTAATCCAATTCCCTACAGGCTTGACACATATGGAGTTATATGATCCTTATTGCACTCTTACATCTCTATGCCTTCTTTTGAAATCCTAAAGACTCTCCAGATTCAGTTTGATTGATAGAAGGCATAAAAAAGGAAAAAAATGTTTAAACTGCTGAACTTAGTTACTTGAAACATTTTTCTTTATATAAAAAAATACTTACATTTTTGTTGGCTGATCCTTCACTTGTGTATTCTTTACTAAGATCATTCATCCTCTGGCTAAATCAACTATGTAAATGATTTAGAACATTTCATATTTTCTTCCACTTTTATTGATCTCCCACTCAGAATCTGATGAAATTTTAGTATACAGATACGTGACATCTGTAATGCCAATTGGTGCAATGTTTGCAATGACTCTTTGGCTGGGAAATACTGCCTACATGTATATTTCTGTTGCATTTGCACAAATGTTGAAAGCAATCAGTAAGTTTTCACTAATTTTTTTTGTTCTTTTTAGTCCACTATAACTGTGTAGAGTTCATGGAGAAATATTATCATCTAGGAAAATTTTTCTTAATCTGTATGTTTTGGGATCCAGATTAATGTCTGCTGTTTTATATGATCCCCCTTATAGCTGTCTGTTTGTTCAACAGTAGGAAATTAGGTTGGTGAACAAGTCTGGATATTATATTTAACTAGTCATCATTTAGGAATTCTCTCTCTCAGTCTCTTGAATTTCTTGAATGACATATGTTTGCAGTGCCAGTAGCTGTTTTCATTCTTGGAGTAGCAGCAGGACTCGAGGTAATGAGCTGCAGAATGCTACTGATCATGTCAGTGATAAGTTTTGGCGTTCTGGTGGCTTCCTATGGTGAAATAAATATTAGCTGGATTGGAGTGGTTTATCAGATGGGAGGAGTTGTTGGAGAAGCTTTAAGACTTATTTTTATGGAGATTTTTGTTAAAAGGAAGGGTCTCAAATTAAATCCAATATCTGTCATGTACTATGTTAGCCCGTGCAGGTATGCGTTTGTGCTTGTAAAATTCATCAACCTTTGCCTTTCTACTTGTAAAATATTATATGACTGTACAGTGATATGAGCATTGAATTTCTATGCAGTGCTCTTTGCCTATTCGTTCCATGGATCTTTTTAGAGAAAACAAAGATGGAAGAAAATAGTTCATGGAACTTTCCAGTACTTGTGCTAACACTCAACTCTCTGTGCACTTTTGCCCTAAACTTATCAGTTTTCCTTGTGATCACTCATACAAGTGCTCTGACCATTCGTGTTGCTGGAGTTGTCAAGGATTGGATAGTTGTCTTATTATCTGCCCTTCTTTTCGCTGATACAAAGCTGACTATTATAAATCTGGTTGGTTATGCCATCGGTAAGTGTCTGACCATGTATACATATTTTTGTTTTAGTATCATAGGACCTACAGATCATTTCAGATGACACATGGCCATACTTGGTTCACAGTTGCATTTATGAGATGAGCTCATTTATTTACTATAAGACATGATAGACAATCGGTGGAGAACTATTCCTACAAATGAATATAAACTATAACGTTACCATTTGTTTTATGCAGCCATAGCAGGTGTAGCAGCATATAATAATTACAAGTTGAAAAAAGAAGCCTCTAGAGGTGGCTCTGACGAATCTGAAAATTCCCAACCTATACTAATGGTCTCATCATCAAATCCCAGCAAGTAGAGATGTGACAGGAGGAGTCGGTCTAGTTATTTTTGAGGTATGCATTCTTACATTTCTCAAAATGTTTGTTCCCAAAATCCATGATCTCTTCTTATAATCTTTTTTCTTTGGGTTCCAACATTCCAACTGCCCCTGAAATGGATGAGATTGTGTATTACAAAAGTGACATA
Organism: Dryas octopetala; assembly: GCF_963921425.1. Classification (NCBI taxonomy): domain Eukaryota; kingdom Viridiplantae; phylum Streptophyta; class Magnoliopsida; order Rosales; family Rosaceae; genus Dryas; species Dryas octopetala. The sequence continues at coordinate 11,136,605 of NC_141366.1, read as the reverse complement.
TCATTTTGTGTTTTACATAGCTGGACGGAACTATATGCATAATTTTAGATTATGGTTTGTTGAAACCTCAGTGGATAAGGTCTTTCATCTTTGTGTCATTTTTGCAGCTGCTCCTGTGATGGGGTAAATTTTGTGACAGTTTGAAGCAGAACTGAGATTGAAAGTATAAAGATGTGAGATTCACACAATTGTATCTTCATCACAAAGGTAGGCATTTACTGAGGGCATTTCAAAAGTTGGTGCACTTCTAATCATAGATGATTTGTTTGTAAAGCAAGTGTCAGAGTCACTGCCATAGTAATATACTCTCTGTTTATAAAATTTTGAAAATTTTATAATTCACACATTTTTATCACTGCCTAGGCATGCATGATGCTGCCTCTGTGCAACTTATAGTTTGAACCTGGACCCTTGTGTGCCAGGGTTAATTACTTTTCCACAATTTTATATATGGAAGAGATGCTTTATTTGTGAAATGGGAAGAAAAAAAATGAGGTAGCCAGATTTTCTAGGCGTACCCATACTATCAAATTTTATCGCTTGAATTTTTTATTATAGAAATTGAAGTGGAATTGCTGCTTCTTGGCACAGGGATGCCCGTGGTTGGTTGATTGGTTGGTGAGACTTAAATTATAATAGAATTTTAGAAGGATGGATAAGAACAAGGCCTTGGAAATAGGCATTTGATTGTAGTTTTGCTCAGATTTTAGAATAAAACTATTATAGGTTTATGGTATCTGAAATGACCAATTGTGTTTCATCTGTAGCAACTGGTTTTTCCCCCTTAAGTTGCAGCAACCAAATTGATCAGTTTGTACTCTGTAGAGCATACCTATTTTATAAATTTTGCTTCACTAGTATTTTCTTTATCCTCATTCGGTGAGTTTAGTGGCTGCTGATATTATTTTGCCTAGCTCCATGCCTCCATCATAGATTTCTTGAAAGTTAACGTATCAGATTAAACTCATTATATCAATATCCTTTTTATTAAAATAAAGGACAGAAACCTTGTACTAACCAACCTTTTTCTATCCTCACATTATTTCTTAAATAATCCCCCATACTCAACTCATTCACCAATATTTTATTTTCTCTCCTTTGTGCTGTGTATGGGTGTTTGATGTGCATGGAAGAGATCTTAAGTTCGAACTTTCATGTAATAAAAACAAATGTGTCATTCGTACTTAATTTTAAAGGGCTAGGCTTATGCTGTATCTAAGCCAGTGTGTCGAATTTCACATTAAGGGAGCTTGCATATGCTCCCAAAGAGTTGATGCACCAATTACACAAAGCTTCTACACATTTATTTTGGATAGGGACAATCCCCATGCATAATGGATTTTAAAAACATAACACTTAAGCAATGCCTCAATACATCACATGGATGTAAATTTGGGATCCTATTAATACCCTTCAATCAATATATCCAACATAACCATAAAAAGCTAACCTTTAAGAGAATTAATTTTTATTTCTATAAAACTTTTTTCAAATATCTTAAAAAGGTGACAGAAAACTTGAAAAAAATAATGTAACAAAAAAAGAAAAAAGAATCTTTTTTAGAACTGTTGTTAAAAGGTAGATATCAAAGCAGGGGTGTGATGAAATCTTTAGTACTAATGGGCCTTATGAAACCGAAGCCTAACGAGGCCCATAACCCGCCTTACAACGTACAAGACAGTTAAAGAGGGGCCAGAAGGGGAAAATAGGAGAAGAGGGGAAGAAATGATCCCTCGAAAATCAGACAAGGGATTTGCTTCTTGAGCTCTCTCTGTGTCAGTGCCCGCCTTCCCTTTCACTTACTATTTCCTAATTCAAATGTAATAAAAAAAAAATAATCCAAAAAACATTTCTTTTGCTTTCTTTATTCATTTTTATTTTCATTTTTGGTTCGAAGAAAAAGGCGCTAGAGAATAGAGATTAGGGAGAGGCATGGTATTGCGGTGGTGGTGCGGAGGAGGGAGCATCGAAACGGCGTCGTGCGATGCAGCATCGGAAGGCGGTGGTCGGCGTTGATGGGCCTGCAATTCCAGTTGCAGATGAGTTGGCAGCCGAGTCTACTGAGTCAGAAGCGGAAGACGGGCCCACCTCTAGGGTTGAAGAACCTCGGCAACTCTTGCTACCTCAACAGCGTCCTTCAGTGCCTCACATACACTCCTCCTCTCGCCAATTTCTGCCTTCGCAACCAACACTCCTCCCTCTGTAAGTACCTACCTCCCCTTCGTCTTCGTCTTCGTCTTCTGTGTGTTTGTGTGATTGAATTCGTTCTAGTATTTAATTCAATCTGAAACGTGTTTGTGTTCGTTTGTGGTCTCAGGTGACTCCTCGGACGCGGACCGCAAGCGCGACTGTCCGTTTTGCATTCTGGAGAAGCGAATAGTGCGCTCGCTGCGTCTGGATCTTACTCTAGATTCACCTATGAAGATACAGAGCTGTCTCAGACTTTTCGCCGAACACTTTCGCTGCGGTCGCCAGGAGGACGCGCACGAGTTTCTGCGCTACGTCATCGATGCTTGCCACAACACGTGTCTTCGCCTGAAGAAGCTGCGGCGCACCGGCATCGCCAACGGAAACGGTAACGGTAACGGTAACGGCATAGGCAATGGGACTCCGACTGGGACGACGACGGTGGTGAAGGAGATTTTTGGGGGAGCGGTGCAAAGCCAGGTGAAGTGTATATCCTGTGGCACAGAGTCCAATAAGGTTGATGAGATAATGGATATTAGTCTTGATGTTTTGCATAGTAATTCGCTTAAAGACGCCTTGCAAAAATTCTTTCAGCCTGAGCTTTTGGATGGCCAGAACAAGTACAAATGCGAAAGGTATCTATCTCTCTCTGGTTTTCTTTTATGTTTTGTACTTCTCGTGTTTCGACTTTTGATTGAGGTATTTATGCTTTTTTAGTTGTAACAAATTGGTGGCAGCAAGGAAGCAAATGTCTATTCTTCAAGCACCCAATGTTCTTGTTATTCAACTTAAGGTGAGTCCATCTTATTTGCTATTATTGTCTTCTTGTTGTTATTGTTGCCATTAATTCATAAGTTGCTCCATCCTTTACTTATTTTTCTCTTTCTTTATATATTTATAGTAACAGTGTCATTGTTGTTTTCTGTTGGTAGAGATTTGAGGGTATATTTGGGGGAAAGATTGATAAATCCATTGCATTTGAAGAGGTTTTGGTCCTTTCAAGCTTCATGTGCAAAGCAAGCCAGGTACGTTTAAGTTGTCAATTACCTGGTATTGGACAGTGTAGACTTGCTTAGTTGGACACTTGAGCTTAGTTAGATACTAGGTGAAACTATTGACTATAGCAATAATTACCTATTGACTATACAAATCATAAGATATATCGTGATTTAACTTCATCCGTGGGCCTACTTGATTTAACAAATTTTTTAAACAAACTCTATAAAAAAGGGAAAATAATAAAAAGCTAGTGACCCATAGACAAGTATAATAATAGTTGAGCCATGGTTATAAATTTGCTACAGTGGAAGGGAGTCAAATAAGTTTAAACAAGGTATTCAGCTCATCATCGACACAGTGAGATTCAGGCTTAGTTGAGTTGAGCTGTATATCCAACTCATCATATGTCCTGTTGAGATGTTAACTATTTCCATTTAGCACTATTAATTACTTATAATGACAATTGGGAGATCCTTGAGATGTGTAAAGTTTGACTTATTCAGCTTTGTATGGTTTATTGGACCAACAACGTTGTGCCATTGCATTACTTGAGTCCTGGTTTATATTTTGTTTAGGAAGCTTAGATGAAGAAACATCGTGGTCTTTGTGTTTTTAGTTAGGTATCAAATAGAGGTTGGATGGTTGGTTACATCCTTTGGAATTGTTATTTCTGGTTCTGTAGTTTCATTTGTTGCATATCTCCTTTCTTGTATTTCAATATGAGGTACTCACAGTTCTTAGTGTCTAATAAAAATGTTATTTATCTCCAGATGTTATTCTTTAGGTTCTTAGAAACATTACTTTCTGCTAAGGGAGATGTTTTATTTGCACTGTAGTCTCATGAGACTGCTGTTTGTTTCTTCTTATTCCTTATATGTGGGTGATGCTGTGGACTTTTCTTTCCTTTTTCCCCCTAATAATAATGGTGCCAACTTTTTGACTGCAATGCAGGATCCACGTCCAGAATATAAGCTGTTTGGTACTATTGTGCATTCTGGTTTCTCACCCGAGTCTGGTCATTATTATGCATATATTAAGGTCTCTATAAACCCTTCTATTATGTGCAATCAATAAGTTTGAAGCAAGTGTTATTATCAACTATATGCTGATCGTAGTTTTTCATAATATATTCTACAGGATGCCATGGGTCGGTGGTATTGCTGCAACGATTCATTTGTCTCACTTTCAACTTTGCAAGAGGTCTTATCTGAAAAGGTTTACATACTTTTCTTCTCTCGTACCAACCAAAGGTCGGTGTCAGCCAGTACTGCTTCCAATGGGGTACATTCTCGTGATTGTAATGGTCATGAAACATCCAAAGTCCCAAAGCCTGCTCTTCCGCCGAAAGGAGCACAAGTGAAACCTCATGAACGGTCTTCTTGGAAGGATATCTCAACCATATCTAAGGCTGATAAAGTTCCTTCCAGCCCACGGATGAAGTTCAATATCAGTGGAAACTCTAGCTCCAAAAGAGCTCCTGCAACTGATAATGGAAAAGTTCCTGACAAGAATCCATCTTCAGGATCAAATGGGGATTTGAAGGACTCAGTTAGTTTGGAGAAAAGTGAGAAAGCTAAGACATCTTTGATAAACAGGGATGGTTTGAACAGAAATAAAAAATCAGATACTGTTGACAGTAACAATAGCCAAGCATTTTCTTCATCAATAGAAAATGGTGGTACTGGTTCAGTAAAAACTGATCTCTGTGAAAGTAGTGGTACAAGGAGCAAGTTGACAGAAGGAAAAGTGGCTGATCACCGTGAATCGGATAATAGTCGTCTCCATGCCCTCCCTGAGGTCTCTGGGTCCAAAAGAAAATCTCAGGATTCATGCATCTTGTTTGCACATGATGCTCAATCTCAGAAAGAAGTTGAAGAACTGAAGGAAGTGTATGTGATACTCTTCTTCATTCATTGAAATGAAATGTCTCTGTTTTAACTTATCTTGATTAGGATCTGGCTGTGATATGTGGCTTAGGATGTACTCATTGTGAATTTTTTATTATTTTCGATTGTTTATCTTCATAAGTTGGGCCATATGATTAGATTGTTCCAATGGCTATGGTTCTTTGAATGATTGTGACTTCACTGCTTTAGCTTTACTGTATCTCTAATTCATTGTATCTGCCTACCACTTTGTTGGCCTCAAATCTTTTTTTCTTTTTGGTAGTATCTGTGACTTGCATAGTTTGTATTATATCGTAGATTTTTTAGTCTGGTGTTTAGGGGTCATATGTTTTCTTCCATGATTCATGTAGTTGATTATTATTATCTCTATGTTTTGTGTTCGCATATGTTTGAATAACTATAACTTGAGTTTGTTGCGCCAAAAGATTACTTTTATAATTGGATTTATGTCGCAGTATAAATGTTTCTTTTTTAATTATTATTTTAGTTATGTTTTCTATTGGCTCTAATTCTTTTATTTTTACGTTTATTAGTCTCAAGAAAGAAGCTTCTTCAGTTTTACGATCATGTGGTTGGTCAGATAAGGTTTACAATTTTATGCATTCACAGAAAAGGATATGTGCACAACAAATTGGAACCACTTTAAATGGCAATGAATTAAAGTAAGTATTTCTTTAACTTTTCACCTAACATATGTAGGAAATATTGTTGATTTTTTAAACTTCATTGTGTAATTTCTTTTCAAGATTTTTGAGTTATATATGTGGCCAATTCATTTCATTTATTAACTGTGAGAGAATTCCTTTGAGTGGGTGAGCTTTAGTCTTTTTTTATTTTTTTAATCTTATGGAAGAGTGGATGTGTTTTTTCAAATCCTTGAAAGATTCTCTCTAGACCTAGTGCAGTTTAGCCTTCACAGAGCTGATTGAAATTCAATCATGCTGATTGCTACCCTATTGAGTTGGAATTGTTAAGTATAGCTGAAGGATCTGTTTTATCTTCTTGGTTACCATGGTTAAAAATTAATTTGCATATAAATTTCATAGTAATTATATCAAGGACATAATGGATTGATAAAATGCCAATACTCATTTGGAAGGCAACTAGCTTGTAGAGGATATTTATAATATATCTTGAAATTTCATTCTTTCTGAAGTTTAACTTGTTTTTCTATGCTATTTTTCATTCATTTAAAAACTTTACTTTACAATTGGACTTTATATGTTGGAAGGGGGCACTTTTGGGTTCCAAACTACTTTAGTTGAGTAAAACTCCACCTCTACCCTTTTCCTCATTTTCTTTTTCTTTTTTTATCATTTCCTTGTTTTAATTCTAGCAAGCATACTTTAAGCTTTTTGTGGGATATGAATTGCTCTTTCTTTTCTTGTTTTGGTGCCTTTTGAGTTAATAGGTTAGCTTTTCTTTTAGGGGCAGGGGGGATAAATAGTAATTATATAAAAAAATAAAAAAAGGGGAAAGCCAGGCATAGAATAAGTATTCAAAACTAAAATGAAAGGGTATAATAATCTAAATGAGAAAGAAAAGAGGTGGTGTTACTATATTTTCATTCTTTTAGAAGATTGATTTTCTTTTTCAATCATTTCCCTTTTGTACTTTTTATTTTTGTCTTTTTAGCAAGTAATGACCAATGATCTGGGTTGTAAATGTCTTTCAGGTAAGCTCTTGGAATTATCCCAAGTGGTGAGGGGGAGGGTGGGGTAATGAGTTAGGAACTTAATTAGGATAGGTCCAGTGTTTGATCCTTCCAATATGACCGAAAAAATTGTCTTTCCATGTCTTTTAATTCTGATTGATGGTGTTCAAAACCATTAACAGTGCTTGTTGGCGGTAAACTATGTTGATAAATAAAATCAAGTTAAAACCATATAGAATACTTGGAACTTCTCTATCAGTAACATTTCTGTAGCGTAAGGTTTGCTGATATTGCTGGTGGATAACTGAATTTGGCAGCAGTCCAGTTCCAAAGTTAGACAGTAAATGCTGGGGCACAGACTTTTTTTGTTGTTGCTACCATTCAATTACATTCTTGATGCAGTTCATCTGTGTTAGACTTATCTAGATATTTCTAGAGTTTTATAGGAATGCATAAGTTCTCATATTAGATGTATGAACAATCTCTTGGTTAACCAATGGTCAATTATAAAAACTTCAGGAAATGAATTATATTTTTCTCTACGGATACCATAATGAACTCAGTACTCAGAATTTTAATACTATTTGAGTATTCATTTGATAGTTGATCTGTGTTTTATATTTTCTCTTATGATGAGAATTTTAATATCATCTTTTGCTTGTATAATTGGTCGGGTCTTAGTGTAGTTGGTAGTTATTCAGATATCATAATTAATCTTTTACCTGCATTAATCAGAAACATTGATCCATCTGAACTCTACTTATGCAATGCAGGAATCAGTTGATCATAGATGCCAAATCTACTTTCATTTCACAAATACCTGAGTCCTTAAAAGGGGACCTCGTCAATCGTATTCGATCATTTAGCCAACAATAGTGACATTATTTTGGTCCTTGATGAACTCCAAACATGGTACGCCAAATTAACCTTTTAATTATACTGATTTAAGATTTGTAAATGAGAAATAGGTTGGTGGCATGACAATCTTTTATTATTATTTTTTTAATAAATATTTGCAGTGTCCTGAAACTTTTAGCTGGTGGGACTTGGTGTATGGTTTGTATAAACAATGTTGTAGTGTCAAAGATATCTCCCGAGCAAGTTGAGGATTATGCTATAAATTGAACTCTTCTTCAGCAAATGCCGGTGTCTGCTGTTACGCTTTTCCAATGGCGATATACTTGTAGGTGCACCATGTCAAGTTGATATGGAAGTGCTATGCCGGATTTTTTCTCTTTTGAGGCAGTGTAGTTGGTTTTGGGCAGAGAACAAGTCTAGAATTCTATTCATTATGTATGATATAATTTTGGCAGTATTATCAGTAATTAGCCCTCATTTTCATGGATCATGACAATTTTTCCATCAAAATGTGGTCGGATAGTTAGAGATATACGGGATAATTGAGTTCACCCATCTAAATACTAACTTTTCTGTTTGATTATCTCCAACTTCCCTATGGGAAAAGAGTGGAAACAATGCTGTGCCTTGTATTTGTGCATTCAGGCAATTTTATTCGTGTAGGTGAGCTACGTGGACTTTTTGTCGTTATCGGACCAAAGTAATTTTAGGATTCGATTGAGAAGAAGAATATCAAAAATAAGTTCGTAACTTTAAATGGTTTTTCTAAGTGTTTAGTTCTAGTTACATTCTTCTCTGCTTTTTCACATTTCTTTTCTCTCTATATTTAAAAAAAATTTCGTAATCCCAAACTCTGGAAAAGACTACCTATGTGGTTCTTACGCAAGCAATGATAGGAATGGAAGCCCCTAGACAACCAACCCAAGAAAATTCTACAAAATTGGACACCGCCCCATTACTGTTCTCCACTCACCAATATAAACTCTCATTCTCTTTGCCTTTGGTGCACACAAACAGAGAAAGAAAGCTACCAAAAGGCTATACACCAAGCAGACTCTCAATTCTCAAACAATGGCAACAGAAGAAGTGGTTTTATTGGATTTCTGGCCAAGCCCATTTGGAATGAGGGTGAGGATTGCCTTGGCAGAGAAGGGCATCGACTATGAGTCCAGGGAAGAAGACTTGAGCAACAAGAGCCCTCTGCTTTTGAAGATGAACCCTGTTCATAAACAAATCCCAGTTCTGATCCACAAGGGAAGACCCATATGCGAATCACTCATCGTCGTTCAGTACATTGATGAGGTTTGGAATGATAAAGCTCCTCTGCTGCCTTCTGATCCTTACCAGCGAGCCCATGCCAGGTTCTGGGCTGACTATGTTGACAAGAAGGTCTGTCAATTTCCATTCATTAGTTCATTCACTTTCTCTACTTCTTCAATTTTCAATTCCAAATACCATATAATATGGTCTTCTTCATTCCATCTGGGATTTTGTTGCAGATTTACTCTACAGGGAAGTTGGTGTGGGGAACCAGTGGTGAGGTCCAAGAAGCAGCAAAGAAGGAACTTATAGAGTGCTTCAAGCTGTTGGAAAATGAGCTAGGGGAAAAAACTTACTTTGGGGGTGAGAGCTTTGGCATGGTAGATGTTGCACTCATTCCCTTCTATAGCTGGTTCTATGCGTTAGAGACCTGTGGAAACCTCTGCATGGTGGCCGAGTGTCGAAAGCTTGTGGCTTGGGCCAAGAGGTGCATGCAAAGGGACAGTATGTCTAAGTCTCTGCCTGATCAGTACAAAGTGTATGACTTCCTTTTGGAGCTTAGAAAGAAGTTTGACATTCATAACTGAGAATAGTAGAATACAGCTTTACCAAGTCTTACATGTCTCACACAGGGACATAATTTGCATGTTACAAACTTGTAGCTCTCTTTTCTTTTCAATAAAATTACTTGTACTCTCTATCGATCTATACTATAATAAAGATGAAAAATGCTAGATATATCATTTAAGTGTATCATTTCTCTAATAAAGGTGTGCCTCACCAAGTGGAATCCACCCAAATGCGTCCTACCTCTATTAAAGAGATGGTACACTTAGATGTTATCCCTAACATTACCCATAAAGTATCTTTCTTTTCCAACCAAAGTAACCTTATTATGACTCACCCAACCCATACAGTGCGTGATGGCTTTTACTATTTATTGATGAGTAAAAGTGTTCATCTAAAATACTTAATATCAGGACAAGTGAAGAATAATACTTTCAAGTTTTAGATTTATCACTACTGTTAAAATTAAACTTAATAACATTGAAGTGAATCTAATCTTTAAAAATTTTAAATACATTGTCCCTCACTTATTGGTTCCCATAGGGTTTTAAGAAGTCATACCCAAAAACAGACAAATATTGCATTCGTTACTTACTTGCCTCCACTTTGTTGGATACTGGAGTTGGAATCATCCCTCACTCACATTAAAAAGGGGGCCTAAGGCTGAGAAAAGAGAGAAAAAATAAAGAACTAATTCAGGACCAGGCCGGGCCTGGCAACTCTAACAAGATGGAGGTTGACAAGGCCCAGATCCAGAGAAAGCCCAATAGCCCAACTAGCCTCTCAGCGGCAAAAATTTTCTTTCCTGTCTATTTTTCCCACTCCCCGGGCAAACACCCTAATAAAGCCAACTCCGCATTCCCCATCTTCCCTTTTGTTCGAGACTTCGAGTTTACTCTGCAAACCAGCTCCAGTCCCCAACTTCGATCGCACAGAAACCAGAAGGGCTCACCATCTCATTCCATCTCTCTCATCTAGCAAATAAAAATGGTGACTTTTCAATTTCCGCTCTTCAATTTTCTAATGTTCCTTAATTTTTCTTGCCGATTTTCTACGAATTTTCCATGCAACCCTATAATGCCAACTGGTTTTGTTTGGGTGTGTGCAGTTGTTCTTCTCATATTTCAAGGAGCTGGTGGGCAGAGAAGTGACAGTGGAGCTCAAAAATGATCTTGCAATCAGAGGAACACTGCACTCAGTCGATCAGTACCTCAACATAAAGCTTGAGAACACAAGGGTTGTCGACCAGGACAAGTACCCGCACATGGTATCTATCATTTTTCTTTTATTTACTGTTTGATGTTTCCATATACATGTGTATGCTTGTGCGTTGTATATCTTGTTGTATACTTAGTTTCTAGGGTTTAGTATTTTGAGGGGATAATCCTAAGTTTGTGATAAAAAGTTAGGGTTTGGGGTTAATAATGGATTGGCTTGTTTTGGTTTTGGTTTTTAATTTTAGCTTGCTCTACTGTGGTTTCGTTTTGACAACTTGCATGCTCTTTGATTTTTGAAATTTAGAGTGATTAACATGATTCTAATGACAGATGAATAATATAGGCCATCTTTCCTTGAATATGTACAGAGTGATGATAAGCTGATTTTTGATTGGTGGAGGGTATTTGCTCATTGGTATTTGAATTTCTAATGCAGAAGACTGGGAATTTTGGTTCATTACATGATGTTTAGTCAATTGGATTATAAAAGCAAAGATAGAGAAAGGGGATTAGTTGAGTGTGGAGAACTATGATTCTTAATATTTATGAAGTTGAAAAGAACGTTATAGAAGACCACAGTAAGGAAATATTGGTGGAGGGTATTTGCTCATTGGCGTAATTCTATACAGGAAATGCCTCACCATTGGTATTTGAATTTCTAATGCAAAAGACTGGGCATTTTGTTTCATTATATGATATTTAGTCAATTGGATTATAAAGGCAAAGATAGAGAAAAGGGATTAGTTGAGTGCAGACAACTACGATTCTTAGAATACTTTGAAGTTGAAGGGAAAGTTATAGAAGACCACTGTAAGGAAATTTAGAATACTATCTGATAAGTTGCATAAGACCCAAAAAATGTGTTAATAAAATGTAGCTAGGATGCAGGTTTTAAGATGAGGGGTATGTAGCAATATTAGAAAATATAAATTAGGAATGATGATATTTGTTTAAGGGTGGTGATAGCACCTACTAAAGAGAAAATGAGACATAGTCATCTTGTATGGTTTTGGTCTCTGGATTGAAGATTTGAGGGCCTAAGATTTAGTTGACTTGAGTTAACGGCACAAAAAGGGGCAACAGTAGACCAAAATTGGCATGGATGATGAGGTATAATATGGTTTTAGAGATTTCATGGAGAATATGACTATGAATAGCTCTTAGTGGAAGATAAGATTTGATGTTGAGGACCCCAACCCTAAGTTCCTTGAAAAAAAGAATCGTTTATTTTTGGTTTTTTTGGTAAAGGCTTGTTTTGAGCTGAAAAAGGACTTTCCCAGTTGTGTTGGTTATCTGAATCATGATAAAGAATAAAACAAAGCCAGGTTTGACCAACCACTGCTATATATGAATGCATGTGTCTGTATGTGTGCCCGTGCACGGTGCCTTTTCTCCACCTTAAGAAGGGCGCAATGGCCCATGTTCTTGTTCAACAAAAAAACCCTTTTCATTTAGTTTTATATCACTGAAATCTCTTCTCTCTCTCTCTCTCTCTCTCTCTCTCTGTTCTTGGAATCACTTTGTAGGGGTATTCTTGTCCAATTTTTATGTGAAATAAACATTTCCAGTGAACTGGGATGTTTACTTTGACAATTCCATATAACCACGTGTTAGCTTATAGTAACTAAACCTTTTGAGGCTAATTGAATTCTAACAAAATTTGCTAATGAAGTATGATTTCTTTATGTTTGGATGGGACTAATGTGGGCACTTGGGCGACATGAAAGGATAGAATGTATTTGTAATTCAGATGTTGTAATCTAGTTTCGTGGTTTATGAGTGATTTTGCATCCATCACTTTTTCCTTTATGTTTCTTTGTATTAAAGTTATGCAGACCATATACTAATCATTGATTTACGTTTGACATGTAAGTGAGTTTACTATGTTCATGGCTTTTGTGACACGAATGCTCGCCATTAAATTTGTGAACCTGGGGTTTTCTAATCTCAGTGATCTGCTGTGTACCTTTGTCTTACTTTTGTTTCTATAAAATTGTTCTTCTCAGTTGATCGGCGAGCATTCTGGTACTCTTGTGATGGAAGGATCTCTGTGTCAACTGTTTATGTCAATCAATTGTTCCGAAAAGATGTTAGGATTTTAATTCCAATGGTTATATTTTTCTTTGGAAGGTCATTAGGTCTCATGAATCTGTCTCTGATATGCTTGGTTTCATTTAACCTTTTGTTCTCCTACTCGTGTTTGCTTTCTTATGGTCCGTTGCTTGTTGATCTATCTTCTGGTTGTGCTTTCCCCTATTATGCTTGAAGGACACTTTGTTTACATCAAAATTGAATTTTATTCTTTAGTATTATGTTACCCCTCCAATTTGACAACCTCGTGATGATGTATTTTTGCAGCTTTCAGTGAGGAACTGCTTTATTAGGGGATCTGTTGTGAGGTACGTTCAACTACCCCCAGAGGGAGTTGATGTTGAACTGCTGCATGATGCCACCAGAAGGGAAGCTCGGGGTGGCTGAAGTTCATTCAGTTTTAGAGACTAGTGAAAGAAGGCCTATTTGAGCACTCAAATGTTGTGTAATTGTTCTTGCTACATGTCTTTTTTTATCCCAATATGACAAGTTTATGAAGTTGTCTCCTATTAGACCCTAGTGCAGCTCTATGATAACGACGGAACCATTTTGAGCTAGTGCATTTCTACTTGATCATATATAGTGCATGCTAGTTAAGATCCATGAAATTAGGGACAGCCAGAACCTTGGCCTCCCCAAACAGAGGATGATCTATGCGATGCACACCTCTTCAAGTATATGAGTTTACTCGCGTGTATGATTAGTTGTATACTATTATAGATAATTACAAATAAGTTAATAAAATATTTCAAAAAATGAAACGAAATTTTTTTTTAAAATTACATGTTATATTTGAACTGGACCCAATAGTCCACCCCAAAAGCATGTGGGCCGGGTTGGAGCTACTTCTTCTTCCCATTACCCACCACAGCCCAGCCCACTGATGTGAAGCCAACCCTCCCTTCCCAGTTGCCTTGTTGTAATTTTCTTGAGACAGTCTGACCTGACTCAGTGACGACTCGCCTCCATAGTAATAGTATGGACGACGAAGTAGAGAGATTGTGGAATGAAGTAAGGGAGCTGAGTTTAGGTTCCTCAGGCAGAGTGGAGCGACTGGAGTGTCCACCAAGCCCACTCCAATTCCTCCGAGACTTTGTCTCCCATAACAAGCCCTGCATCGTCTCCAACGCCACTCTCCACTGGCCCGCCCTCTCCCGCTGGCCCCACGACTCCTATCTCACCCAATCCCTCTCCTCCGCCCACGTGTCCCTCCACCTCACCCCTCACGGCCGCGCCGACGCCCTCGTCCCCTTGGATGATTCCCTCTGCTTCGCCTCCGCTCACGTGCAGCGCACCCCCTTCCCCGAAGCGCTCGCCCTCATCTCCACCCAAAACGACGACGCATCACCAGTTGCCTACGCGCAGCAGCAGAACAACTGCTTCCCCTCAGAATACTCGGCTCTGGAGGCGGACTGCGACCCCCACATCCCCTGGGCCAGCAAGGCCCTCGGCTGCCTCCCCGATGCCGTCAACATGTGGATTGGCAACGAACGCTCCACGACGTCGTTCCATAAAGACCACTACGAGAATCTCTACGCTGTGGTGACGGGCCAGAAGCATTTCCTGCTGCTGCCTCCCACCGACGTGCATCGAATGTACATCCGCGACTACCCAGCTGCCCAGTATTCGTATTCTCGCGAAACTGGAGAGTTCACGTTGGAGCTGGAGAAGCCTCGCAGATACGTGCCTTGGTCTAGTGTCGATCCCTACCCTTCTCCTGAGGAAAGAGACAACCAGCTCTCCAACTTCCCTTTCTTCTTCAATGGGCCAAAGCCCTTTCGCTGTACTTTAAACCCCGGAGAGATTCTTTACTTGTAAGTTTCTACCTTTTCTTTTGGGGATTTGATTTGATCAGTCACTTCCAATTTTGTTGCGAATTTGGGCATTCTAATTGCTTTCATTGATGCATTTCCACAAGCTAAAGAAGCTTGCTTTTTGGATCTTCGTTAGTTGCTTCTGATATAGTAGAGGTTAATGCAGGCCAAGTATGTGGTTTCATCATGTTACACAAACTCCAGATAGCAGTGGACGCACTATTGCTGTAAACTACTGTAAGGGATTAAGCACTCTTGACACTTTGCTCACGTTTTAGGTTCAACTTTGTATGTGGTTTTAGATACTGAGGTTCCATTATGTATGGCAGGGTATGATATGCAGTTTGATATCAAGTATGCTTACTTCAACTTCTTGCAATCAATTCGACTTGGTTGCCCATTAATTGAAAATCTAAAACCGGAGGATTCAGATTCCGATGCATAGGCATGTACTTTAAGGGATGAATTGGGTGCTGATTGATCTGTAGCACATTTATTAGGGACCAGAGAATAATGAAGATGAGTGATGGAATGAGAACTGATCATTACTCTGGGTATTAGATTAGTCATTTGTAAAAAGAAACCGCACAAAGAAAACATTGCAGCACCCTTGAGGTAGGCATGTTAAACTGAGTATCAGTCAACATGACCAATTGCTACTACACACATCCAAGTTAAGTGGACGTTCAAAACTGGATTATTTTAGCACCATCCTCCTTTAATGGGCATGATGCTCTCCTAATTTACTGGTTTAACATCTCGGGCATGTCGACCACGGACCATGCTCATGTCTTCCAGCATGATCCACACGCTAACCTCCTAGCCTTATCCCAACTTGGTCCCTGCCTCCTCACCAAGGCATTTGGTCGGGTACTAGCCTCCCGTGCTCAACTCTGGGCTGGAACACCCATAACAATTTGTATTTTGTTGATTGCACCCACTCAAACAAATGGAAAGTTACTTTCTTTTGTTCATTGTCAATTTGGGCTCTCTGGATATGATATGGACACAACAGCTTTTACTCATCTAATTTGTATCACTGAAGGAAATGTCTGTGTGCTTTGTTTCTGCCTTAAGAAAGGTGCAGTGGTCCTGTTCTTGTTCAACAGGAACCCTGTTTAATTTATTTTGTGTATCACTGAACTCCTTCTCTCTCTCTCTCTCTCTCTCTCTCTCTCTCACACACACACACACTAAAGCTTAGTTATACTGTTTTATGGTTTCTTTTAACTTAAGTTTCTCCCTTTTACTGCAAAAGTCCTGTCATAAAACTGATCACAGTAAAACATTTTTTAGTTCAAATGCAGAAAGAAACTTCGTGTAGTTCATCCAAAATGATATCAGTTTGGTCAGTTTGGTTCCATCGAGAACGAACGAGTCATACCTGGAAGGAGTCTTGAAAAAAAATAAAATAAACTTAACAACCAAGATTTAAAATCTCATGGTTCTTTATTCTTTATTCAATGAGAAAAATAAAAAATTACACCATTCACAATCTCCTTGGAAGCTAAAACATATCCATCAGAAGAAGAATAAACAATGTAAAAACAAGATAATGCAGCATCTGAATAGTTGTTCCTCCCTGAAATGAGCAATGCTTCAAGTTCAGGGCTCTTTATTCTCTTTAATTTCTCAGGGGAAATTATACCATCATCTAGGCATTATGCGATGTTTAGAAAGATTGACCTCAATCTCTAATGCCGCGAGAAATGGCATGAAGATGATTTGTAAACTGATGGCAAGGTTTTATCAACCCCCAAATCATATTCTTCCTCGATAATTGTATCCAGCATTTTTGTGGATGGACGCTTGCTCACTGAAATGAACTGTGGTACAGCAACTTCTGTAATGATTCTTGCAGGTTGTAACTTAATTTCTTCCATTACAATGCTGTGATAATGGATATATGGCAACTAGCAAGGCCGATCGATACTATACTAGAAAGTGAAAATTGGTGAAGCAAGAGAGAGAGGTTTGAGAAGAAAAGAAGGGAAAATTTAGAGAGGACGATGGAGTACTGGTGCTGGACACTGTACTACAATGAACACCTCTTTAATTTGTAGGTTTATAGGGTTTAATTCTCAGATTGATAATGGCTGTAGCTTTCATCTGGTGGGCAGGCATGTGGGCTTGCCTTTAGGCATATGCTTTTCTGTAAAGCTGATGATGCCTTATCTATCTATCTATAAGATATTTTGTTCTAAGGTAGCCATGCAAACACGCCAATTGATCGATGAGATTCCGGAATATCTTTTTCAATCTATAGTAAATATTAATATTCCAACTATATACTGTTAAACCTGTGCTGAGAAGCAGTGATAAAGGGCGAGCATGAGACAAGCTATTATCTCAAAACGTTTGCGAGCTGAGGGGTGGCCGGGTGGGTGATGGATGCTAAAATTTGAAGATAAATTGAGGATATATAAAAGGATGCAATGCAAAAACACTAACTAGATCATAGATGCATACTTGCAATTAATTCCAGCCCAAGAAATTCGAAAGGAAAGCGAAAAATCCAATCGAGTACGAAATGTAAGGTTTCTTTTAGGAAGGACCATGGCAGTGGGGTTGTGGTGGGAAATCCTAGCTGCATGAGCACGGCATTTAACAGCATACAAGTACATGCAGCATGCCAACTTATGCTGAATTACCTAAGAAGAGTTCTTTTCTTTAAAAATATAAAAATAGCCACCCCTTTTACTCTTAGTTATAATGGTGGGGAGGAGCAGCACAGTTATTCTTTTCTATAGCTGGTTTTATGTGTATGAGAAATTTGGCAACTTGAGTGTGGAGACAGAGCACCCAAAGTTCATTGCATGGTCTAAGAGGTGCATGCAGAAGGAGAGTATGTTCAAGTCTCTTCCTGACCACAGAAGCTCTACGAATTTAAGCTTGGAATATTATATATGAGAGAGCTCTTTCTCTTTACATCATGTGATTTCTCTGTCTTTCAAGTTTCAACCTGTTTAATTTGGGTTCCTTATACCTACAATTAAAGGCACAGTATATATGGGGCACTTTGTTTTCTCTGGTCATGCTTCTTTGTGGCTTGTTTTTATTTAATATATATTTTTAATTAAATTAGATAGGCACCAAAGACTTCTTTAAAACACCATATAGATGAATATGATTTTCTTGAAATACAACTGTACCAAATAATTTCATTAAACATTCATAACTTATAACATTTGCAAAAATTCTCATTAAAAAAGAGACGTAAGGTAGTAAACGCCTTATAACCAAACAATACAAAAACAAAGTAGGAAATAAAAATAGCAAGTTCTCGTATAAACTATGAAAAGGAGATATAAAGCTTATAAACTAGAAAATATGATCTACTCACGAACTTTTCAAGCTGAACATACTAAAACTCAAGCTTGCCTTATTTTTTAAACAAGCGAACCTCAGCTTGGTTTGTTTTTTTTACAAGTCGAGCTTAAATGAACCAAACCCAAGCCAAACTCGATACAAATTCGAGCTGATTTATAGCCCTAGGATTGGTTGGGGGCGGGGTCGGGGTCGGGGTCGGGGTTGGGAGCTTGATTCAAGGATGGGTGGGCTGGGGCTAGGTCGAGGTTGGGGGGTTGAGGGGGGGCTGGGCTGGGTGGGGGCGAGGCTTGGGGAGGAGATGGGGTGGTGGAGGAGAGAGAAAAGAAGGTGGCAGTAGGGGATGAGAGAAAGAAAAAAAGGTGGCAAGGAAGAGGAGAGAGAAGAAAGGGTGGCAGTTGTGGTGGTTGGGATGGCGCATCGGAGGTTGGGAGGGGTGGAATTGGTGTAAGGGTAGAATTGATATTATCTCCAAAATAATTTATAGGGTGGTCAACTCAACACAAGTAGTTGGAATAGTCTCACCCAAATAAAAATGGTTTATAAAATTTTCAAAAAAAGAAAAAGAAAAAAAATCTAAAGGCTAAACTTTAAACCATGCACGGATAGGACTAGACGTTTTGTCCTAAGATTCATTACTATAAAGAAAAATAATAAAAGAAGAAGAAATCACATTCTTAGGCCAAGGCTATGGAACTATGGAAAAATTGTTATTGATTGAATTTCAAGATTTGATGTCGAAAGCAGTGACATACTGACATAATGCTATTCAATTGGAAGAGTCCAGAATACCAAATAAAGAAGAAAATTAGAATTTCCCCACCTCGACTATTAACTACTCTGATATGGCATTTCTGGGGCCATTGACCATCCCTTGTTTCTTTTCTTTCAGGTTTCAAATTTTACTATAAATACACATTCTGATACACACCACTACACCACCACGACCCAAAGCTTCATATCCAAAGCTAGTTTTTTCACCCTTGTAACTTTACATCAATCAAGCTTGTTCAGAACTTCAATGGCGGATGAGGTAGTTTTGTTGGACTTCTGGCCCAGCCCATTTGGGATGAGGTTGAGAATTGCACTGGCTGAGAAGGGAGTCGAATATGAGTACAAGGAAGAGGACCTGAGGAACAAGAGCCCACTCTTGCTGCAGATGAACCCGGTTCACAAGAAGATCCCGGTTCTCGTTCACAATGGCAAACCGGTCTGCGAGTCCCTCATTGCCCTTCATTACATTGACGAGGTCTGGCACGACAAAGCTCCCCTCTTGCCCTCCGATCCTTACCTCAGATCCCAAGCCAGGTTCTGGGGTGACTTCGTTGACAAGAAGGTAATTTTACTCATTTGTGTTTGGAATATTTTTGTCTTATATTATGCTTGTAAACAAAACATGTTGTTTTGGGATTTTAAGATTTAAAATGTTTAGGTTGTGAGGATTATTATTTGGGATTTAAATTAAAAATTATTAAATGGGAATACATTCTCTGTTTATGTTCTCAATTCTAATATTGTGCTTGAGTCTAAAAGGAGGTTGTTTCCTTTGTCTTTAAGGTTTATGTTTGTGATATATAATGAAAGATGCTTAATTTTCAATATAAGCACAATATAAGTAACCCTTTAATACGAAAAATACAAGTAACCCTTTAATTTTGTGCATATTTTGGTAATGGGAAATGCAGATATATGAGATTGGGAGGAAGGTATGGACAACAAAAGGAGAAGAACAGGAAGCAGCAAAGAAGGAGTTCCTTGAGTACTTGAGGATTCTAGAAGAAGAGCTTGGAGACAAGCCTTACTTTGGGGGTGAGACCCTTGGATATGTGGATGTGGCACTTATTCCTTTATACAGCTGGTTTTATGTGCAGGAGACATTTGGCAACTTCAGTGTGGAGGCAGAGCGCCCAAAGTTCATTGCATGGGCCAAGAGATGCATGCACAAGGAGAGTGTGTCTAAGTCTCTTCCTGACCAGAAAAAGGTCTATGAATACGCCCTGCAGATGAGGGTTAAGCATGGAATAGAGTAGATCATGTGCTTTTTCTTTCTGTCTAGCTTTCAAGTTTCAACCTCTGTTGGGTTGTTTATATTTGCAATAACAGGGCACTTGTCGTTTAATTTTGTAGTCAAATTATCAAATTGTTGTAAACTTGTCTACTTTATCGCAAGAAGTTTAAAAATATACTTGATGAAATTTCTTATCCTAAATGTGAGCTTTTATGAATCCTGTTCTTGTGTCATTACACACCTGCTTTTTTCACTACAATAATTAAGTTGCATTGCACCTGGTCACTTGTTATAGCAAGGAGTTTAAATTGCTTTTGTTGAATGCCCTCCTCCACAGGCATTCAGTCCTAAATCTTCCTCTAATTTTTATAAAGAGTTAATTATAGCTATAGTGCTTTAATTATATTTTGAATATCAATTTAGTCTATGAATTTCATTTTGAAATTCTAAAGTCCATAAACTATTGTACAAGTATCGCTTTAGTCATTTTATTTTGCTAACTTCGGTGCCGCACGTGACTCATATTTGAAAGGCATTTTCGTTCTCACAATGCATTACCCTTCCTCCAACATCTCATCAAATTCTTACACATTCATCTCGTTCTTATTCATGTATTGGTTGCTTCTTTATTCTTCTCAATAATTTTAAAGATTATTGTGTAAGAGTTGAATGAGATGTTGGAGAAGGAATATAACACTCTCAAAACAAAAATACTCCTCAATTATGAGTCACCTGCGCAGCCCACACTACTACAAAAAAGTGAATATACATCGGTCAATAGATAACAATTTTTGTAAAAATCGTGATCTTAATTAACTACACAACGATTTTGTAAAATTCGTGATATGAATGTATAATAGGCCATGGTATTTGGTCATAGGATTTTCCCAACATTATTAAAAACAATGGTTTTGGACCAAAACTGTTGTGGTAGACAAGTTACACAAAAATACGGAATTTGCGGGTCTTTGTATTTGGCAAAAACCGGAGGCGTGCGTTAATGAATTAATGAAACATTCATATCGCACTTAAGTCAGAGAAGGCCTTTTGTTCAGACACACTCATCCCTCATCCCTCTGACTTCACCGATCTACCATTGTTCTTCTTACCATCTCCATTCTCTCTCTCTCTCTCTCTCTCTCGCCTTAGATCTCATAGAAAGATCTATACAAGATCTAGATGAGATCTGATCAGATCTGGAAGACTAAAAAAGCTCCCATCGCACCTCTCTATCTCTCTCTCGATCTCATTGAAACCCAAAATC
Organism: Dryas octopetala; assembly: GCF_963921425.1. Classification (NCBI taxonomy): domain Eukaryota; kingdom Viridiplantae; phylum Streptophyta; class Magnoliopsida; order Rosales; family Rosaceae; genus Dryas; species Dryas octopetala. The sequence goes on along the minus strand of NC_141366.1, from coordinate 11,115,452 downwards.
ATTTATCTCCTTCTCTTTCCACCGCCGACAGCATCATCGGCACTGCTCGAATCGTGGTCGAGGTTGGGTCGAACGACGACCACCACTTTGGGTCGCTCAAACCCACATCCAAAAATATCATGCCCAACGACGAGTCGCTAGGCTCGTTGTTTTGGTTGAAGGTATATTCTCTCTCTCTCCCTCTCCCTCTCCTCCCCCCTCTCTGTCTATATGTATTTCCACAGATTTATTGAAAATTAGGGTTAGGATTCGCGTTCCATGTAATTTGGGGTTTTTTTATAATTTTTATGTTTTTAATTTTTGCTTTTTGTTTGTATTTCTTCATTTAGAACTTCTCTCTGGAAAAAAAAAATGTTTCCATATCTTCACAAAGTTATTGATGAACTATATTGTTATTAGACTTTTAAGTTTAGATATAAAGTATTTATAAAGAATCAATAGCTTTGGGTACATACAAGACATAATATCAGTTAATGAGACCAATTTATTATTAGACCATCAATTTTATATATAAAGGCATGTTAGAGAATCAATAGGTTTGGGTTCTGGTGCATGCAGCACCATTTGCATAATAAGCGGTGGTAACAAAGAGTTTCATTTTGGTCTATTGGCCCAATTATCCAAACAGGAGGAAAATTGGAGAGGACACTCTGTGATTGAAGAGAGTCGAAAAGTGTAATTGTAAAGGTTAGTATATTTTATGTATCACATACACTTTAGTGAAAGGAAAAAATTTTAAAACACAGCTGGCATTGTAGTTATTTTGAATCACAGAAGTAAAGTTGCCCTATGTAGAGTGCGATGGCAAAGAGGGATATCTTTAGATGTTTTGACTTTGTGGCAGGATGTTGCTTCTTACACTAAATAATTTGCTGAAACCTTATATGAGATGTCATTTTACTTGCTTGCAAAAAGTTAATAAGTGGATCATAAGTTTATTTCTTATTGGTGTGTGTATATATAATATTCATAAATCTGAGTGTTATTCTCTGCTGCAATTGAGGAATTTTATGTTATGGATTTAAGATTGCTGAAGCTTTCCAGATTATGTTTCTAGGTACAAATCCAAGCCTGTTGCTGTAAAAATTATACAGCCAACCAGAACATCAGCTGTTTATCTTGAACGCAAGGAAAAATTTTAGAGGGAGGTTACTTGGTCCCCTTTATTATATGTTTAATATATATTACTTGGTCCCCTTTATTTCTTATGAATTCCTTTCTCACAGTCAATGTATTTATAAAATTTTCTAAAGTTTCAGTCTTTCTCCCTCTTTTTTTTTTTTGGGGGGGGGGGGGGGAGATGGCAGAAAATGTAAATGTCTATAGCCATTGATGTGGAAAATGGGGAAGATTTACCAAACAAGATAATGGTTTAAATTATATTTTCTGATGTTTTTCCTATTTTTCTTTACAACTCTTGGTGCTCAAGCAGTTTGGATGCATTATGGTTGATTGTGAATTTTGTGGGTCCTCTTTCGTAGGCTGCAAGTGCCGCTGCTCAAGCAACGATGATATCATTGGATGTTGAAGCCCCGCCTAATAAACTTCTTCAACTGGTTTCTAAGGTTTGTATTCACCTTTCAAGGCTTCCCCCTATTTTCAGTGTTATGCTTCATTGCTGAAACTCAAAAAGAAAGTTTTGGTTCTAAAGTGATAACAGGGCATTGCAGTGGATATGGTTCAATCTCAGCTCTTCGCACTGCTGCTGTTGATTTTGGGTAAGTACATCTTCCAAAATAGGCTTCTCTATCATTTGACTGCAGCCCATGGTTTCCTTTTGGCTAATTCAGTGGTTTTGAGTATGCCATATAAGAAATGGGGATTTCTTAATTTATTATTGTAGACAAAACAGGACATAGAAGAGGTGCAAGCACCAACCAAGCCTTTTCTAATGTACTTTACATTGTCTTAAATACTTTCATCATTACATTTCTTCATAGAAAATGAAGGAGATGGAAGGATCATTTCAATGTTTTTTAACATATCTAAAAACTATTAACTTTTAGCAATACTTATTGTCTCTTTCCTTACATTCTTTGTGTTCCCCACCTGCATGGCTAGCTAGGTTAGTCTATCCACCTTCGATTCCTAAGTGTATGGAAATGGCCTTTTACTAGAGTATATGTCCAATGATAAGCTAAATACAAATACCTCAAAACACTTGAGGGCCTATTATTCCTACGCATGGATAAATATGCTGAGATCAACCATTTCCAGCAGTGTAAGAAAACTTTCAAACTTTTGGCTCTAGTAATTATGCTTTCAGCTGTCAGGTAAAAGAGACGACAGCATGAATGGGTTTATGACTGGTACTCGCAAAATTTTGTCAAAAGACAACAGGGTGGTCTTTGTATTGTCCAAGTAGATAAGGGAAGATAATTAGATAAGAGCAGAACACGTTGCTCTCTCCTTTGGCTCTAGTTCTTAATTGCTCCAATTTGCTCTAATTTCTATCTTGCTTGATTCTAATTGTGTGTGAGTGTGTGTGTGTGTGTGTGTGTATTGGCTTGATCTATTTTGCTGCTGGTATCTCTCTAATTTCTATTTTCATTAATAACCTGATTATGATGGGGTCTTCTTGATTACTTTTGGTGTGTACTCAGTTATTTTTTCTTTTGTTTAGGCCATGGGTGGATAGAGCAGATGGGGGTTATGCTAGAAACCCATCAGAAGGTTCATCTTTGTGAGTATCAATCTTCCATTGTTACTCTTAAGTTTCACGTTGTTCAAATTCTGTAAATTTACAAAATTATCAAGGATTATAATAGTGTTTTCAATTCTTCTATTTAGAGCTAGTATATGACTTGTCTATTGCTTTGCATTGCATTGGTATTCTATTAGCTTTGTTTTGATTGTAGTTGGCAGTAAGAAGCTGACATATATGGATGCATATGCTTGTGACTTAGGGGGCTGAAGTTGGAAGGAAGTAAAGGTGTTATGTTAAGCTAGGTTTTTTTTTTTTTTTGGCACCTCTTCTTTTAAGCTAGTTTGACTAAATGTATTTTTTGTACAACTGATTACACTTATGAAACCTATCATGTAATGTAATCTTACATATATAAATGAAGTATTTTTTGGTTTAATTTTGAGCATGAGCGTGCATTGGTATACTATAACTAAGTGTTGTATTGCAATAATTTTCAATAGAAATCGATGTACCAAAGCATTATATACATCAAAATCAAATTAAAATTATTATCTTACACAATGGTTATATTGTTAAAACCCGTTGTACTAAGTGTCATCCTATAACGGTTTTCAATAGAAATCGATGTACAAAAGCATTATATACATCAAAAGCAAATTGAAATTATTATCTTACACAACGGTTATTATAAATAAACCGTTGTTTTAATGACAATTTCACCTCGTGTTTATACTTAAAATAGTTGTAAAATACATGCATTAATTAACGTAACCGTTGTCTTGATGACATTAACACAATAATTATAAGTTGTTTTGATGACATTAACACAATGAATATGAGTATAACACCGTTGTGTATGTACCTACTCAACAACAGTTTCTTTTAAACCATGGGTTTTTAAGGGTGTATATACAACGGTTTTACTCTCATAACCATTGTGTTAATGTCATCAAGACAACGGAAAAACAACGGAAAAAAACTATTGTGTAATGGTACCCCAATAGACGTCGGTCGATTAGACGACGGTATTTTGGCAACTTACACAACGGATAAAATCCGTTGTATATTACGTTTTTTGTAGTAGTGCCATGAATGTTTTAGACAGAAAATATGACAAAAGTTACAAAAAGGACTAAAGAGAACCACTCAAGTATTCAACAAACAGCCCTGTTTATATATAAACATATAATAAAAATAGCCAACTTATGCTGAATTACCTAAGAAGAGTTATTTTCTTTAAAAAAAAAAAAAATAGCCACCCCTTTTACTCTTAGTTAAGAGGGAGGAGCAGCACAGTTATTCCTTTCTATAGCTGGTTTTATGTGTACGAGAACTTTGGCAACTTGAGTGGGGAGACAGAGCACCCACAGTTGCCAAAGTTCATTGCATGGTCTAATAGGTGCATGCAGGGGGCACTTTGTTGTCTCTGGTCATGCTTCTAATTTGTGGCTTGTTTTTATTTTGTCAAATTATCAAATATATATGGAGTTCAAGTGTAGGATCCCATATTTAGTATTAAATGTGGAATGAGGTGGATGGGCCTATGACAGGACCGCCCCCGGATTTCACCCTGAGACCCGGAGAGGTCCTGCGGGAATCCAAAATCAAGGAAAATCCTACCGAAAATTCGGCAGAACCTCCCCTGAAAATGGACTAACCCAAAATTTCAAGACCTGCTAAAAACACTTCTATACCGCAACCACCTCTACCACAACCAAAAAGGGTCTCAGACCCAACAAATTTCACAGAAGATCCAACTTAAAATTTGTAGAGTGGTTATCAGAGCTGCTAATCTATTTCAAGGAATTTTTACAAAATTTAAATGGCGCCTACAAGGTCCAACTGAGGAGATGATTGCAACTGCCTCGACGTGTTTGGCTCGACCTCCACCAAAACTACTACCTGGGGGACAATTTAAGACAAAACAAATAATCCGTGAGACAAACTCAGTGAGTGGACAGTTTAATAGAAACAAAAATAAAAGTAAACTTTCTGTTTCAGAAAATCCTTCAAAACCGCATTTTACTCTAAAACCTCTTGTTACTCTTTGAAATCCCCCAGTTTAAAAAAAACCATCATTTCCAAGCTTTTAGAATATTATAAAACTAAAGGAACTCAAAGTAAAGATAACTCAAAACACTTTTCTCAAAAGCCAATCATTTAATTTATCAAAATCATAGTAAAAATCGAAATCATTATAAAACTCGAAAGATATTTCTCACTTGAAATCCATATTTAAACTCTTGAAAATATCAATTTCATTTTCCACCATGCTATATACCCTGAATAACCTGGCCATACACACGCGTGGAGTAAATCCAACACGTGCAGGCAATATCCTGGCCATACACACGCGTGGAGTAAATCCAACACGTGCAGGCAATATCCTGGCCATACACACGCGTGGAGTAAATCCAACACGTGCAGGCAATATCCTGGCCATACACACGTGTGAATAAATCAGCACGTGCAGGCAATCCTGGTCATACGTGCACACAGAGCAGCCCCCAAAGGGCGAAGCATCCCGACACACGGCCCAAAGCCTATATGTGTGCCATGATGGGTCCCAAAGACCTATGTATCTGATAACCTGGAAGGTACTGCAAAGGGTGGTTTGAAAACCATTTTTTTCATAAACCAAATAATAGATCTCTTTTTTCCACTGACAATAAATCTCATAGTACTTTTCCGATAGAAACTTTAAATCCATAAGCCAATATATGAAATTCGAATCAAATTCAATATACGGGGACCGAAATAATACTTTTCGACAAAAAACGAAATATTAAATAAACCTTGTATATAAAATGAGAAACCAAATTCTTTTTCCAAGCCCAACAACTCGCTAAAACTAACATGTAAATATATGGTTTTAAAACTTATTTATGAACACATTTGAAATTCGAAATCCATCGCCACTGATTAAATCCCAAATTAAAATCAACATCACAGAATAATTAAAATGATACGATTTTCATAACTCATTAAGGATTAAACAACCAACTCAAAGATTTTTATTTCTCAAACAATAACTAGAAAACCAGTATAAATTAAATTATAAACTTCCAATAAACATTTTCAAAAATAAAAAGTCCACTCACAGAGATAGCCTAGCTTCGATCCTCAGCCGGATCATCAAGAGCCGCAGTCGTTTCGCCTGAAAACAAGTTGGATGGAGGCCGGAGGTGGTCGAAACCGACAAAGAGAGGAGGCGGCAGCTGGGTGGTTTTCTGGCGAGTTTTCGCGTGCAGAGGGGCAGCTCGGCAAAGAGGGTGACTGGGAGGTGAAGGTCGGCTTGAGGGGGAGGTCGCCGGTGGTCAGTGTCGGCGGGAGAGTCGCCGGATGTGGGCTGGGTGGCTAGGTTGATCGCGCGCAGGGGCTGGGTGTCTGGGTTGATCGTGCGCAGGGGCTGGCTGGAGGAAGAACCGGTAAGCTGACCAGCGTCGGGGAGACACGCCGGTGATCAGGGTCGGCGGGTGGTGACCGGACTTGGTCTCAGCTGGTGTGTGCAGGAGGTTGTCGAAGAGAAGAGAGGAAGAGAGAGTGCGGGGAGAGAGAGTGTGCGGGGAGAAAAATAAAGGGAGAGAGAGTTCTAGAGAGAGAGAGGGAGTTGTAGAAAAATCTAGAGAGAGAGAGAGAGTGAAATCAGAAAGATTTTCTGATTTTGGGTATTTAAATCCCACTTTGGCAATTTTACAAAATTGCCCCTCACTTCACATGTTTGTATCTTCCAAACCGTAACTCGGATTGGCGCGTGCCGCGTGTCTATGAAATCGTGAGTTCGAAACCTATCTAACGGACCCAAAGTCAAAATCAAAAGCCCTTTTATTTTAAAAGTCAAATTTTGGTCAAGCTTAAATTAAAACAAAAATAAATATTTAAATCAAAAACCCTTTTTATTTTCCAAATAAATCTCATAATCTTTAAAATGCAAATTCCACACCTAAAAAAAATCTCTTAAAAACATAGTTAAATAAAAATTTAAATTTCTAGTGAAAATTTGAGTCGGGTCGTTACAGCCTACTTCATGTAGTTTTTCAACAATTCAAATCGTTTATTTTTTAGGTCTTTATTCATAGATTATCTTTGCGAAAAATTAGTCAAATTGAAAACCATTTGCTTATCTAATTTTGATCAAACAAATAGATAGTTTTATCAAAAATATTTAGTATGTATATATAGATATAGCATGGGTTTGAATTTTCTTCATAAATTTTGTTCTAAGTGTCAATGCATCTGGTTAATATTTGCCCAAATAATAAGTTGGATTGCACTGGCCTGGTTTCATATCACTTGCTGCAAATTAACACCACCCAAATACCCATACATGATTGACTAAAAACAAAACTACATGATTTGCAATCTCACGGTTCTTTATTTTATTTCTTCAATGAAACAAAAAAGAAAATTACATCCGTCGCAATCTCCTTGGAAGCTAAAAAATTTCCATGAAGAATAAGCGAGGTTGATTAAAAAACACATAATGCAGTACGTTGCACCAACAAAAAAAAAAAAAAAAAACATAATGCAGTAGGTGAATAGTGGTTCCTAGCTCTCTGAAATGAGCAATTAATATGACTTCAAATTCAGGGCTCTTTATTCTGATTCAATGCTAAGGGAAAATTAGAACGCCTGGAGAGATGTCATGGAGACGATTTGTAAATGGATGAGTAGCGTAAGGTTTTTTCAATCCCCAAGTCATACTCTTCTTCAATGATTGTGTCCAACATTTTCTTGGACCGGCGGCGCTTGGTGACTGAAATGAACTGTGCTACAGCTACTTCTGTAGTGACTCTTGCAGCTTGTAACTTGGCCTTGTCTTCCATCACAACGATGATAATGGATGGCAAGGCCAATACTAAAAACTAAGTGAAAATTGGTAAGCTGGAGAGGCACAACTTTGAGAGAGATTAATATATGACCGTATAAAATGAGCGCCTTGTTGTAAATTTATATAAGATTGGAATTGTGTGTAGCTTTCATGTGGTCGGCAAGCAGTTATTGTCATGCCTTTAGGCATATGCTTTTGTGAAAAGTTGAAGCCTATCTATAAGATTTATAAAAACCCCTCTTCTGAGGTAACCATGCATGCAAAGTTGCAAACACACCAACTGATAAATCGGGAAATTAATTTAATATCTTCTTCATTCCATGATATGTCAAGATCATAGTGAGAAAGTCCTAGCTGCCTCATAGGGTGCGGTTGGAAATCCTAGCTGCCTCAACACGGCATCTAAGCAGCTACCATAGGGATTCATCTACCGATCACATCTAATTATTCAAGAATAAAGAGCAAAATATGAAATAAATTCGTAGTACTTTTTAAATGTGAATATTATGTAATCCTAATATCACGTGACGGTGAAACAAATAAAATTATAATGTATATAATTATTATAATTTAAAACCCTAAATTCTAAATTTATAAATATTATACACTCATATTATAACACTTAATACCACTTTACAATCACACCACAAAATTTTCTAACAAAAAGAGAATTCGAAGTTTCATTCATTCATTCATATTTTCAATTACCATTTGTAAACAAGCAAGATTGATTGATCACTCATCAGCCATCATTCAATCTGCGGCCCATTGGCTCGCAAGGCCGTGGTCCAACCCAGCCCAAGTCAGCTAGTGCGGCCCAATGACCAGCATTGAGCATTTGAGCTTATTAGTTGAGAAAGTCTAAAGTTGAAAATTTTGTTGTTTTTTCTTTAAGGGTAAAAATTGATTATAAAAATGGATTACAAAGACTTTTTGTCCTAGATTCATTGCTATAAAGAAAAATAATAGAAGCAGAAATGACATTCTGAGAATGACTATATATTATAGAGTCTATGAGTCGTATGACTCTATATTATTGATTATAGAATGCAATTCAAGATTTTATGTCGAAAGCAGTGACATAATGCCATTCAATTGGAAGAGTCCAGAATACCAAATAAAGAAGAAAATTAGAATTTCCCCACCTCGACTATTAACTACTCTGATATGGCATTTCTGGGGCCATTGACCATCCCTTGTTTCTTTTCTTTCAGGTTTCAAATTTTACTATAAATACACATTCTTATACACACCACTACACCACCACGACCCAAAGCTTCATATCCAAAGCTAGTTTTTTCACCCTTGTAACTTTACATCAATCAAGCTTGTTCAGAACTTCAATGGCGGATGAGGTAGTTTTGTTGGACTTCTGGCCCAGCCCATTTGGGATGAGGTTGAGAATTGCACTGGCTGAGAAGGGAGTCGAATATGAGTACAAGGAAGAGGACCTGAGGAACAAGAGCCCACTCTTGCTGCAGATGAACCCGGTTCACAAGAAGATCCCGGTTCTCGTTCACAATGGCAAACCGGTCTGCGAGTCCCTCATTGCCCTACATTACATTGACGAGGTCTGGCACGACAAGGCTCCCCTCTTGCCCTCCGATCCTTACCTCAGATCCCAAGCCAGGTTCTGGGGTGACTTCGTTGACAAGAAGGTAATTTTACTCATTTGTGTTTGGAATATGTTTGATTTGAAATGATTCAAGGATGAGAAATAGGTTGTCTGTCTGTACTTTTGCTTTCATATTATGCTATGTACAAAACATGTTGTTTTGGGATTTTAGGATTTAAATGGTTTAGGTTGTAAGGATTATTATGTTCTGAGTGCTAATATTGTGCTTGTGTCTAAAGGAGGTTGTTTCGTTTTAGGTCTTTAAGGTTTATGTTTGTGATATATATAGAAAGATGCTTAGTTTTGAATATAAGCACAATACAAGTAACTGTTTAATTTTGTGCATATTTTGGTGATGGGAAATGCAGATATATGGGATTGGGCGGAACATATGGGGAACAAAAGGAGAAGAACAAGAAGCAGCAAAGAAGGAGTTCCTTGAGTGCTTGAGGATTCTAGAAGAAGAGCTTGGAGACAAGCCTTACTTTGGTGGGGAGACCCTTGGATATGTGGATGTGGCACTTATTCCTTTCTACAGCTGGTTTTATGTGCAGGAGACATTTGGCAACTTCAGTGTGGAGGCAGAGCGCCCAAAGTTCATTGCATGGGCCAAGAGATGCATGCACAAGGAGAGTGTGTCTAAGTCTCTTCCTGACCAGAAAAAGATCTATGAATTCGCCCTGCAGATGAGGGTTAAGCATGGAATAGAGTAGATCATGTGCTTTTTCTTTCTGTCTAGCTTTCAAGTTTCAACCTCTGTTGGGTTGTTTATATTTGCAATAACAGGGCACTTGACCAAGCCCTCTACAGTATGAGGTACTTTGTTGTACCTCTGGTCATGTTTGTTTGTCGTTTAATTTTGTAGTCAAATTATCAAATTGTTGTAAACTTGTTAACTTTATAGCAAGAAGTTCAAAAATATACTTGATGAAATTTCTTATCCTAAATGTGAGCTTTATGAATCCTGTTCTTGTGTCATTACTCATTACACACCTGCTTTTTTCACTACAATAATTAAGTTGCATTGCACCTGGTCACTTGCTGCAAACTCAAAGAATTCCACACCCAAATACCAGGGGGACTGCATTATGTGCAGCTCAAGAATACTTCCATCAAATCTTACAAAGGGAGGTGTTAGGTTCTTGGTGGAAAATTGCTTTATTATTTTTTTAAATTTTATAAAAGAGATAATTGGACACAATTGGGAAAGGTTTAGGTAGGTGCAGACGTCAGTGTTCAAAATATCGCCCGACATTCCGAAATGTCGTTTTTCGGAGTAGCCGATACCGATTGGGGGTGTAGCAAAATCTTCACCCGTATTCCCGATATTTCGCCGATATCACCCGATATTGGACCGATATTCACCGAAATTCAAAGGAAAAAAATTGAAAATAAGGGGGAAGAATGAGAAATTAGCCCAATTTTCCATACCCATGTAGTAATTAAGAACCCTAATCAATGAATTAACATCATAATATCAAAACCCATTCAACCCCAAACTAAAACGTTCAATAAATTGCACCAATTTTTGAGAGTTGTGGCACCCAAACTTTGAGCAGAACCTTCAATCAGCAGCAGTGAGCTTTGTGAAGGTGAGTCTCCTCTTTCTATGTCTCTGTCTCTCTGTCTCTCTGTCTCTCTCTCTCTCTCTCTCACTCACGCACTCACACACTCACACTCTCTCTCTCTCTATCGCACGTTGGACTGTCCTCATGCTTTGTAAAGATGCTATCTCATTGATTTATGAGTGTTGGGCTTTTAATCTATCTCAATGATTAATGAGTGTTGGGCTTATAATAGGTTTTTAATTAGTGGGTTTGGACTCAAACTTTTATCACCAATTTTGAGTTTAAAATAATATTAAAAGTTTGAGCTCTAAATTTACTAATTTTTGTAAGAGTTTTTTATTAGTAAAATATTGCAATTTTACATTCTAATTTAAAAGGGATAACATTCTAAAAAAAATTGAAACCAAATTGAGATATTCATATAACCATAATAGCACATGGCCATATAACAAATTGATTAAAATTATAATGTGTATAATTATTAAAACTTAAAATCCTAAATTCTAAATTTATAAACGTCGTACATTCGTATTATAACACATAAATTAATAATACCACTTCACAATCACACTACAAAATTTTCCAACAAAAAGAGAAACCGAAGTTTCATTCATTCATTCTTATTTTCAATTACCATTTGTAAACAATCAAGATTGATTGATCACTTTGGCAAAAAAAAAAAAATTGATTGATTGATCACTCATCAGCCATCATTCAGTCTGCGGCCCATTGGCTCCCTAGGCTTTGGTCCAACCAAGCCCAGGTTAACTAGTGCGGCCCAATGACCAGCATTGAGCATTTGAGCTTGAGAAAGCCCAAAGTTGAAAATTTTGTTATATATTCTTTTAGGATAAAAATGGATTATAAAATTTACAAGTAAAAAAAAAAAAAAAAGAGGACATAGGTCTAAAGTTTAAAGTTTTGAACTTTAAACTTTAAACCATCCACGGATAGGAGTATAGGACTAGACTTTTTGTCCAAGATTCATTATTATAAGGGTAAATTACACGCGAATACCTCAAGTATACACTCTTGTTCACTTGAGTACCTCAATAAAAAAAAGTTGCTTAGAGGTACCTCAACTTCTGATTTTGCACACCCAGGTACCTCCGTTAACTATTCCGTCAGGTCTGTCATTAATTGCCTACGTAGCACACTCACATACCTTTAAAAAAATGCCACGTTGACAAAAAAATAATAAAAAATAAAATAAATTTTAAAAAATGAAATAATTATTTAAAAAAACTAAAAAAATTAAAAACAAAAAACAACCTAGCCACCTACCCCTCTGACGTCAGCCACTCTACCGCCGACCCACCCACCACGCCGCCGACCCACTTAGCCACCTACCCCTTCTCTCATCTCTCTGCCTCACTCTCTCTCTCCTCGCCCCTCACTTTCTCTCTCTGCCTCACTCACTCTCTCCCCGACCGAGCCACCCACCCCCTCTCTCTCCCCTCTCCTCTCCTCTCTCTTTGTCTCACTCTCTCTCTCCTCGCCCCTCACTTTCTCTCTCTGCCTAGCTCACTCTCTCTTCGACTGAGCCACCCACCCCATCTATCTCCCCTCTCCTCTCCTCTCCTCTCCTCTCCTCTCATCTCTCTCTACCTCACACACACACACACACACACACTCTCTCTCTCCTCGAAACCCCAGCCCCAACCCGAGCTCTACCCTCGTTCAGATCTAAGAGAGAGAAAGAGAAACAGAGGGAGAGAGAGTGACAGAAAGAGAAAGATGGAGCTGGTGGCCGGAGAGGGGAGGAAGGTGGGTGGGTCACTGGGTTAGGTGGCCGACGCCGGGGGGGGGGGGGGGGCGGAGGGATAAGGGATCGAGGCTAGGCTGGGCTTGGGCTGGGGTTTCGGGGAGAGAGAGAGGAGAGGGGCCGGGAAAGAAAGAGAGTGGGTGGCCGGGTGGGTCGGCGGCGTGATGGCTGGGGTCGGAGTGGTGGGTGGCTGGGTTGGGTGGGTCTCGAAGGGAGAGGTATCAGGCGGATAGAGGCTGCAAGCCTGCAACTCCATTTTTTTCTTTATTTTTTTGTTTTTTGTTATTTTTTGGTTTTTAATTTTTTTAGTTTTTTTAAATAATTATTTTATTTTTTAAAGTTATTTCATTTTTTATTTTTTTTGTCTATGTGGCATTTTTTTAAAGGTATGTAAGTGTGCCACATAGGCAGTTAACAGCAGGCCAAACAGAATAGTTGACGGATGTACCTGGGTGTGCAAAATAAGTAGTTGATGTAACTCTAATCAACTTTTTTTTTTTTATTGAAGTACTTAAATGAACAAAGATATATATTTGAGGTATCTGTGTGTAATTTACTCTTATTATAAAGAAAAATAATAGAAGAAGAAGAAATCACATTCTTAGCCCAGTTTATAGGGTACGCCTCTATATTATAGAATGCAATTCAAGATTTGATGTCGAAAGCAGTGACATAATGCATTCAAATGGAAGAGTCCAGAATATCAGACAGAAAAATAGGATTTCCCCACCTGAGCTATTAACTACTCTGATATATTATGGTATTCTACTATTCTCCATTTCTGGGGCCATTGACCATCCCTTCTTTCTTTTCTTTCAAGTTTGAACTTTTACTATAAATACACACTCTGATCCACACCACTACACCACTACACCACCACACCACTACACCACTACACCACCACCAACCCACCCAAAGCTAGTTTTTTCACCCTTGTAACTTTACATCAATCAAGCTTCTTCAGAACTTCAATGGCGGATGAGGTAGTTTTGTTAGACTTCTGGCCCAGCCCATTTGGGATGAGGTTGAGAATTGCACTGGCTGAGAAGGGAGTCGAATATGAGCACACGGGAGAGGACCTGAGGAACAAGAGCCCACTCTTGCTGCAGATGAACCCGGTTCACAAGAAGATCCCGGTTCTCGTTCACAATGGCAAACCGGTCTGCGAGTCCCTCATTGCCCTTCAGTACATTGACGAGGTCTGGTACGACAAGGCTCCCCTCTTGCCCTCCGATCCTTACCTCAGATCCCAAGCCAGGTTCTGGGGTGACTTCGTTGACAAGAAGGTAATTTTACTCATTTTTGTTTGGAATATGTTTGTCTGTTTATATTTTTGTCTTGATATTATGCTTGTAAACAAAACATGTTGTTTTGGGATTTTAAGATTTAAAATGTTTAGGTTGTAAGGATTATTATTTGGGATTTATATTAAAAATTATTAAATGGGAATACATACTCTGTTTTATGTTCTCAATGCTAATATTGTGCTTGAGTCTAAAAGGAGGTTGTTTCCTTTGTCTTTAAGGTTTATGTTTGTGATATATAAAGAAAGATGCTTAATTTTCAATATAAGCACAATATAAGTAACCCTTTAATACGAAAAATACAAGTAACCCTTTAATTTTGTGCATATTTTGGTAATGGGAAATGCAGATATATGAGATTGGGAGGAAGGTATGGACAACAAAAGGAGAAGAACAGGAAGCAGCAAAGAAGGAGTTCCTTGAGTACTTGAGGATTCTAGAAGAAGAGCTTGGAGACAAGCCTTACTTTGGGGGTGAGACCCTTGGATATGTGGATGTGGCACTTATTCCTTTATACAGCTGGTTTTATGTGCAGGAGACATTTGGCAACTTCAGTGTGGAGGCAGAGCGCCCAAAGTTCATTGCATGGGCCAAGAGATGCATGCACAAGGAGAGTGTGTCTAAGTCTCTTCCTGACCAGAAAAAGGTCTATGAATTCGCCCTGCAGATGAGGGTTAAGCATGGAATAGAGTAGATCATGTGCTTTTTCTTTCTGTCTAGCTTTCAAGTTTCAACCTCTGTTGGGTTGTTTATATTTGCAATAACAGGGCACTTGACCAAGCCCTCTACAGTATGAGGTACTTTGTTGTACCTTTGGTCATGTTTGTTTGTCGTTTAATTTTGTAGTCCAATTATCAAATTGTTGTAAACTTGTTAACTTTATAGCAAGAAGTTTAAAAATATACTTGATGAAATTTCTTATCCTAAATGTGAGCTTTTATGAATCCTGTTCTTGTGTCATTACACACCTGCTTTTTTCACTACAATAACTTGCATTTCACCTGGTCACTGGTTATAGCAAGTTTTCAAAAAGGACGAATGAGAAGTAGAGAACCACTCAAGTATTCAACAAACATCCCTTTACATATATAAACATATAATTTAGAACAGATATATAACAATAGGCAGACACATCAAAATGTCTGTATTACTTCACCCAAAAAAAAAAAGGCGTCTGTATTATTATTGCACGACACATATATCCTTTTGACATAACACATTCAGCAGACACACCAAAGTATCTCACTGGAAAATTACAAGAGCAGCCTATCACTTTATAATTTATTGCAGGACTATCTAACATGGTGGTGGTGATAGCAAGCTAGCAGAGGCCATCTTCTTCCTCGATTCCACACCAAGCATCTTCTTCATACCAAGAGCGTTTCATACACTTTTTTCTGGTCAGGTAGAGATTTGGACACACTCTCCTTCTGCATGCACCTCTTGGCCCAAGCAATGAGCTTGGGGCACTCTGCCTCTATGCTGAAGTTTCCAAAGGTCTCATAGGCATGAAACCAGCTGTAAAATGTGATAAGAGCAATGTCCAAGAACCCAAAGCTCTCACCCCCAAAATAAGGCTTGTCTCCAAGCTCTTCTTCCAACAGTTTAAGGGCTTCAATAAACTCCTTCTTGCCTGCCTCTTGTTCTTCTCCTTTTGTGGACCATATCTTCCTCGAAGCATCATATACCTACAATTTTTGGAAACATTTGCATCACCAATTTTTCACCATATCATTCAATGAAATGAAAAATAATGTTATTACTATGCCTACCAACACTATTCAGTTTTTAGTTTTCTTTTTCCCCAAAAAAAAAAAAAATATTCCACTTATTCATCCAAATGCGAAGAATGTAATATTGGAGTTGCTTTGTGTTTTTCAACAGTCCCTCCATATACAAAAGTATGCCATCTAGAAAATGAGAAAAATCAGTCTCTCATTCATGTATATCTTTGCAATTTGGTCCAATCAATTGCAATTCTTTTAAACCCAAATCACATCCAACATGAAATAAAATTGCAAACGAAATATACAAAATGAACAAGGGAAAAACGAAAAACAAAAACCAAAAAGTTACCTTCTTATCAATGAAATCAGCCCAGAATCTGGCCTGAGCTCTCTGGTAAGGATCAGAGGGAAGCAAAGGAGCTTTATCCTTCCAGACCTCATCGATGTATTGGACAATAATGAGCGACTCACAGACCGGTTTGCCGTTGTGGATGAGAACCGGGATCTTCTTGTGAACCGGGTTCATCTGCAGAAGCAGTGGACTCTTGTTCCTCAGATCCTGCTCTTTGTACTCATACTTGACACCCTTTTCTTCCAGAGCTACTCTGACCCTCATCCCAAACATGCTGGCCCATAAGTCCAAAACCACAACCTCCGCCATTGACACAGACTTCTTCTTCCTCTTCTAGCTAGCTTGTTGCTCAACTCAAAGACTGAGTGCAAAGTAATGTCTAATAAAAGATATGCGAGGCAGGCAGGTTTTTATAAGGTGTTTGAGGTTTGCTTCATGTGGTAATGTCGTACGTGGCTCATTTTGCGAGCGGTGTATGGCATGTTCTATGTCGTTTTCTTAGAATGGTATATGCTTTCAACCTTCCATGGTCCTTCCGGACATGTCAATATATATATGTCATTGCTTTTGTCGTTGCACTACCACTACATGTGGATTATATTCGATACAACTATTTCTACCATATTTCTAACTTTCTTAAGTCATATTATCAACTGTTGAACCGTAAAAAAATTAAAAAAAAAATACAAAGGTTGAGGTTGAGATAAGATCCCCATATGTCATGTGCCACATTAATTTCAAATGAAAATAAATTGAAAAGTGAGATAATGTGGATTTATCTGAAAGCTTAATTATCTCTTATCTGATGAGTTTAAATTTAAATGGAGAGAGTTATCTCATCTCCATCTGATCTCATCACTTGGACTTCCCATGGACTCTATAAATAGAGCATAAGGGGTTCAGAAAAAAAGAGAGGAGAGAAGGGGAGGAGACCGAAAGGCTGAAGGAGAAAGTACAGAGAGAAGAGAGAATTACTGCAAGACCGTTGCTGTTCAAGTTCAAGGTAGTGGCTCTTGGCAGTGTTCTTTCTTTTAAGATGGGGGTTCAGGTCAGAACCCCCTACAAATCACTTTTATCTCAAAGTGGGGGTTCTGGTCTGAACCCCTCATAAATCCGTCTCATCTCAAGATGGGGGTTCTGGTCTGAACCCCCCATAAATTGCTTTCTCTCAAGATGGGGATTCTGATATGAACCCCCAAAATTAATTTTCTAAGCTGGTGGTTCTGTGCTGAACCCCACAAAAGAAATCACTTCTTATGCCTTCAATTGCCAACCAGATTAGGAGAAACAACAGATCTCCTTTTACAAAGAAATCAAAGTCGCGCTTGAAAGTATATCCAAGTTCCCAAGATGAAATTGGCAAGCCAACTAGTCAAAAAAAGAGACGAAAATAAAAGGTGGTCTCTGACATGTTGTGAAGCCAAGGAAAAGATGTGATGTTGCTTCCATAGTGCTTCACGTGAGAAGCCAAGAAAAAAAATCAAGTTGGGCCCGTAGTAAAAAAAAAAAGGGCAAAAGAAAGAAAATGAGAAAAACAAATTAAATGAGGCTATGGCAATGTAGCACAATAAAGAAAAAAGGTGCTGCACTTCTGCCAGCAAAAGCCAAATGTGCCCCTCCAAAGAAAAGAAAAGAAGAAAGGCTTCTTTCAAGAGATGGGTATTTCCCGTACAAGACCACAAAAGAAATTATGGTTCTAAATTATAACCATGCAGCAAAGTGGAAATAAAGTCAAGCTCCAGGATACAAGAAGAAATCAATTTGTTGGATTCTTATCTTCAATAAGTAAAGGAAAACAAAGTCTTAGGGAAAATTAGTGGGTCCCACGTGAAGCTTTTCTTGGGCTTGTCTTCAATTTGCTCTGAATAAAAATTGCATGTTAATGCAATTGTGCTGCCAACAAAATTAGATATTGGACCTCATTCCAACATTATTAAATCACCTGTACTGGGGTCACAAATCCAGTGGTCATGTTTTCAAAGTACATTTGCCCATTAAAAATATAAAGAGTATCAATTAATAAATAATTGATACAAAGATATTAATTAGTGGGCACATAACCAAATTCATGTTAGCCCATTATAAAAATGTGTCATTTAACAAATAAATGGTACAAAAATATTAATGGGCACATTTTCTTCCAAATCCCAAATTCAAACTCTTAAATTGGTACAAAGCCAACATTCTCAAATTGTTACAAAACCAACTCTCTCAATTGGTACAAAACCGAAACCAAATCCAAACCCCAAATTTAAACTCTCAAATTGGTACAAAACCACCTTTCTCAAATGGTACAAAACCATCTCTCTTAAATTGGTACAAAACCAAATCTCTCAAACTCAAATCCTAAATTCAACCCCAAATGGCACAAAGCCAATCAAGTCAAATTCTTTCATTGAACTACGTGTGGTTTGATCCTGCAATGGGTACGTAGGCAACCTAAAATATGGGTGCAACCACAGCTGCAAATAAATTCCTTTTCAATAGGTCTTTCACCTATTAAAAATCCAAACACTCACAAAGTGATCCGTTGGTTTCATTGCAATTGGAATCAAAGGGTATTCCCTTAAGTCAAGGGACTGTAATTAAGAGATGCACTCCATCTTGAATGGGTCGTACCCAAAATAATAAAACCCTCCTTCCATAAATGAATTTGGGTGAAATTATGTTGGGTAATATTTATTATTTATTTAAAAATTTTGTTCAACATAATTTTTGGCACGCCCAGTGGGACCCATTCTCCCTTTCATCTCCAATATAATGGAACTAATCCTTTATATTGCATTTGCCTCTCAGGAAAGTCAAAGGAGACAGAGAGATAGATCAAATGGCACCACAAGTCACAATCTACTTCCATGAGCTCTCAGCCTCTCAAACAGAGAGCGGATGCTCGAAACATGCTGGTTACCATACCACATTTGTCATCGATCAAGCACCATTTTCAAGCAACGTTCCAAGGCTAAATGCTGGAGTCAAAGCTAAGGTCACCAAGGCCCAACAAGTAAGGACTTCATCAAAGAATGCCACCAAAACTTCAAAGAAGCGGATGGCAAGAGCTCTAAGGAAGAAAGCCACAAAAGCTAGTGCTGTTGAGGTTGCTAAAGCCATTTCAAAAGTAGCTGTTGGAGCAACATCCACCACAGCCAATGCCAGCAAGGCCAAAAGTCACATAGTCACCAAGACTGCCCAAATTTTGATTGGGTCTATACCAATCAACTTGACCATTACAGAGTCAACCATGATAATTTCCAGCAAAGAAGAAGAGGAGGTTCCAACAAGCCGAAAGGCCGAGACCCTCAAATCTACACAACAAGCATTAATGGAAGCTACAACAACACTTCCACCACCCATTAAAAAAGACATCATTGACACAAGTGCCCAATCCCAAGTACAAGATTTTGGTTCACATTCTACCGACCCACACATGGGGCATGGTAGAGATGTTCAAGGACCATACCCATGGGGGCAGTCAACAATGAACGAGCTTGTGGACCCGAAGAAGGGGGCATTTCTTGAGTCCCAGGTCGAGCCAAGACCCCACCTAGTCCCCATCATTCCTGCATGGGTCTGGGCGATGTCATATGGGTACCCAGAGGATATGTCGATCCCAAATGATACCTCTGAAGATGAAGACCCAGCATGGTCTTCCAATCCTTTGTATGGAAACGCTGAGTCTTTCTTTCAAGAAGAGGAAACTCTAAAGAAATCAACAACCCAGTCTCATGTGTCCAAGACAAATGAGGACGTAAAGTCCGAATACATGTCAGTTATGGTTATTAGCGCAATGAGTATTAAGGAACAAAATCAAGAACTGCAAAGAAAGATTGCTGAAAAAGAGGCAGAAATGAAAAAATTGAAAGATGAACATGATGTAGAAATAGCAAGATTGACTGCTAAATTAGCCAAGGCTAATGTCAACAATAGTGGAAAATCGGAAAAAGGACAGGGTTCCACATGTCCGCTTACTAAAAAGGACATAGAGTCACTGGTAGCTGAAGGAATCAAGAAAGCTCTGATGTCCCAAAATCCACCAATTCTTGGGTATTTGAAACCTTACCCGGACCACTACGATGCATGCCCATTCCCTAAAAATTATCATAAACCAGTCTTTGATAAGTTTGATGGGATAAACGGCTCTCCCCTTGAACATCTAGCTCATTTCTATTCAGCTTGTGGGGAGACTTCACGGTCAGATGCCTTGCTCATAAGGCAATTTGTTCAGTCGCTCAAAGGATCAGCTTTCACCTGGTATACTCATTTACCACCACATTCCATTCACACATGGGAAGACATGCAAAAAGCATTTCTAGCTCAATTTGTCAACGTCAAGAAAAAAGTCACACTTCTTGACTTGACTGAAGCTAGGCAAGGTCCCTATGAGAATGTTAATGAGTTCATTGCCAGATGGAGAAGCCTTAATGTTCAATACATAGAGAAATTAAGTGAACAATCTGCAGTACAAATTTGTTCAAGTAATCTCTTGCCTGAGATAGCGTCATTTGTCTGCGCTCGAGAACCCCAAACGTTTGATGCATTAGTCTCAAAGGCATGCAACGTTGAAAAACAAATTGCGCGCCAGAAAACCATAACCCAAGAGGTGTACTCAAGACATGAGACAACTGACAGTGAGGAGGAGACCGAGTCAATGGCTACCTTTGCTGAAATTGACAAAAAGTCTGATAGAGGCAAAGGAAAAGAGGAACCAAGGGAGCTAATGCTCAAAGAAAGGAAAGAAGCCAAATTCACCTTTGACGAAGAGGATGTCGAGGAAATATTCTTTGAGCTTCTCAAAGCCAAAGCTATCAAGCTTCCCGAGCCAAAACGACCGAATGAAGCCAAGAAGGCAAATAGCTCCGGATATTGTCGGTATCATCAAGTTACTGGTCATTCTACAAAGGATTGCAACGTTCTCAAGAATATAATCCAAGAAATGATTGACAACAATGAGATAGTGGTGGATTTAACTTAAAGCCACATGTTTCAAAAGAAAAAGAAAGAAAAAAAAAAAAGGAGCTCGCTAGGCTGAAAACCCGAAAGGGCGGTCTAGGCAAAAGTTAGAGCAAACCCGTTGGATTGAAAACCCGAAAGAGCGGTCCAAGAAAAAGTTAGGGTTGAGCTTAAAAAAAAAAAGGGGCCTGTTGAGCTAAAAATCCAAAAGGGCAGCTCAAGCAAAAAATTAAGGCACAAAAAAAAAAAAAAAAAAAAAAAAAAGAGGAGCTCGCTAGGCTGAAAACCCGAAAGGGCGGTCTAGGCAAAAGTTAGAGCAAACCCGTTGGATTGAAAACCCGAAAGGGCGGTCCAAGCAAAAGTTAGGGTTGATCTTAAAAAAAAAAGGGCCTGTTGAGCTAAAAATCCAAAAGGGCAGCTCAAGCAAAAATTAAGGCACAAAAAAATAATAAAAAAAAATTTCTTCCCCAAATCAAAAGGGGTGAACTACGTATGGCTTGATCCCTTAAAAGGGTACGTAGGCAATTTAGCCTCAAAAGCTAGATGCAGCCGTAAAATCTCAAAATTCACTTTTCTCCACCAATAGTATCTGCACGTGATTAAACTGCTGTGTACTACAAAGTCTTCCATTTATGTTATGGACAAGTTGCAAAGAAGCCTTAAGCGTGTCTTTATAAATGGATCTCAAAAAGAAGAAATTTCAAGCCTCGCACGTGCAAAGCCGTTCCACGCACGATGCTTGAGGGGGCATCTGTTGAACCGTAAAAAAATTAAAAAAAAAATACAAAGGTTGAGGTTGAGATAAGATCCCCATATGCCATGTGCCACATTAATTTCAAATGAAAATAAATTGAAAAGTGAGATAATGTGGATTTATCTGAAAGCTTAATTATCTCTTATCTGATGAGTTTAAATTTAAATGGAGAGAGTTATCTCATCTCCATCTGATCTCATCACTTGGACTTCCCATGGACTCTATAAATAGAGCATAAGGGGTTCAGAAAAAAAGAGAGGAGAGAAGGGGAGGAGACCGAAAGGCTGAAGGAGAAAGTACAGAGAGAAGAGAGAATTACTGCAAGACCGTTGCTGTTCAAGTTCAAGGTAGTGCCTCTTGGCAGTGTTCTTTCTTTTAAGATGGGGGTTCAGGTCAGAACCCCCTATAAATCACTTTCATCTCAAAGTGGGGGTTCTGGTCTGAACCCCCCATAAATCCGTCTCATCTCAAGATGGGGGTTCTGGTCTGAACCCCCCATAAATTGCTTTCTCTCAAGATGGGGATTCTGATATGAACCCCCAAAATTAATTTTCTAAGCTGGTGGTTCTGTGCTGAACCCCACAAAAGAAATCACTTCTTATGCCTTCAATTGCCAACTAGATTAGGAGAAACAACAGATCTCCTTTTGCTATATTGTTGAACGCAAAAAAAAAAAGGGAGAGAAAGAACCCAACCAATGAAATAAGTTGCGGCTTACAAAGAAATCAAAGTCGCGCTTGAAAGTATATCCAAGTTCCCAAGATGAAATTGGCAAGCCAACTAGTCAAAAAAAGAGACGAAAATAAAAGGTGGTCTCTGACATGTTGTGAAGCCAAGGAAAAGATGTGATGTTGCTTCCATAGTGCTTCACGTGAGAAGCCAAGAAAAAAAATCAAGTTGGGCCCGTAGTAAAAAAAAAAAAAAGGCAAAAGAAAGAAAATGAGAAAAACAAATTAAATGAGGCTATGGCAATGCAGCACAATAAAGAAAAAAGGTGCTGCACTTCTGCCAGCAAAAGCCAAATGTGCCCCTCCAAAGAAAAGAAAAGAAGAAAGGCTTCTTTCAAGAGATGGGTATTTCCCGTACAAGACCACAAAAGAAATTATGGTTCTAAATTATAACCATGCAGCAAAGTGGAAATAAAGTCAAGCTCCAGGATACAAGAAGAAATCAATTTGTTGGATTCTTATCTTCAATAAGTAAAGGAAAACAAAGTCTTAGGGAAAATTAGTGGGTCCCACGTGAAGCTTTTCTTGGGCTTGTCTTCAATTTGCTCTGAATAAAAATTGCATGTTAATGCAATTGTGCTGCCAACAAAATTAGATATTGGACCTCATTCCAACATTATTAAATCACCTGTACTGGGGTCACAAATCCAGTGGTCATGTTTTCAAAGTACCTTTGCCCATTAAAAATATAAAGAGTATCAATTAATAAATAATTGATACAAAGATATTAATTAGTGGGCACATAACCAAATTCATGTTAGCCCATTATAAAAATGTGTCATTTAACAAATAAATGGTACAAAAATATTAATGGGCACATTTTCTTCCAAATCCCAAATTCAAACTCTTAAATTGGTACAAAGCCAACATTCTCAAATTGTTACAAAACCAACTCTCTCAATTGGTACAAAACCGAAACCAAATCCAAACCCCAAATTTAAACTCTCAAATTGGTACAAAACCACCTTTCTCAAATGGTACAAAACCATCTCTCTTAAATTGGTACAAAACCAAATCTCTCAAACTCAAATCATAAATTCAACCCCAAATGGCACAAAGCCAATCAAGTCAAATTCTTTCATTGAACTACGTGTGGTTTGATCCTGCAATGGGTACGTAGGCAACCTAAAATATGGGTGCAACCACAGCTGCAAATAAATTCATTTTCAATAGGTCTTTCACCTATTAAAAATCCAAACACTCACAAAGTGATCCGTTGGTTTCATTGCAATTGGAATCAAAGGGTATTCCCTTAAGTCAAGGGACTGTAATTAAGAGATGCACTCCATCTTGAATGGGTCGTACCCAAAATAATAAAACCCTCCTTCCATAAATGAATTTGGGTGAAATTATGTTGGGTAATATTTATTATTTATTTAAAAATTTTGTTCAACATCAACACATTTCTAATAGAAATAAGACTATAAAGAGTAAGACGAGTCTTTTTCTTTGACTGTTCTGGTATAAAGGGTCTGTATTGATACAAAAGAGTGTTAACAAAAAAGGGGTTGAATCTACTCTAAGCAAAAGGGGTTTTGACTCATAAAGTTTTGCAGTGAGTGTGAGATGAAATTATGTGTGATCGAGAATAAAAGACTAGTATTCACCTTTGAGAATAAAAGACAAGTATAGATATTTACAGATATTTAAAAGAGTGTTGTGCCAAAAAGGCTTGTATTTCTATAAAAAATAGAACCATTGAAGTATTTATATTCGACAAGTAGCCGAAAAATAACTTAGAACACATTGACCAGACACATCAAAGTGTCTGTATTATTATTCTCATGATGCAAATCCTTTTCAGACAACATTCAGCAGACACACCGAAGTGTCTAAC
This sequence comes from Dryas octopetala, assembly GCF_963921425.1. Classification (NCBI taxonomy): domain Eukaryota; kingdom Viridiplantae; phylum Streptophyta; class Magnoliopsida; order Rosales; family Rosaceae; genus Dryas; species Dryas octopetala. The sequence goes on along the minus strand of NC_141366.1, from coordinate 11,091,377 downwards.
CATAACACACCGCACTAGAAAGTACTCAAGCTCAAAGGAATCAAAGAAAATTACAAGAAATTAAGCAGTGCCCATTTTGATTTCTTCCCTCTATTCCACACCAAACAACTTCAAGTAGAGAGTAAATTCATACACCTTCATTTGGTCAGGCAGAGATTTGGAGACACTCTCCTTCTGCATGCACCTCTTGGCCCAAGCAATTAGCTTGGGGCACTCTGCCTGTATGCTGAAGTTTCCACAGGTCTCATAGGAATAGAACCAGCAGTAAAATGTGACAAAAGCAATGTCCAAGAACCCAAAGCTCTCACCCCCAATTCCCAAAATAAAGCGCGTCTCCAAGCTCTCCTTTCCAACAGCTTAAGGACTTCAAGAAACTCTTTCTTGGCTGCCTCTTGTTCAAGAAACTCCTTCTTGGCTGCCTCTCCTTCCAACAGGGTACTTGACCAAGCCCTCTACCGTATGGGGTACTTTGTTGTACCTCTGGTTATGTTTCTTTGTCGTTTAATTTGGTAGTTAAATTATCAATTTGTTGTAAACTTGTTAACTTTATAGCAGGAAGTTTAAAAATATACTTGATGAGTTCATGAAATTTCTTATCCTAAATGTGAGCTTTATGAATCCTGTTCTTGTTACACATCTGCTTTTTTCACTACAATAAGTTGCATTGCACCTGGTCACTTGCTGCAAACCCAAAGAATTCCACACCCAAATACCAGGGAATACATTATGTGCAGCTCAAGAAGCTATCACTTACTTAGTTACTTCCTTCACATCTTACAGTGGGAGGTGTTAGGTTCTTGGAGGAAAATTGCTTAGGTAGGTGGACATGGAGGTTGGTGCAACTAAGAATTCCCCAACTTCCTTTCAAAATATTATTCCCCTTAACTATTTCATTTTTTTGTCAAGATTCCCCTTAACTATTCTGATGTAATGATATTCTCCATTTCGGGGGTCTTGCTTTCAACTTTAACTCTAAATAAATACACACAATGATATATACACACCACCCAAGTTTGATATCTAAAAGCTAGTTTTTTCACCCTTGTAACTTTGCATCCATCAATCTTCAAGACTTCAATGGTGGATGAGGTTGTGTTGTTGGACTTCTGGGCCAGCCCATTTGGGATGAGGCTGAGGATTGCACTGGCTGAGAAGGGCGTACAGTACGAGTACAAGGACGAGGACTTGAGGAACAAAGCCCACTCTTGCTGCAGATGAACCCGGTTCACAAGAAGATCCCAGTTCTCAATCACAATGGCAGACCAATCTGTGAGTCCCTCATTGCGCTTCAGTACGTTGACGAGGTTTGGAACCATAAGGCTCCCTTGTTGCCCTCTGATCCTTACCTCAGATCCCAAGCCAGTTTCTGGGCCGACTCAAGAAGGTAATTTTAATCATTTGTGTCTTTGGAATGTGTTTGATATGAAACAATTGAAATGATGAGAAATATGATTGTCTATCTGTTTATACTTTTTGTGTTGTTATTAGGTCTATAGGAAAAAGTCTTGTATGGTACGACCAATATCAGAAGCATAATATCAGTAGGAACAATATAAGTAAAAGATCTGAAGTTGCCTGAATTAGTATAGAATAGGTAAGGGTAGTCTCTAGCCTTGTATTTCTAATTTCTGCAAATTTTGGTGATGGAAAATGCAGATATATGTGACTGGAAGGAAGATATGGAGAACAAAAGGAGAAGAACTGGAAGCAGCAAAGAAGGAGTTCCTTGAGTGCATTGGGTTGTTAGAAACTTGGAAGGAGAGCTTGGAAACAAGCCTTACTTTGAGGGTGAGACCTTTGGATCTTTGGATGTGGCACTTATTCCATTCTATAGCTGGTTTTATATGCGCGAGATATTCGGCAACTTCAGTGTAGAGGCAGAGCATCCAAAGTTCATTGGATGGGCTAAGAGGTGCATGCACAAGGAGAGTGTGACCAAGTCTCTTCCTGACCAGAAAAGGGTCTATGACTTTGTTCTGCAGCTGAGGGCTGAGCTTGGAATAGAGTAATATGAGAAAGCAGGGCTATTATAAAGTGGATCAGTGTGATTCCAACTTGTAAGATTATTTGCTTTTTCTGTCTTTCAAGTTTCAACCTCTGTTGGGTTTATATTTGCAATAACAGGGCACAGAACCAAGCCCTCTACATATAGAGCACTTCATATTTCTTTGTTGTATGCTTTTGTAGTCAAATTATCAAATTGTTGTTAACTGTTATTGTTAATTATTGTGTAAGAGCTGAATGAGACGTTGGAGGAGTAATATGACAAAAAATAACCCTCAATTATGAGTCACCTGCGCAGCACAAGTATTGCACAGTAATACTTGTGGAATAATTCATGAAATTTTGCTATAATTAACTTTTTTTGTAAAAGAGAACCACTCGAGTATTCAACTAACAACCCTTTATATATATATATATATATATATAAACATATAACTTAGAAGTTAAAACAGATATATAACAAAGGGCAGACACATCAAAGTGTCTGTATTATTATTGCACGACACATAAGTCTTTTTGACATAACATATTCAGCAGACACACCAAAGTATCTCACTGGAAAATTACAAGAGCAGCCTATCACTTTATAATTTATTGCAGGACTATCTAACATGGTGGTGGTGATAGCATGCTAGCAAAGCCCATCTTCTTCCTCTATTCCAAACCAAGCATCTTCTTCATACCAAGAACAAACTCACACACCTTTTTCTGGTCAGGTAGAGATTTGGACACACTCTCCTTCTGCATGCACCTCTTGGCCCAAGCAATGAGCTTGGGGCACTCTGCCTCTATGCTGAAGTTTCCAATGGTCTCATAGGCATGAAACCAGCTGTAAAATGTGATTAGAGCAATGTCCAAGAACCCAAATTTCTCACCCCCAAAATAAGGCTTGTCTCCAAGCTCTCCTTCCAACAGTTTAAGGGCTTCAATATACTCCTTCTTGCCTGCCACTTGTTCTTCTCCTTTTGTGGTCCATATCTTCCTCCCAACATCATATAGCTGCAATTTTTGGAAACATTTGCATCACCAATTTTTCTAGAGATAATTCAATGAAATGAAAAATAATGTTCTTACTATGCCTACCAACACTATTCAGTTTTCAGTTTTCTTTTTCCCCAAAAAAAAAAAAAAAATTCCACTTATTTATCCAAATGCAAAGAATGTAATATTGGAGTTGCTTTGTGTTTTTCAACAGTCCCTCCAGATACAAAAGTATGCCATCTAGAAAATGAGAAAATGAGTCTCTCATTCATGTATATCATTGCAATTTGGTCCAATCAATAGCAATTCTTTTAAACCCAAATCACATCCAACATGAAATAAAATTGCAAACGAAATATACAAAATGAACAGGGGAAAAACGAAAAACGAAAACCAAAAAGTTACCTTCTTATCAATGAAATCAGCCCAGAATCTGGCCTGAGCTCTCTGGTAAGGATCAGAGGGAAGCAAAGGAGCTTTATCCTTCCAGACCTCATCGATGTATTGGACAATAATGAGCGACTCACAGACCGGTTTGCCGTTGTGGATGAGAACCGGGATCTTCTTGTGAACCGGGTTCATCTGCAGAAGCAGTGGACTCTTGTTCCTCAGATCCTGCTCTTTGTACTCATACTTGACACCCTTTTCTTCCAGAGCTACTCTAACCCTCATCCCAAACATGCTGGCCCAGAAGTCCAAAACCACAACCTCCGCCATTGACACAGACTTCTTCTTCCTCTTCTAGCTAGCTTGTTGCTTAACTCAAAGACTGAGTGCAAGGTATATCTAATAAAAGATATGCGAGGCAGGTTTTTATAAGGCTTTTCAGCCTTTCAGGTTTGCTTCACGTGGTAATGTCGTACGTGGCTCATTTTGCGAGCGGTGTGTGGCAGGTTCTATGTCGTTTGCTTAGAATGGGATATGCTTTCAACCTTCCAGGTCCTCCCGGACATTTCAATATATATATATATATATATATATATATATATATATAATATGTCATTGCTTTCGTTGTTGCACAGCTTACCACCACATGTTGATAAATTCGATACAACTATTTCTACCATATTTCTAAGTCATATTATCAAGACATATCTAATAGATATAAGAGTCATAAGACCATAAAGAGTAAGACTAGTCTTTATCTTTGACTGTTCTGGTATAAAGGAGGGTTGTTTCATAAAGTTTTTCGGTGGGTGTGAGATGAAATTATGTGTGATCTCATAAAAGACTAGTATTCACCTTTGAGAATAAAAGACAAGTAGAGATATTTAAAAGAGTGCTGTGCCAAAAAGGCTAGTATTTTTATAAAAAAGAGAACCATTTAAGTATTTATATTCGACAAGTAGCCGAAAAATAACTCAGAACACATTGACCAGACACATCAAATTGTCTATTATTATTCCTATGATGCAAATTTTCAGACAACATTCAGCAGACACACCAAAGTGTCTAACCATAACACACGTCACTAGAAAGTACTCAAGCTCAAAGGAATCAAAGAAAATTACAAGAAATTAAGCAGTGCCCATTTTGATTTCTTCCCCCTATTCCACACCAAAATGCTTCTTCAAGAAGAGAGTAAATTCATACACCTTCTTTGGGTCAGGCAAAGATTTGGAGACACTCTCCTTCTGCATGCACCTCTTGGCCCAAGCAATTAGCTTGGGGCACTCTGCCTCTATGCTGAAGTTTCCACAGGTCTCATAGGAATAGAACCAGCAGTAAAATGTGACAAGAGCAATGTCCAAGAACCCAAAGCTCTCACCCCCAAAATAAGGCTTGTCTCCAAGCTCTCCTTCCAACAGCTTAAGGACTTCAAGAAACTCCTTCTTGGCTGCCTCTTGTTCTTCTCCTTTTGTGCTCCATATCCTCTTTCCAGCATCATATAACTGCAATTTAATTATAAATTAGAGATTGCTTCAACCATTTTGCTAGAGATCAACTTAATTAATGAATTGATGAAAAATGTTATTCCTACTTCCAGGGCCGGCCCTAAAATTCTAGGAGCTCAGACCAAGGCGAATCATAAAAATGTTCGGTATATAAATACATAAAGGATCTATAAAATTTGGGAGCCATCAACATTTTTGGCCCCAGGCGATTGCCTACTCTACCTACCTTAGGAGAAATTATTCTGTATAACCAATACACTGAAATGTATTATAACTAGTCTATGTGTTATAATATGAGTGAATGTTCTTAATATTATACCCTACTAATATAAATACATCATCTAATAATAATTTTACACGTTGAATTAGTTATACCATATGACAGTATATCAGTTATACTCTATAATTTTTCCTACCTTAAAACCACCCTACCTACTTTGAATACCTACATAAATTAATCTTCTATGCATGAAGAATTCCATTTATGCTAAGGTACTAGTAGCTCCTCCAAAACTCAAAAATTCCACACAATTATCCAAACACAAAGAATAAAAAAATAAAAAATAAAAATTGAAATTGAAATTGGTTTATAGAAAAATTTTCTTTTGCCATAATATGTTTTTAGGGAGACAGTCAATCTGAACTATTGAAGAGTTGAGATTTTGTTATGGATCTAGATAGGGGTGGGTTCGGTCCGGTTACCGAACCGAGAACCCCAAACCGGCAATCGACTGGAACCAAAATGCCGGTAAACCGGCACTCGGTCGGACCGGCATTTCCGGTTGGCTCAGCTTGGTATGGGCCTTGACCGGCTTGAGTTAAGAGAGAGAGAGAGAGAGAGAGAGAGAGAGAAGAGCTGCTCTTCGATTCGCAGAGAACCCGTCGGACTGGGTGGCTTCGATTCGCCGCCGTGGGGCGTCGTCGGCGTGAGGAAAGGTACCAGAGGGACCAGCTCGACGAGAAGAATAAGTTTTGGGTGGTGGGAAGTCGCGAAGCCACCAGAGCACAGAGATCACCGACAAAGGGCTCGGCTCTGCCCCAGCTCGAGTCGCCGCAATTCTTGCTTTTCTGAAAAATCAAAACATATGGGCAAAGAGAGGAGGGAGAAGCGAGCATTTCGGAGGTGGTCTCGCCTCCATCAGCTGCCGGACGACAGAGATACCGCCGGTCAAAGGCACGGCGAGAGAGAGCGAGCGTGAGGTCGAGGAGAGAGAAAGGGAAAGTGAGAGAAATGAGAGTGTTGGCAGGAGAAAGAAGAGAAGATTAAAAAAAAAACTCTGATTTTTAAGTATTAAAAATCCATTTGACCCAAAAAAGTTAAAAATCCATTAAAAATTTATACATTAGGGTATTTTGGGGTTTGATTTAAGGTTTGGGTGAGGTTTAGGGTTTGGATTTTTTACTTTGTATTATATATGTTTTATAATTTATATAAAACATACTTTATATAATACATTTCTATACCCTAAATATTTATATAGACTATAATTATTAGTTATAGACTATTATCATATTACACCGTACTAAACATTTCTATAGATTATAGTTATTAGTTATATAACAACTATAAATTATTGAATTATTATCAATTATATCGGTATAGGATATAATAAGCCTTATAAGGTATATGATTTAAAAATTTTAAAATACACAATAGGGTATAGGGTATGGGATATATGAATAGGATATAGAGTTTAGTATTTAGTTTATAGTTATATGGTATAAATTGTTTAGGATATAGTATAATATTAGTTTAAGGTATTTTTAATTAGTTTTTATATATAAATTTATTATATAAATTATTAATTTTAGGGTTTAGGGTTTATAAATTTATATATATTTTATATAAATTATAGAAATGTATATAAATGTATTATAGAAAGGTATTTTAAGGTATAAAAATGTATAAAATTTAATATTTAAATTAAATGTTATATATACTCGGTTCGGTTCAGTAAACCGATGGTTCTAAGATCTTAGAATCTAAACCGGAACCGAACATACCGGTTCGGTTGGCAAACCAATATCTCGGTACGGTTTCTCTCCGGTACGGTTATTTTCGACATCAATTGGAACGGTTTCGAGTACGGTCTCAGTTTTTCGGTCAAACCAACCCAGCCCTAGATGTAGATAGGGTCTAACAAGATAGATTTAATTTGTTTGGCAATAAGAGAACATCATTTCAAAAAGTCAATCCCAAACAAATTAATCTAAACAGTGCTAAATTGATAACATGATATTAGCTAGATTGCAAATTAACAAAATATATAGAGAAAATTAATACGAAAAAAAGAAAAAGGCAAAAGAAGTTGTTACCTTCTTCTCAATGTAATCAGCCCAGAACCTGGCCTGAGATCTCTGGTAAGGATCAGAGGGAAAGAAAGGAGCTTTATCCTTCCAAACCTCATCAATGTATTGGACAATGTTGAGCGACTCGCAGACCGGTTTGCCGTTGTGGACGAGAACCGGGATCTTCTTGTGGGCTGGGTTCATCTGCAGAAGCAGTGGGCTCTTGTTCAGCACGTCCTCCTCTTTGTACTCATACTTGACACCCTTCTCCGCCAGCGCTACTCTGACTCTCATGCCGAACATGCTCGGCCAGAAGTCCAAAAGAACTACCTCCTCCGCCATTGATGCAACCTTCTTCGATCTACTCACCAGGTATTGACTCACAACTGAGGCTGTGGGTAATCAACTCTCACAAGTGAAGGCACGGACGTCAAGGTATATATTGATAGAATTAGACCGTCCAACCCAAAATCAATTGGCAATAGGTGGAGAGGCCCAAGACTTATAAGCACATATGCTAAGCCTTAGTTTTCCGATGTGGGACATTGCTCCACATTACTCTCAACACGCCCCCGCACGTGTGGCGATATTTTGAGCCTTACACGTGAACAAATTATATTGGGTGACGTGGGAGCACGTGTGACCGTTGGGCCTTACACGCGGATAACCAAGCTCTGATACCATGATAAAATTAGAGCATCCAACCCAAAACCAATTGGCAATGGGTGGAGAGGCCCAAGACTTATAAGCACATATGCTAAGCCTTAATTTTTCGATGTGGGACATTGCTCCACATTACTCTCAACATATATAATAAGAAAAATGATACGCTCCCTTAATTTAACCTTAGTGAAATTAGTTGTTAATTAACAATAAAGAAACTAGTACGTACGTCATGGCATTCGTCACTGTATAGTTGACTTTATTTCTATTTCTATTTCTATTACAATTTCACATTGACATTGACTGACTAGCTAGATTCGCATGCAACTATGCAAGTACATCACCTAATCATTTTTTTTTTTTTGGTCAAACATCACCTAATCATTCATTTATGGGTATTCTTAATTATCTAGTCTATATTTTGATTCATGGGCTTGACTTGGATTTGTTCCTGGATCAGCCTTTGCCAGTTATAGCCCATCTTCTCTCTAGGCCCAGAGTCATTTCTCGACAGTTCTATTTTTTCTCAAAATTCACAACTTTCGAAATGGAGGCAATTATATATTGCACTTGCAGAATAAAAAATATTTAAGAGCTATATATAGAGTAGTAGAAAGTCAATTATGACAATATCATAACCAAGTGACAAAAGAGCTAACTTTATTACCAATACCAAAATGCCAAAAGCATATACCTACATGCATGGCCCAAACTCAAATAATGGAGATTCATCCAGGAGAAATATCCCTAATCGCTAGCTAGCTAAGTGTGATATCTTAAACATTGTTCTACTCCTATGGTTATCAATCAATACGAAAAATTAAAAAAAGGGTACTTTTAACTTAATTATTTTATTCATAACCAAAAGACCACGAAACTGGTGGTGTTGCTGGTGCGTCTTCTGATGGTGCCGGTGATGGTGTGTCTTCGGATGGTGCTGATGTGTCTTCTGATGGTGTAGGTGATGGTGCTGATGTGTCTTCTGATGGTGCTGGTGATGGGGATGATGTGTCTTCTGATGGGGTAGGTGATGGTGTTGATGTGTCTTCTGATGGTGCTGGTGATGGGGATGATGTGTCTTCTGATGGGGTAGGTGATGGTGTTGATGTGTCTTCTGATGGTGCTGGTGATGGGGATGATGTGTCTTCTGATGGGGTAGGTGATGGTGCTGATGTGTCTTCTGATGGTGCTGGTGATGGTGCTGATGTGTCTTCTGATGGTGGAGATGGTGTAGCGTCATCGGATGGTGGTGATGGAGTATCGCCATCTGATGGTGGTGATGGTGTGTCGTCACCGGATGGTGGTGATGGAGTATCGTCATCTGATGTTGGTGGCGGTGATGGTATGTCGTCATCGGATGGTGGTGATGGAGTATCGTCATCTGATGGTGGTGGTGGTGATGGTGTGTCGCCTTCGGATGGTGGTGGTGGTGAGGGTGTGTCGTCATCGGATGGTGGTGGTGGTGATGGTGTGTCGTCATCGGATGGTGGTGGTGGTGATGGTGCTTCCACTGGTGTTGTCGAAGGTGCTTCCAGTACTGGTGGTGCTTCCACTGGCGTTGTCGAAGGTGCTTCCACTGGTGTTGTTGAAGGTGGAGGTCCATGCCTTCTGCCATGATGATGATGATGATGAGGAGCTGCGGGTGCAGGTGCAGGTGATTCTCCATGTGAGCCTCTGTGATGTGCTGGTGGTGCTTCGCCCTGCAGTTTGAGAAGTTTACAATGTTCCTTCACCAGAAGTTGGAAAAAATTGTTGTGGAAGCGGCTGAAGATGGTATTGGCACAATCGTCATCAAGTTGGTCAATGGCCTTGCAGCAATCTTGTTTGATGGCGACTGTACGTGAATAAAAAGACGTAACAATCTCACGATGACAAGTTCCCCCAACACCGCGGACAGCGGCAAGGCACTTGAAATGCTTAGGTTCCATGTGGTGCCATGGTGAGCCCCAGTAGTAGTGGAATGCATTAACACCAGCTTCTGCTGCCTGCAGGCCTTGCATCAAGGCTGAACCCACAAGGAACAATAACACACCAATGCATGCTCTCTTCATCTTTGCTAGCTTTTCACCCTGATTTTTCTCCGACGTCTGACAAAGATATGAGTCATTGTCACCTTTCTGGGAACTATATATAGGAATCTACGTACAGAGTACGTAGTTCAAAATTTGTATCAGATTGATTTGTTATTATCAAATTCATTTTGATAAGTTTGCATCATTATCTTCATTGCAGATTACTATGCTCATATTAATCTAAAACTTCATTATCAGTTATTTCAAATTGTAGTTTAACAAAATTCTATGAATTTGAAGTTTGAACAAATTAAATTATTAGTTATATTGAAAAGATTTCAAAAAGCTTCATATAATTATCCCTTTTTAAGGGTAATTTAATTAAGCTGAAGTACCTGTGAAATTTGAAAAACGAGATAAATATTACACACACTTATAATTTATCCATTAATTAGAGATCAACTCTCATTATCTTTTTCGGTTTTTTTTTTTTTTCAAACGATAAAGATAGAGATCAAAGTCTTCAACTTGATACAAATTTGATCATATTGTTTTCGATTGTACTCTGACTTTTTTCGAATAAACCGGCCATTTTTTTTTTTAAATAATAAGAATTACATAAAAAAAAAAAAAAATGTCAGACAAGCTACTAGATTGTTCGTTGCCAATAAAAGGAAACTCAGAAAAAGGAGAAAAATAGTTTCTGCAACGGCCCATGCAATTCTCAAATCCACAGCCTCTGCTGGACTATGCCTACGGGCTCGCCCATTGTTTTTGTCTCTGGGCCTTGTTGTATTTGTTGAGCCCATTTGGACTCATTAGTATATCATGCATAGTACCTAGTGACAATAGTTACAATATTGTACATTTCATGTGTGATATTAATTAATACATTGCATAGTTGCAATGGCTATATTTGATCGATTGGTCTTTACCACTTTCCAGCAAATGAAACACCCACAAAAAAAAAAATGGCCCTTATCACTTGGCAATGGACTAAGCTGGTCTCATTCATACATCTTTAGAAAACGACTGGAGAGAAGACCCCACTCTAGAAGCTTCTCTCGTGATTAAGATGAACACTTACACCATAGGCCGGTAGGGCTAAGATTAGATAATATAGCATGGCTTTTTAATTGTTGAGGGAGAATGGGAATTGAGCTAGTGGCAGCTCGTCATAAATGGTACTCCATGATGTTTGGTTTTCCGTATATTTATAAAGTTAATGAGAAAAAATTGAGTCGTCAAATGATAATACAATAACAAATAATTATTGATTTAGAATTTAAAATGTAACGATTTTTAAAAAAAAAAAAATATATGGAATGAATATTAGAGATGAAATATCAGTGTGACTTTAACTAGGAAAGTATAAAATAAATGATTTGTTACATGTCACACATATGACATACCCATTACATTATATAATGCACATGTAGAGAATTGTTGTTGACAAATGACATGACTTAGCTAGATACATTTTATGATGATGACCTGCTCAAGTTTTTTTTTTTTTTTTTGGCCACTGATGACCTGCTCAGGTTGAGTGGGCGTTGAGAATACATAGACCTCTGCTATTGCACCAAAATGATTCTCACCTCAGACCTCTGAATTTTCAAAAAGTTGTTTTGTGTTACATCTCTGCATGCAGCCCAGATTAATTTCCAATTCCAATTCAATACTTTACAATAGTTTTAGCATCCAAAGTATAGATTTCATTTTGATAGTGAGCTTTTAATTACAATTACATGCAATGCAGGTGCGAAGAAATCATTTTAGTGTGGTTGTTTGTAACTTTATATCATTGCTGTATTCAAGAGATTCCCAACCAATCCACTAAGCCACTCAAACATCACAGTCTTCAAAGAAATCATTTCAACCCAAGACACACAGTCCCATCAACAATAAAAGCCAAAGGAATTTACTCCCAACTTGGCAGGCCCAGCAACAATGGCACAGATTGTAATCTCAGATTCCCACATGACTAGTCTCTCAATCCGCACCGTTTTGAAGAGAAGGCACCAAAATCATAATGATGGGAAGTGAGAAGCAAAACGTGGTGGATGCCATGAAGAAAAAGTAAAAAAACCAGAGGAAGAGGAAGAAGAAGAGGAAACAGAGCAAGTACAGTAAAGAATTGTTAAAGAAGCACTTTGCTGTAAAGTGGTAGAGTTGACTTCTTATTTTCTTTCTTTTACTGCTTCAGATTGTGACTCTCACGGTCTTCCTCCACTTTCTTGCCTTCATCAATCAATCTTTCTCTGTTTTTGTTGTTTGCCTCTCATTTTTTCTCTGTAAAGGTAGGTGTAGCGCTCTCTCTTCCTCATCTCTGACACTCTGACTCTATTCATTGCTTCATGGGCTTATTTATTTCTCTTTGCTTTCTTGGGCTTTAAATCTCAATTGGTTTTCGGTCCCTTTAGTTAATGCTACCCTTTAGTTAATGCTACTGTTGAGACCAAAATTTCCTTTTAGTTTTTCCGGGGTTGTTGTTGTATAAGATAGAAAGTTGTACTGTGGAAGGACTCTATCTCTTTCTTTTGGGAATGTGAAGGACTTTTTCTCTAAGCTTGGATATCATGCACTGAGAGATTCATGCCTCATTAAGTGCATGTAGCACCCCTAGAATTCCTATTTCAGTTTTCATTCTTTTCCTCTCTCACTCTCTTTTGTTGTGAATTTTTCTTGTTAATTGATGCATCCGCTTTCATGGCATTCATGATGTGCCCCTCTTAGCTTTTCCCTCATTGGTACCAAATTGAAGGGTATGTTGGGTTTGAACAACTGGTTTCCTTCGAAAAAGTTTCATGCCATAAAACTTGTTGAGCAACCATGTAGTTTTGTGTCATATCTCATCCACATTGCTTCATCTGCTCCTATATGATTTCTTAATTTGTATAGTAGAAATGGCTTGGCAGGGTAGTCCTCTCCTCCTCCAAAAGCTGTTCCACTTTGCACTCATATATTGTCTCTGTGTTGCCTCCATAAACTCATTAGATGAAGAGGGTCTTTCTCTTTTGAAGTTCAAAGCAGCCCTTTCTGATCCTAGTAACAATCTTGAAAGCTGGAATTCATCACATTTAACTCCTTGCAATTGGACCGGTGTGGGGTGTACCAATTCCAAGGTAACTTCTATAAATCTCAGTGGTTTTCATTTGTCTGGCACTTTGTCTCCAAGCATTTGTAATCTACCTTACTTAACTAAATTCAATGCGTCCAAGAACTTCTTCTCTGGTCCCTTTCCTAAGGACCTTGCTAACTGTCATAATCTAGAGATTCTAGACCTATGCACCAATAGGTTTCATGGAGAATTGTTGACCCCATTCTGCAAAATGACCAACCTTAGAAAGCTTTATCTTTGTGAGAATTATGTCTATGGTGAAATGCCTGAGGAGATAGGGAATTTAACTTCACTTGAAGAGCTTTTCATTTACAATAACAATCTTACTGGCATCATTCCCATGTCAATTAGTAAGTTGAAAAGACTCAAGGTCATCAGGGCAGGTAAAAACACCCTTTCAGGGCCGATACCAATAGTTATCGGTGAGTGTCAGAGCTTAGAGGTTTTTGGGTTGGCTCAGAACCGGTTAGAAGGTTCCCTTCCTAGGGAGCTTGAAAAACTTCAAAATCTGACTGATTTAATCCTCTGGCAAAACCATTTAAGTGGTCTGATTCCTCCTGAGATTGGTAATATAAGTAGGCTGCAATTGCTTGCCTTGCATCAAAATTCTTTCAGTGGAATGATCCCCAAAGAACTTGGGAAGTTATGGCGGTTAAAAAGGTTGTATATATATAGCAACCAGTTGAATGGAACAATTCCAAGTGAACTAGGGAATTGTACCAGTGCTGTTGACATAGACCTTTCGGAAAATCAGTTAAGTGGGTACATACCCCGGGAGTTGGGTTACATTCCTAATCTCCACCTGCTTAACCTTTTTGAAAACCAGCTGCAGGGAAGTGTACATAGGGAGCTTGGACAGTTGAAGCTGCTGCAGATGTTAGACTTGTCTATAAATCATTTGACAGGCACAATCCCACTAGAATTTCAGAATCTTACTTCCCTGGTTGATTTGCAACTATTTGATAATCATCTCGAGGGTAAAATTCCTCCTCTCCTTGGAGTTAACAGTGCCCTCATCGTTCTTGACATGTCTGCAAATCATCTTGTTGGTAGCATTCCTGAGCATCTTTGCAAGTATCAGAAGTTATTATTTCTAAGCCTTGGGTCAAATAGGTTGTCTGGTAACATTCCTAAAGGTCTTAAGATGTGCAAGTCTCTAATGAAGCTAATGCTAGGAGACAACCATCTTACTGGAAGCTTCCCTACGGAATTATATACTCTTTCTGCTCTTGAACTCTATCAAAACCGATTTTTAGGACCAATTCCTCCAGAGGTAGGCAGGTTTAGAAATTTGGAAAGGCTACTCTTGTCGGATAACTATTTTCTTGGGTATATTCCTCCTGAGATTGGGAGTCTGTTGCAGCTTGTGACCTTCAACGTTTCATCTAACATGCTCTCGGGGAGCATTCCTCATGAACTGGGAAATTGCATAAAACTACAAAGGCTTGATCTTAGTAGGAACCACTTCACTGGCAATCTCCCGGAAGAACTCGGAAATCTAGTGAAGCTGGAACTTCTGAAGCTTTCTGATAACAATTTGATGGGAGGAATACCAAGTACTCTAGGGGGCCTGGACCGACTGACTGAGTTGCAGATGGGGGGAAATAACTTTTCTGGTAGCATTCCTGTCGAGCTTGGTCAACTCAGTGCTCTACAGATTGCCCTCAACATTAGCCATAATAATCTTTCAGGTGCAATTCCCGACAAATTGGGGAACTTGCAGATGTTGGAATCCCTCTACTTCAATGACAATCAGCTTGTTGGAGAAATTCCAGCCTCAATTGGTGAGTTGCTTAGTCTTCTGGTGTGCAACCTTTCTAACAATAACCTTGTGGGAACTGTGCCAAACACCCCTGTATTTAGAAGGATGGATCCTACAAATTTTGCTGGAAATAATGGCTTGTGCAGATCAGATTCTTACCATTGTCACCCACCTGCAGTTCCATCTCTTACTGCAAAACGAAGCTGGATAAAGGAGGGTTCATCTAAAGAGAAACTAGTGAGCATCATTTCTGTTATAATTGGATCAATTTCCTTGTTTTTCATAGTGGGTTTCTGTTGGGCAATAAAGCGTCGAGGACCTACCACTGTTTCACTTGAAGATCCAGTAAAGCCAAATGTATCAGACAACTATTACTTTCCTAAGGAAGGTTTCACATACCAGGACCTTGTTGAAGCTACTAGCAGTTTTTCAGACAGTGCAGTTATAGGAAGGGGAGCCTGTGGCACTGTGTACAAAGCTGTTATGGCTAATGGTGAGGCGATTGCAGTTAAAAAACTCAAGGCACATGGAGAAGGAGTAAGTGTTGATAGCAGCTTCCGCGCTGAGATCTCAACCCTTGGGAAGATCAGGCATTGTAATATTGTTAAGCTCTATGGCTTCTGCTACCACCAAGACTCAAATCTTCTCTTGTATGAGTACATGGAAAATGGCAGTCTGGGAGAATGTCTCCATGCAAATGAGCAAAGATGTTTTCTAGACTGGAATGCTCGGTATAAGATTGCTCTTGGAGCAGCAGAGGGTTTGTGCTATCTCCATTATGATTGCAAGCCTCAAATCATCCACCGTGACATTAAGTCAAATAACATTTTATTGGATGAAGTTCTTAATGCACATGTAGGAGATTTTGGCTTGGCAAAATTGATTGAACTCCCATACTCAAAATCCATGTCTGCTGTTGCAGGTTCATACGGCTACATTGCCCCAGGTAAGAAATAGTTCATTGTATTCTTTATTTTTACCCATTGTGCACTCATATGAGCATAACTCAAGTTTGTCCAACATTTCATGGAGATGAGATTATAATCTCAAACATAAAATCTGTACCTTATGATTGTATCAAATGTTTAACTGATGGTGTTGGAACTTACAATACTGAATCCAGAAAAAGAAAGGGAAGAATGCTTCTTGCTACTTCTGACAGTATATTTTCTTGAAATTTATTTCAGAGTATGCTTACACAATGAAAGTGACTGAGAAATGTGACATCTATAGTTTTGGAGTGGTTCTGCTGGAACTAGTAACCGGAAAGTCACCTGTTCAACCACTGGAGCAGGGAGGAGACCTAGTCAGTTGGGTGAGAAGAGCAATACGTAATGCAGTGCCAACACCTGAAATATTTGACAAGAGGATAGATCTGCGTGTGAGAAGGACAATCGAGGAGATGACTCTATTTCTCAAGATTGCATTGTTCTGCACCAGTACATCCCCAGTTAATAGGCCAACAATGAGAGAGGTCATTGCAATGATGATTGATGCTAGGAAGTCTGTGAGCAATTGCTCATCATCACCAACATCTGAGAGTCCTTTAGATGAAGGTCCTTCAAGAGGTTAGAAAGCAAATTAGTTTTTATCCTTCTAGCTGTAGAAGTTGTTACTGCCCTCTGCATTCCTTTAAAATCCCAGAGGCAATCAATGGGGCTCCAATGCCCCATTTGTTTTGATTAAAAGTGATGAATTGCTTATTAACCAAACTTCATTACATTCCAAATATCTAAATTCTAATATTCTCTGAAGCAGAAATTTAAATATGTTATTATTTGTTTGCCATCTGTATTAGTTTAGAAGGTTATTCTAATTTACAGTTCTGCACTGGAAATCCTGAGGTTTCCATGAGAGGGAAACTTGTATTATGTGGTCTTACTTTAGATATTCCTTGTTATTTAGATAAACCGATTATTCAGAAAACTAACATTGGCTTGCACTGTTATGAATTTTGCAGATTCTATGGAGTTGTAGGCTCACTCCATCTTCCAGAAAGGTTGCTTAGACTCATATGTTCTCCCATACTACTACATACTGAATAAGTAATCTGCCCTCTCACTTGGATTGCTCTAGAAAATAAAGATTTTATCCATGTTCTGCTTTGTACTAACCATCTCTGCGCTACCTTGATTGTATTAAGATTAGTTTGTAGAAGCATAATATTGTGGCTTTAAAGAAAACACACCACTTTGACACAATCCCAAAATTTATCAAGCATCTTTATACTTTCTCTTCCATCCATCTCTCAAATCACTGTTTCCTGCAAAACCTCCTCCGAGCACCCACCGTAAACCACAAATAAGCAATCTGTATTTTGACTTCTTGGTTTGAACCATTTACACTAACCAGCTAGCAGGATGCAATAATCTCTCATGTTATCTCAAGCTGTGGGATCAGTAATTAACTTAGAATTTTGCTTAATTTGAAGGACTCAGTTTGTAACAATAAAATTTGTTACTAATGGATCCTATAACACGACAGAATATTAGTATAGTAATAGCCTGATGTTTTCCAACAAGGAAATTCATCAAATTTCAAACTTTTAGATATTTGCTTTAGTTTAGCCCATGGGAGCAGTCTAGAGGTCTACCTTGTTTTCAAAACCAAATTAGTGACAACCAACAATTTATGA
This sequence comes from Dryas octopetala, assembly GCF_963921425.1. Lineage (NCBI taxonomy): Eukaryota > Viridiplantae > Streptophyta > Magnoliopsida > Rosales > Rosaceae > Dryas > Dryas octopetala. Next base: position 11,074,015 of record NC_141366.1, on the reverse strand, counting down.
CTCTTGCAGCTTCTTTCTGTTTTTCTCTCATATGCAGAGATCAACACACTGCTCTTTCCTGTTGCCAAACCTCATTAATCTCAGCCTTAAAGGCCAACTACTTCTTCTCAACATACTAGCCAACCCAAGGAATTAGGGAGTTTCCCACCTACTTCTAGGGGTGGGTATAGCGTGGTTTGGCTCAGTTTACCCCGAGAACCATGCACCGCCCCAGAAGTGTTCTCTCGGTGGGATTTGGTGCTGTGAATCGGACAAAGTTGGGAAAAACCAAACCAAACCAAACGAGACCAAGACTACTTCCTCTCAAGACTTGAACCCACTAAAACACTCAGTTTCAGATGTTTACAGAAATAAGAGGCAGAAGAAATTTGTATTCTCTAGCTGTCAGATCTGGACAAAAAATCCCACATATAAGTGCCCCAATTATTTTTCTTTTTTTCTTAAGAGTTCATTTTTACCTCCATTCAAGAAATGCCCGAGTCGAAATGTAAATTAATGGAGAAGCAATCATAAAAGAAAATTAATTTGTAGACACGTACAGAATGGACTATTACACATTTTACTTTCATTACATAAAACTTCTAGTAATTAAGAATCGTACATTAATCCGGGATCAAATAGATACTCATGTGATATATAATATAGGTGCAACAATTGAATTTGTTAAATAAAATCTAGATTACATATAATTTCAAGTAACGATCGAGCATTAATCTGTGATCAAATAGATACTCATGTTGCACAGGTGCAACAATTGAATTTATTAAATAAAATCTAGCCTACTCATGTTGCAATGAGGCCTCCAAGTGCGATGCCCAACTCTATGCGCATAGAGCTTTTTTAAAACTGATCATGGCCACTTCCATATTCATAGCCGGGAGGAAAGGCGGAAGAATCAATCCCACTCCCACTTGGAATGGGATGGTATCAAAGGAATGGTTGTTTGGCTAAAAAAATCCCTGCATAAAATCGCTTCAATTTTCAATATATGCAGATATGCTTCGAAAAGTTACTACACTCCTTTATGTGGCGCATGAATAATTGTAACCATGTTATGTGTAGCCGTGTAGGAATTAGTATGAGACCCACATCAAAGCATGGTTAATTAAGACTACTCACGCGCTACATAGATGCTTATGTAGCTATTAATAAACATATATGGGAAGATAAAAAATAAAGTGACTTACCAAAGAAAGAATCTTTTCATAACAAAAAATGAAAATATATTACTATGAGTTGGTGGCTTGGTGCAAATAAATGATAATAAATTTTAATGACGCATGAAATTGATGCTTCTTCTTTTTTCTTCTCTTTTTTAGTACATGTAAAATATTTAGAAAATACAAAATTGGAACTTAAAACATCTCCAAAATTGTAAAATTAAGAAATATTATTAAACCAATAACTTTATTAGCTATGTAGAATACTCTTTAACTAAAAATGTACTATGGTTTATTGTGGATTTTAGGATTACCTCATAGTTCAGACATGTATGCCTCCGATTGGACACCTATGTTTGCCGCATCTTATAGTCCACTAGAACTTTTTAAGTTTTTATAATTGGATATATTGTGCCTAAAGAACTACATTCTTGGGTCAATAATGCTAGTTGTCCCACATTTTTTTTCCCACATTTGTATCCCACCTGATGTGTCATTATTTTACTGGATATGTATTTCCTTTTTCTTTTTTAAGTTTTATTTTTTAATTTGTAGTATCCAATGTATGAATGCCATGTAAGATGGTATGAAATTGTGGTATAAAAATGTGGTAAGTGTAGCATTACTGTTCTTGGGTTACCTACGACATTTGCCTCCAACACATTCAATAGTGGGATTGAACACGTTATACAATTATTATATGTGTTATTCTTAATATTAAGTCCCTCATGGAGTTGAATTGTTGATGTTGAAGCCTCTATTTAATAATATAGAAAGTATCGGTGGTAAAAATATATATATATATATATATAAATGAATGCATCACATGTCAAACATCATTTTACTGTTTTTAGAAATATTATATTCGTCTATTGGATTATTAGATTGCATCGAAATTAATATATCCCTTTAGAGTTTAGGACTTAAGTTTTAGCTTTAAAATTTTAGACATAAGATTGCATACGACTAAAATTCAAAGATTATCCACTTATGCAAATTATGTACACATTCATCAGGCTATGTAGAAGAAATTGGGCATAAGATCATGCATTTAGACACCATAAAAAGTAGAACTAAAATGATCGTACTTAGGCAAGAATTAGAACTTTTAGAAACAACTAAAAAGTGAATCTTCATTCTATGACTTTGATTCGTATACATTAAAATTCACAAGTAAGTGCATGCCTCAGAAAATTACATCTCTACAGGGACTTCTGTATACTACCTATTTTTAGTTTTTTACAAGTCCTTCCCTCAATCTTCATTTCTAACACGACAATTCAAAAGGGTTTCTTTGCAAAAAAACAAAAAGGTAAATAGCCATGTAATTAAACTAAACTTAAGCCTGGCCAAAAAAAAAAACTAAACTTAATTAAGCACTTTTCTTGACCATTTTATTACTGACATACTGATAGTAATTGCTATTACTGTGGTTATATTTGTTGTATCTAGTCTTCACAAACTGACCAAGTCCTTTCCACCACCGCCTTCTTCTCCTCTGCGAAGAATATGAAAACGAAACCCCATTGACTGGGCTGATATGGGCCTTGCTGGGCTTCCTCCTGAGCCCAGGCACCTCCGGCGGCCTGTAGTTTCGTAGCAAGGCCCAGTTAATCCCGCCAAAAAACGGTTGCCGTTTAATCTCAGTAGCACCCTTGGTGCATCCTAGCCTCTCCCTCGGATCCCTCACCAGCAGTCTCTCTATCAAATCCCTCGCCTCCTTCATTCCCTTCTCTTCATTCTCCGCCACGTGGAACCTCACACAGGTGCTGGACGCTATATTACGCAGCGTGCTCTCTTTGCTCCCGCCTTTAAACGGCGTCGTCCCGAACAGCAATTCGTAGACAAACACCCCGAAAGCCCACCAGTCGACGCCGTTACCGTGACCGTTACCCGTCACCAACTCCGGAGCCAAGTACTCGTGGGTCCCAACGCAGGACCTCGAAAACGCCGTGGTGGGCTCCGCAACGAACTCCGCCACCATCTCCGCTGGTTCTTGTTGTTCCCTGGAACCGAAACAACCGCGCGAGGATTTTCTCGTTCTTCTGGTTCTTCCTGGGGGGCCCAGCTTGTGGAGCCGGCGGTGCTGGAGCGTAGGGTCCACATCGGCCCTGAAGCAGAGGTCGAAATCGGAGAGCATGATATGGCCGTCCTCGCGTAAGAGAATGTTTTCGGGTTTGAGATCGCGGTAGACGATTCCGAGCGCGTGGAGGTACTCGAGGGCGACGAGGACCTCGGCGGCGAAGAAGCGGGCGGCCTGGAGCGGGAGGCGGTATCCGGGCTGCTTGAGGAGGAGGGAGTGGAGGTCGCCGTTGGGGCAGTAGTCGATGAGGAGGCAGGTGTAGTGGGACACGTCGATGCGAGCGTAGAGAGTAGGGAGGAACGGGTGGTCGAGCGCGGAGAGGATCTGGGCCTCCGTCTGCACGTGGCTCAGCTTCTTGGCGGTCAGGGAATCCTTGTCGACGACCTTCAGGGCGAAGCAGGTGCTGGCAGCCGGGTAGTCCCGGAGGCGGCAGAGGAAGACGCGCCCGAGGTTGCCGGTGCCGAGGTGCCGGAGGAGCTTCAGGTGCCGGAGGTGGAGCTTGTTGTCTGAGGAGAGAGTGGTGGCGGCTTTGATGGCGGACCAATGCGAGTCCGATTTGCGGTGGTGGAGGTGCGTGGTGGTGGTGGTGGCGGAGGAGGAGGTGGTGGAGAGGCGGGACTCGTTGAAGCTGAGGGTGAGGCTGCTGCGGGCTAAGCTGGAGCGGGCGCTGGAGGAGGAGGCAAAGGTGCGGTCGGTGGTGGTGGTGGAGATGGAGGTGCAGCTGGTGAAGCTCAGGTCCAGATCTGCGTAGTCGGATATGGGGAAAGGGGTTTCTTCGACGTCCATGGCTGCTGGCTGGGTAGCTGGTGCATATATATGTGCTTGAGTTTTTGAGTGCTGATCGATATTGATGATATGCAAATGCAAGTTAATTTGGAGGGGTTTGGAGGCTTATAAAGAATGAAGAGAGGAGAGAGAGAGAGAGAGAGAGAGAGAGAGAGAGAGAGAGAGAGGGTGAAAGGTAAGTACGTAGGGCCTGTGGGGATTAATTAAGGTGTTTGGTTGACCCAACTGCATATGTATTATGTATAGGTTTGCAGTGGTGGAGACTGGAAGAGAGAGAAACTGAGAAATGGTAACAAAAGAAGGTGGTACTGTGGTAGGTTGACCAAACTGAGCATCTGCATGTTAATTAATGAAAGAGAAAAATAATTTTATAGTATATCTGTATATGTGAAAGAGAGGGTTTTAGGAAGTTTAATTAGAGGGATTTCTGGGAATACTAGGAATGAGGCATGCATGATCCCATGTGGATTTTGCTCCTCTACATTTACCATATTAGCACTTTTTCTCCATTTATAGATCATGGTCACCCAATTAATCTAATAGTCTTAGATACTTGATATCACTATAATTAATAAGAAATCGGATGTATAGAATATGAATGGACCACTTAGAGATATGATTCTGGTTTCCTCTGAATCGATCATAACAAGACAAAAAATACATGAAATTAAACATGCAGTACTTAAGAATCAGGAAGTGGCCGGATCTGCATGTTGTATATTCGATCCAAGTTGGTTAATGATAGTAATTAGTTAATCTCATAGGGCTGGTTAATACATAGAATTAGATTGAATATATTAAATAACTATATGCATTCATGTGTATTTAAGAATTGAATATATTAAAATAATTAAATTCATGTGTATTTAAAAAATAATATGGAGAGTGCATATCTTCTAATTAATGTGATAAAGAAGATGAATTAATTATAAGAGAAAATTTATCCATACTAATCCCACTATTTTTTTGGGGGAGTGAAATGGATAAGTTTTTCTTATAACTAGTCCATCTTTTTCTCTCATTTAATTTCTTTCTTCAAAGTAGAAATTTCTTCCATAAATACATGCACATATATGAATCTAATTATTTAATCTATTCAATCAAATCTTATACATCTAACAAAGCTATAAAAAGTAATAATGAACCCGTTAATGTTCTATACTTCTATATATGTAATTAAGGAGCAATTGCTTTTTACAAAGAAAGTACAATTTGATCGGTACACATTAACCTAGCTACACAAAAGAATTAAATCATTAAAAAAAATACAACATTGAATACATGTCAAAATTATGATTTATTGAATTGTAAAGAGAAATACCTTTTCATATATGTAAAGATTAGAGAGATTAGTCAATGAATTATTACAAAACCTATCAGTCAATTCCTATAACTTAATTATGCCGATATGGAGCTACTGTTTAAGACCATTCGATTAATTGGAAGATCAAGATATTATGCAGAAAATTAACTGCAGGTATGGTAAATGCGTAGGGGAGCAAAACCCCATGCAACGCGCAGGAGGGTGATGGGGATGGGTGTTTGAAGAATTGAAGGCGCTGACAAAGGGAAAGGGCTAAGAGGAGCCGCGTTTAATTATGATATCGAAGGGTGTGAATGAAGTTAATTAAAAATTTGAATATTAAGGTGACACAAACGGCTATAATATACAGTCTAGTCGGCTCTGTAATTCTGCATGTGTCGCTGTGGGTAGCTACGTAAGCACAAACACTCGAGCAGTACGTACTAGTTAATATTAGTGAGTAGTCATGACTCATGACTTTTTTTTTGGGTAGAAAGTCATGACTCATGACTTTGGTACTACGATTCATTTCAATTCCATTTTGAATGAATTATTATTAATTGTTTCTGACCTGTTGCTTATTAGTTTCTGCGAGGGTAGGTCAGTTCTCACCAATGATATTATTACAACACCATATGCACTAGCTACTTAAAAAGGCTGGCTATTGTGTTCAAATTAAGTTACACCCTTGGCCTTGGGAAACTACAACCTCCATTTGGGATAAGAACAAGCTAGCTAGGGTTTAAGATATAGCAAGCAGTAAGCATGCAAGTTAATGACTCAATAATGTTGAGGGGGCATCTTATATAATATAGGAGTCCATCAAGGATAATGCTTGCCAATGTAAATAATGTATACAATATGTAGGCATATATCGACCAAGAGACAAATAATATTGACAATCCCATCTGGTTTTTTTTTTTAATAATTATATACACGTATATATATAATTATTTTCTGAAAATAACTAGCACTGACTGCATGTAAATTAATTAAGAAAGTTCGGATTAATTTAATTACTTATATTTTTTTATTGATATTACGTTTAGAGTACAAGTCGTGTTCTTTCAAACATCTATATAATTGTCTTTCTATTTTAATTAGTACCGAATCATAAACTTTAAATTCTTAAATCGTCTTAAAATGTGTGATATATATCATTGTGTTTGATATATATATAGCGGAGAATTTCACGCTCACCTAACCACCCAGCAATCACAAAGTGGGGAATTCCATGATCGAGACCGTCCATTTCTTAGGTCCCTTCTTAAGGGTCGTCCCTGTAAAATTTCAGTGAAACTTGTAATTGTTTGGTCTTCCAAACTGTGCAAACAATACAGTCCATCAAATAAAGGGGTAAATGTTGTTGACAGTAATATATTAGCTAAACAGTTTTCGATTTGGCTGATTTTTTAGAAAAGTGATCTTGGAATGATGCCCTAAAATATGAACGGTTACAAAAATACTCTAGAGCTAATCAGTTAGTTAGATAATATGATCCTAACCACCATTTTGGACTTAGTACACAATATGTAATCTTATGAACCAAAGAATTCACATTTTAGGTCTCCAATTAAAGATCAATTAACCTTGCAAAAAATCAACCAAACTATAAATAATTTAGTCATTTGATTATCATTACAACCATTTCATGTTTTATTAAAAAACTTGTGTTCGTCCATTTACATGAGCACAATTAGCTTACTAATAATGATTTTCGATTTTGTTGATTTTTTGCAAAGATGATCTTTGAATGTGAACCTAAAAAATAAACAGTTCATATCATAAAACTATATTGTGTAGTGGGTTCAAAAGAATGATTAGCGTCATATTATTTTTACTAAGTGGTTAGCTCTAGAGTTCTTTTCGATATATATATATATATATGTATAAGTAAAATATCAACTAAGAAAATCCTATAATTTGATGAAGTTATTCTAAAAAAAAAAAAGAAGAAGGTTTCAATAGTACCATTTTATAGAATGTTGTAAAATATGGTAGACTTTTCTTAAAAGGGGTGGGAATTGGGCAAAATATTTTCCTTTTCTTCTCTTGTGCGCGCGGTTGCTAGCTTGGTCAGTGGGTCTCCATGCATGACATCAATTTGACAACCAATTAAATAAACCTATATGTCCATATACTTTTTCACCATTCTCATCCAATTCTAAAAGAAAGTTGAAACCTCGCTACTTGCAAATCCTACACGACGAATATACATGAGTTGCTTCATCTCAACTCTATTCTATTACATATAAGGAAAACATTGACGGCCAAAAAGAAAGAAAAAAAAAAAAACTTGTACGTTGAGTCAAGTTTTCTTGTGCGCCAAAACGGCAATTGGCGATTGGTGTTTGCTTGTGCGCACGCATATCAATTGCTACTTGTCAGTCAACTTTTCTTTGTTTTTTCCCCTAGATTTATGTTAATCTTTATGTAAGAAATTGAATTTTTGTTTTCATTCTTATCTCCTTGCTTTGGGTACCTTATTAATAACTAAAGCTCTCTAGTGTCTATATTAGCTTGATACGCATTTTTTGTCCAATATTTCTTTAACAACTAATTAAAAATTTTGGATTTAGGAGTTACATAACATAATATCAAAATTGTGGTTGCATGCATGAGTTTCTAGATTCAACAATAAAAATAATTTTCAATATTCAATGCTCATGATGTTGATTCCTATATTAGTTTGGATCTTAATATCTTAGTTCTTATAGCCAGCCAGTACTTAAACAGTCTTAACGTTGCATCTAAAAATAAAGAGCATTAATTCATGTACAACTTTAATTGATTTACACAAAGTATCAGTCTATGCATGAGAATGAAAATGAATTAAATTTAACGTGTAGCCGACCTTTGCTTTTGTAAGTAAAATAACAACAATTAATATAACTGGACTTCTAATTGTTAGGATTGCTGAGAAAATGAGAGAGAGATAGAAGGAGAGAGTAGGAAAAATTCAGAGAGACTACATATATTGTTTCATGTAAATATTACAGAGGAGAGTACAAGACTTTATATACTCTTAATAACTAACTGTAACAATAAAACTTATTAATTATTTAACTACTAACTCATACACTAACACTAATATATGTGCTAATCTAAAATTAATTAGGGTTAAATACAAAAATGGTCCACGAACTTTACAGTGAATCTCAATTTGGTCCACTAACTATAAAAAGTATCAATTTGGTCCACGAACTTTCCAAGTTGTATCAAACCAGTACAAATGTTAATTTTCATCCAAAAATTAACGGAATTGGTCACATGAAAATGTGATGAACGGACTAAAATGCCTTTGAAAATGTGGTCACTTGCTGTGCACATGACCAGTTTTCGTTAAATTTTTCAATAAAAGTTAACATTTGTACTGCTTTAGTACAACTTGAAAAGTTCGTGGACCAAATTGACACTTTTTATAGTTAATGGACCAAATTGAGATTCATTGTAAAGTTCGTGGACCATTTTTGTATTTAACTTAATTAATTAATTACTCTATGCTAATTTATTAACGTCTTTGATAGAGCAAGGTACGTCTCGACCAAATTAAATAGGAAGCTATGGATGGCTCCATGTGATGGGCCAAGATGACTTGTTCACTCAGTAAGGCTGGGACCCACTTTGAAATGGAAGAGGATGCTGTCTGCCACGTGATCAACACTGTCCCTACATTGTCGCTCACACTACCACTCAATGATAATTCGCTCCATATTTGACTCCCAATTATTAAATTATATTTCTCATATTTAATTTACAGAAAATAGTACAAATTTATGATCGTTGAATTTTTTTATATAATAATAATTGATCAATAATGGATTCACCTTCCGAAGTGGTATTCAGTGATGTTAATAATAATGTAGGCAGAAGAAATAATGTTTCTGTCCTTCTCTCGTGCTGATCATGATCAGAGAGATGGAGCTGCTGGTGGGTCGATCTGCTGGAATAGATATAACTCCATTAAATATATGCCACCACCATAAACATAGATCGAACACTAAAAAAGAAAGAAAAAAAAAACGTTAGGAATGTTTATGAATAGTTAACATAGGCCCTCATTTTACAAGCGATCAAACAGTATAAGTTCATTTTATTTTTTCTTTTAAGGTTAAGGTCTGTTCATATCTGATCTAGCAGTTAAAAATTATACATGACCTTATTTTTAGCGCACTACTAATGTTGGCAGTTTCAAAGGAAAACTTTATAAAATGATCTGTTTTAATGAACTTCCTAGAGGACCTATGTCTACAAAATTTAATATATAATTTTAATTCTTTGAGTTATTTTTTGATTGAATTACTCTCATATAGATATATGCACTTGATCATCTCTTTGATTAGCTCAATTTCGATATTCTCTAGCCATCTTCACTCCACAACTCCGAAACTCTTGAGCTATACAGACCAATCCACCGAAAACCCACTAGAGAAATTCTCGGGATCGAGAAACGATTATATATTTCCTGTCACACTTGATCCATATGAGGAATAATTCGGATATATGCATATGAGGAATAATTTGGTCTTTTCGAATAAAGATCAAAATTATAGGAGGCTCAATCAAACAAGTCATATTATGTAGTTTTCCATAATTCAATTATAGTGATTGTCCTTTGCCTGGTGAATCATTAAAAGCTTAGAAAGAATCCAAGAGTCACTTAAGGCAATGGTTGAACAATATATATTGTGTTTGTTGAGTACTGCCAACTATTTGTTTTTTGCTCCAAGACACAAGTTTAACAGAAGAAATTAAAGTTGGTAGCAAGTCACAATTCTCCCCATAAATCCAGCTATCAAATTACCGTTATCAGAATAACCAATCAATCATTTATCATTCATACGTAGTGTAAATAATATATAGTTTCAAGATTTTTTCAGAATATAGAATATGTCCAAGTTGGAAGAAGCGAGTTATATTTCTTAATCGCCCTAGGGTGGATGTCCATGCACCAGTACCCTATTACATATTTCATTTCTTTTTTCTTTTATTTTTCTGAGAGATTTTAAAGATGTCTTGTCCTTGACCCTAGAATTCTTTCTGACCAACAAAATGCATGGTATCACTGGGGTCTGGGGTGTAGGTCCAGGATCCTTTGGGCTTCTTCGATCACGAACATATTAATTAGCAGATTAGTGCCAATTAGTAGGGCCATGTGGCAAATGCATGTGCCACCACAGTGGATGCTCTCCTTTTTCTTTTCTGGTTAATTTATATTTCCTTTCATGGTTGGTTGCATTTATTTCTCATTTCATGTTCTTTGGTGAGTCAGACATGGCACACTGAGTGTCCATATGTAGGATCTGCTTGAGTTTGACATGAGTGTTTATGGGACCCTAATTAAACATAGAGGGCCAACAAATTATGAAAGGGAGGTGGGAAATAGAAAATATATTGAAATTAATGTTGGGCCCTGGAAAATATGCTCTCTTAGTAAGTAGTTCAACTGCACCAATGAACCATTATAAAATTATCTTTTGCACATAAGCTATTAGTTTTTCTTAACTTTAACGTACCAACCTTTAAGTACTTGGTTCTTTTTCAAAACGACCAGGTGCATGCATGTACAGCATGTATGGAAGAGAAGGAAATTTACGAAATACGATGGAAACATACTCTTGCTTTCTCTCTCCTTTTTTGGATAGTGGATACAATGTATCAGCCCATTGGTCCCATTCATATAGTTTTTTTTTGTTTTTTATTTTATTTTATTTTTTTTGTAATACCACATTCATATATAGTTAGGTATATATGTACTTAATTGTTTATTATACATAATATATAGAATGATAATTCCTAAGCTCCCTAGCTCATGTATGTTTCTTGGTTTAAGTCTTTTTTGCTCCTTCACATAATTGTCACATGCATGTTATTTCCATTGTTTATCATACTTGCAAACTCCTAATCATTAACTTAATTGGATCCCATAAATTTATTAACTCAATGAGAGAGAGAGAGAAGGAGAGTATGTAATCATCAAACTTCAAATCTAATAATTGTGCAGCCCATCAACTATAAATTAAGATGCTAGCTTATATTTTAAAACTTCGAAGAGAAGTGGAATAATAATCAGGTAATTAGGTAGTGTTAACCAACAATACATTATAGATGCAGTTGAGTGTATATGCATGCATGGGTTTGTGTTTGTGTGTGATTCCACCAAATTGGGTTGATGAGTTTGATTGATCAATATGTACTTAAAAATTTAATTAATAGCTAGGCGCCATTTATGCATTATTAATTATAGGAGAAGATGCCAAGTTAAAAATAACAGGATTTTTTTTTTTTTTTTGCTCATAAAAACAACAGGATATGATAAGTCCAAGAATTCGATCTATAGAACCTGCAGATACCACTGGCCACTTTACTTAAAATATTGGTTTATAGTTATTTCAGTTGCAAAAACTTAATCTACCGGCCTTAATTATCATGAATGCATGGCAGAGAGTTTCAATTTTAAAACAAGAAAATAATAAAATATATAATATTTAGAGATGATGATCAAAGTACATAAATATATATTATAAATATCTTTAAAGATAGTTGAAATAAAAGAAACCAATTTGTCATTGAATAAAGAAGTACTGCTACTGCTACTGCAGGCAAATAATTAAGTAATGTGGCTAGCTGGTATTATCTGAATATTATAAACTGCTGTTCATGTGAAAAAAAAAAAAAGTACACTAAAACACTAAATCAAGAGTAGAAATAGAAGGTAGCTAATAGCAGTTTCTTTTTTCAAATCACGAAATATATATCATCTTTTCAAAATAATTTAGGGTATAAATTACTTGGGGCATATCATGTTAGAAACCATCTTAATAAGCAAAGTCAGAGCCCATTGGACTCAAGAGGTCCGCATGCAGGGTTCAGCAGGCCCATTAATGGGTTTCATTCTTAGGTCCGATATTTATAAGCTCTTCATCAGAATCATCGTAAACTTTCATCACTCAAATTTTTAAAAATAATGATCAAAGGGATGGACAATCTCACATGTTCGTTTGGCCCAACTGATCGAATACTATTATGGTAAAATTATTGGTATAACCGATATACCGTCATATAGTGTAATTAATATAATATGTAACGATATTATTAGATGTCATGTCTATATTTGTATAATATAATATTAATAGAGTTTACTCATATTATAACACATAGACTGGTTATACTAGAAAAATTATTGGCTATAACCGATATATCGTCATGTGGTGTAACTAATCCAACGTGTAAGGGTATTATTAGACGTCAAGTTTATATTTGTAGGGTATAATATTAATAACATCCACTTATATTATAACACATAGGTAGGTTATGCCACGTAATATTAATATATTAGTTATACATAATAATTTTTTGTTATACCACGTGATAATATATCGGTTATACAAAATAATTTATCCTCCTTATAAACTATGGCTTCTCCACAATATTTGTCTTAATTTGTACTTAATTTGGTGCGGTCTAATTGAAATTCAGGGAACACAATTATCCGACTTATCTCATTAATGAAATGGTATTGGGACAAAAGAACATGTGGTTAGCGAAGCTGCCCATCCATTGATCTTCATAAGGCAATGAATACGTCTGACATCGATCTTGTTCAATGATTGAAAATTTAATTTTGCCAATGAATAACTATTGAAGTTGTCTATCCATGCATTAGCTATAAAAGACATATATATTTATATATAAATAGGTTAATTTCTTTGTCTTATTCATGAATAGGTTAATCTCTCTTGCTAATTAACTTGTTACTAGTTAAATAGTTAAAGGCTGCCTTTACACTCATCATTTGAGACCAATCACAAAATTAAAACTTTCACCCATCATTTTTTGATAAACTATTTCTTTTGTCAAGGGTAAAAGGTTTTGTCAATCAATTCTATTGACTTGACTGGCTGACTCCTTAATTTTGAGAAGAAAAGAAAAAATAATGATAGAATTACCAAATTTATTCATCAAATACAATATAATAGTAATGATGGTGTCATTATTGGATTAATTTGAAATTTGATAAATGTGACAAACGTACTCTAAAATTGTTTTCTTTTGAATTTAGAGATCTAATTTAATTGGTGAAAGTTAATCAGATTAAGAGCCAGTTTGGTATTGGTGTGTGAAAAAACAGCTGTGAGGTAAAACAGCTGTAAAGTAAAGCAGCTGAGTGTTTGGTAAAGTATGTTTTCAAAAGTGCTGTGAGTGCAAAAAACAGTATCAAAGTGTTTGATAAATGTTAATGTAAAAATGCTGTGACAGTGTATAATTACTAAAATAGACATGATGTTAAAAATGTCTTTACTTATTTGTTTGGTAAAAATAAAATGTATTTTACTTGTTTTTTAAATTGTTGGCTACAAATTTTTATTAGCATTAATTTTTCTAAGAACAACATTATTAAATAACTATGTCTATTATTTTTTTAGGTATATTATAATTTTAATCGTGCAAATAAAATATCATAATTAATTATCACAATATAAAATATAACTAACAATGAACATATTTTTTAATTTAAAATAAACAAATTAAAAATATAGAAATCAATGAGGATATTATGGGTAAAATAAAATATTCATTGTTACTGTGATTCACTGCAGCTTTCAAAAGCACCTAGAAACATGCTTTATGTTTTTGTTGTGGGGAGTTGAGAATTGTGGGGAAAAGCAGTTTTTAATTTTTTTACCAAACACTAAAACTGCTGTAGTTGATTGAGAATTGTCATCCACAGCAGCTTTTGGGTCTTCCACCGCAATCCCAAACGAGGCCTAAATATGATTAAATTAGATAAAATCATAAAACTAATTAATTATAGACGGATTTAATTGGATTTTGAATATCAATAACTAGCAAGTAAAGCAACCCATGATTTTATTGTAAAACGCCGACCCGTCATTGGCTCGAGCACGTCACATATGACAGACTTGACCAAACGAGCTTTCACAGATTAAGAAAACCCAGCTCACATACAGCCCACTCGCTCAAACGGAATGTCCATTTCACTGTCCAATACCACCCAACCACGTGTCAATTACCCAATTCAATTCATGCGTGTCGAGGTCTTGCTCTAACCAGGAGCAGGTGGACCGTTTCTCTAGTCCTCCCCTTGAGCGTTGGCGCGTAAGCTTCTGTATCTGCCTAGTCTCTGCTCTGTAGCCTCTGTGGGGCATGCCATTAAAGTGAATTGAACTTTCAAAACCAAACGAACAAAAGCAACAACGCGCATTAATGTTACCAACATTTCTAGTCAGTCTAATGTATACAATTGCATACACTGATATTATCATATATGTGTTTGGTGCACAATTTTAGGAGGTTTTGGTGGCATTGGAGATGGTGAAGGACAAGAATGTGAATAGCAGGAGATGGGTTGTAGTGGGTGCTGTGGTGGTGGTGTTTTTAGCCACAGCACTCACCTCTACAAGAACTGCTTTCAGACTCAACCTCTCTCAACTTTTTAAGGATCCCAAGTCCTGCCACTGTCCCCAGGTAAGTTTTATGTTGATCAAAGAAAAAACTGATCATGTTCTAATATGCATGTCTTTTAGTTGAGTTTGTGAATTGTGGTTTGTCTCATGATTATATTGTTACAAGTTAAGCATTGGTCCTCACTTGTTGCTTATTTTTGTATAAATTCATAATCAAGAAAGGAATTATTATGTAATGGGGGCATAAAGACCTTATTACTGTGACACTGTGTAGTCTATAATCATCTTTTCTGAGTGTAGGATTCCCAAAAGTACAGTGGCATTGTTGAGGATTGCTGTTGCGATTATGAGACAGTAGACAGTGTTAATGCAGAAGTGTTGCATCCTCTGTTACAAGAGATTGTGACGACTCCCTTTTTCCGATATTTTAAGGTCTGCTGCGTGAGCCTTCTTATTGTTTTTCCGCTAAAGATGTTTTCTTCTTGGGTATTGTTAATATTTTGCCAGCTGACCCTGCAGTTCGAACCCTGCTTAAGGTCTTTAAGAAATTAAACAGATCAAATAGCTTTCAAGCAAGATTAAGAATTTCAATCTTTGATTGTCCTACAGCCAAATTTTAAATATATATATATATATATATATATTTTTGGTTGTATAAAATATCATGACTTTCCTGAAGTGGTTTGATTAAGATGCACAATTGTCATTAGGGCCTCAGTAAACAGTAGTGGTAAATATGATCCACTCATATTCTTTGGCATTTCTCATATGAATTGGCTAGTCTGAATACTTGAGCCTGTACTTTTGTGCATGAAGGCTGGAAACTGCTGTACCAGGAATAGGCCAAAATCAAACTTGCTACAATTTCTGTGGCGTCCAACTTATCACTTAGTTTAACATATATGCTTAATTAACATTCTAGTGCTGGGATAATCATACAAATCTAGCTGTCACCGAGGAAAAATTTCAGAATTGATATATAATTTATGGAAATTTTCATTGACATTTTACTTACTTATATTACAGTAATTTAGTAAGCTTGTCATTACTTTTGTTTTTACCTAGTGGGGGCTTACGCACTTGGTTCATATGATAGGCCAAGCTGTGGTGTGACTGTCCCTTTTGGACTGAAGATGGTATGTGCCAATTGCGTGACTGCAGTGTTTGTGAATGCCCAGAAAATGAATTTCCAGAACCTTTTAAGAGGCCCTGGCACCATGGCCTTCCATCTGACAGTTTAGTGTGTCAAGAGGGAAAGCTGCAGGGGACTGTTGACCGCACACTAGACAGTAGATCCTTCAGAGGCTGGTTTGAGACAGATAACCCATGGACAAATGATGATGAGACTGACAACGGTAATTTACAATATATATTGGAGTCTGGTCTGCATTGTAATAACTGTAATTGAGTCTTGAAGATCTTGTCTGTTGGTAGCTGGAGTATATATTATGCATTGACGTTTTAGATCAGAAATCAGTCATATATGATTTAGTTGGGAAATGGAAAGCTACAACTTAAGAGATATCACCTACTTATGAAAACATTAATCTTACTTTCAAATTTACAAACCTGGAGTTTTCATCGCACGCACCCTAAACTTCGGTTCCTAAATATTTTTTAATAATGTTGTGCAGCGATTGACTGTTGACTTAGATCTGCAGGTGAGATGACATATGTGAACCTTCTACTAAACCCTGAGCGTTACACTGGCTATTCTGGTCCATCCGCTAGAAGGATATGGGATGCTGTTTATTCTGAAAATTGCCCCAAATGTGAGTTGAACCTTTTGTAAGATTCTTGTGGACAATTTGACTGCTTGTAGCATTTTATCTTTAAAATTTTCAATCTTGATTTCATATTGAGGTTATTTGTATAGCCAATTCAACACCTGCAAGAGCAGGTAATTAGACATCCAAAGGTGACATGATACTTTATGGAGGCCAGGTTGCATATCAATGAGTTATCTCTATACCTGCTTGAAGAACTTGAGTGTGTATCAATATGTTTTATCTAGTGATGCCTATTTTCAACTCAATGTTTTTTGCTTCTTGTTCTGCAGATTCATCTCAGGACATTTGCCAGGAGAAAAAAGTTTTATACAAATTAATATCTGGTCTTCACTCCTCAATTTCGATCCACATAGCTGCTGATTATCTTCTTGACAAAACTACCGATCTGGTTCTACTTCTGCCTTATATCATGTGACTATTTTTCTTTTCCCTGTCCATTTGATTTCATTTTAATGTCCAGTTGAGTGGTTAACAATAAAAGCAGTAAGTTTTCAGCTGTCTGCCAAATTTAAATTTGCTGGACAATGTTTTTATATCTGCCAAAAATCAGACAGTTGAAATTGATTAATTGAGATAATCTAGACTGGTGAACATATATATAGTGAATGACCTGGAATTCATAATTGGATGGGTCATGCATGTAATTTTTGACTTGTATGACCAAGGTAGAACCAGTAGATAAAAGAATTGCCCTGTTTTTAGTTCAGTTGAGCAACATTTAACCTTCCTGCATGCAAATTTCAGTGGGGTCAAAATATGGAGCTGATGTATGATCGCGTTTTAAGATATCCATATCGTGTCCACAATTTGTACTTCACATTTCTCTTTGTTCTTCGTGCTGTGACTAAAGTAAGTATTCCCCACATACCCTTTATTTGACAACACAAAATCAATTTTCTTAATGCTGACATTATACTGATTGTTGGTGGGTTTAATGTTTTGTAGGCTGCAGATTACTTGGAGCAGGCTGAGTATGACACTGGTAATCATGAGGAAGACCTGAAAACACAGTCTTTGATGAGACAGCTACTCTACAATCCTAAACTCCAAGCTGCATGTCCTCTACCATTTGATGAAGCAAAGCTCTGGCAAGGTCAAAGTGGACCCCAATTGAAGCAACTGATTCAAAAGAAATTCAGAAACATTAGGTTTGTCTCAGAGCATTTACTTCACTAATTACTGATTTATTTTGGATGAAGCATGACCCCCTTGATATGGAGAAAATTATTCATTTCATCTGCAAATTGCAGTGCATTAATGGATTGTGTGGGCTGTGAGAAGTGTCGGCTCTGGGGAAAGCTTCAGGTTCTTGGTCTTGGTACTGCATTAAAGATCCTCTTTTCTGTTGATGGTCAAAATCATCCAGATCAACCTGTAAGTTCTTGCAGCTCTCTTTAACAAATCTCCCAACATAACTTTTCTTACTGTTCTAAAAGCTGGATCGGATTGGTCATTTTGCGAGGTTAACCAAGAACACTAAATGGGTAGGTTTACCCCCAAACGGATTTATTCCATTAACTACCAAAACTGGTGACCCTGTTGATCCGCTTATTCTTCTTGGGAGGTTTTTCCAACTTTAAATATTTAACTTTTTGGGTTAAGGATCTATAACAAGCAGTTAATTTTTTTTTTTTTTTTTGAAGGGAAGAAGCAGTTAATTAGTGTAGGTGAACTTGAATGCATCTCTTTGTGTTTGTCTCTGTCTCTCATATGTTCTTTTGTGTGTGCAGTTGCAGCTGCAACGAAATGAAGTGATTGCTTTGCTAAATCTGCTAAATCGACTCTCTGAATCTGTCAAATTTGTTCGTCAAAATGGACCTTCAATCAAGAACATTGTGGAAGAAGGATGGGTTGTTGAACCTCCTATACAAACAATCAGCACATGGAAAAGAATATGGGAGTCAGTGATCAGGCTTAGGTATGTCAGTAGTTTATCCTGCAAGCAAGTTGGCCTTTTTGTTGCATGTATGTATAGTCTCAGGTAGCAGGAGGGTGCAGGTTTGAAAAATTATTTATGAATGATTTTTGCAGGTTACGTAGGTTACTACTGTAACAATTCATCCGCCAATCCCTTCATACCAATTTTGGGAGCAATGTATAAAGCATACCACACAAAGAGTCATTGACCAAGTAAAAGTCTACTAATGAATCAGAATTTTGGAAACAAGTTTTTGGAGCTATACAGATGTCAGGCTTCAACTATAATTGTAAGATATCCATATCTTATGGGATCCAGATATAGAAATTAATGCCCTGTCAATTTTCCATTCCTTTTTTTTTTATTTGGTTGGACTTCGTCTGTTCAACAGTGATATGATATTGTTGGGACTGGAAAACAAATATTTTAGTTTGCTTATTGAAATATGAATGTCATAAATTAATAGACTCGACCACTAAGTGCCAGTAAATAACGCTGTTCTGGAGCCAGTGGGTCTTTTCTGTTTCTTTTATTAGTAATATATTACACTTCAACATAGGGATAAGTGGATAACAGCTAAGAGCATGCACAATGCAAGTGCTAAATGCTAAATGCTATTGCAAAGACAGCAATTTTTGGTGAAAAATGAGCTACAATGGGAGAGGATTGTTAAATGCTATTTTAGCAATTGCTAAATTTTGGTGCTAAATTTAGTAACAAAATTTAGCATAGCATGCTCCAAAGCCAAGAAAAAAAGAGACCCACTTGTTGGAAAGTTCAAGAAAAGAGTGAGTGGAGTCAGCTGCTTGCTTCCCATTTGTTGTGTGCATGTGTGGGTCCTAGGCAGCTTTGGTTGGCTGGTTTTAGTTGCTTCCCACGTGAATTGGTTTCCACATGGCAGTCATTAGTTGACTGGTTTTTTAATCTCATATAGCTATAGTTTTTAGCCATCGGAGCAAAACACATAAATGCTATAGCTAAAGCTAAAGCTAAAAAATCCTGCTAAATTTAGCATTTAGCAATTACCAATGTACATGCTCTAAGAGAATGTATAAGAGCGAATCTATAGCTAGAGAACAACAGTGAAAGCGAATCTAGAAATAAGATCATCAATAGCCTGATCAGCTGTCTTGTAAAATTATCTTGCAAAGCAGTGTTGCAGCTAATTAACTTACCGTACTGAGACTAACATATACATGTGGAAGATAAACAAAAAGTACACTTAAAACTACAGAAATTCTTGCATAAGCACTTGGATCAAGAAGATTTAGTCCGAATCCGGATATTATACAGCGGTACATGACTCGCATCTTATACGAGAATGCTGCATAAAAACTTTCTGGTATAGGGTATACGGTGGGTGCCATGTAATGCCGTATAGGGACTATTTGGGTTCGGACGATCCGGGTGTTCATGAGATCAGGACTTTCAAAACATAATAAAGAGTGGACTTAACTAAATGCCGTTAGATTACACGGTTCCGGAGCTCGCGGATCTTTGTTCCCATACTGGCTGTTTGATATCCAGTCTTGAACATGGAGATGACAGCTATTATGAATACAGTGATCACGAAGATACAGACCAAAATGTCAACCACATCCACTCTGTGGTTGTTGCGGGGCGCCACTGCCATCAAGCCGGAACCAAATGCTAAGAACATTCCTAGAATGGACAACAGAATGGGAAGACTTGCAGGTGAGGGTAGACGGATTTGTAAGAGTCTTTCTAAGGTAGTTACCGTCATCAATCCACTAACAATTGCATAAATTGAGAGAACGAAGGAGATCAAGTCGCAATACACGAAGATTCGAAAAAACGTATTCTTGTATAAAACCGCCGTTCCATCCGTTTTAAATCCTCCAGGGATGGTGAAAGCCGCTGCAAATGTGACAGTTGCAATAAGTGTCGCTACTAGTAGTTTGGTATCTTGAATTTGCAAGGCTTGATCCAAAAAAGCTTGTGACCTTTCCTTCTTGTCTGTGCCACTGGCCGGTGCCATAGAACTATCCTTCTCCGGAAATTCTAATTTCGAGAAATCATGGTTGATTTGTTGTTGGAGAAATGGCACACCAACGGAGCGCTCCAGATGGTGCAAACCCATACGGTCACCTTTGATTTGCTATAACATAGAAAAGTTCATTAGTTACGGTCACTATTCCTGTACAATTATTTTCTAATTATAAAGGAATTGGGCCTAATTTGCGTACCCGTTCTTTAGAACTATCGTCGCCAAGAAAAATGTCAACGGCCTTTGAGAATTTCTTATTGATAGCAGTCGTGTTCACTCTTTCGTCGCATGTTAAAACCCTAAGAATTTCACAATTTTGATAAATGGCAGCAAGATGCAGAGGAGTGTTTCCATCTTCATCTGCTTCATTTATAAGTCCCGCAAGCTTAGGTGTCTTCAATATGTACTGGACCACATTTTTTCGTTCACCTAAAACTGCCGCATGAAGAATCGTTTGGCCCTTGTCATTGAGCAAATCACAAGTATCCGGCCGACATCGGATAATCTCTTTGATTACTTTGGTGCGACCTGCATAAGCCGCGACATGTAGAGCTGACATTCCAGACAAACCCGGAACGTAAGAAGCAGAACTATCGCATTCCATCAACACTTGAGTTGCTTCAAGGTTCCCTCTCAATGCTGCGTAGTGTAAGGGAGTCCACCCGAGCGCATCACCCATTTTGATGGTCTCAGGATATTTGGACACCATACTCTTCACAATGTCTAGCATGCATGTTGATATAGTAAAATTAGAACTGATCGAGAGGTAGTGAAAATCGCTTCAATAACAATTTAAATTTGAACACCAAACAAACGCAAGACTCATTTAGTTACCTTGGGCGACTTTGTTACTGTGAGTTACCACCGCATGCAATGCTGTGACACCGTTGGTCCCTTGAAAAGAAGGAGATATTGGGCACTCGTTTAAAATAGAATGAGCTATGAGAAGAAATCCTTGGCGAATAGCTAGGAACAAGGGGGACTCGTTGGCACTATTTGTCAAACGACACAATTCAGGATCCGCTTCCATTAACAGACTCACAACTCCACCGTGACCGTATCGGGCAGCAACATGCAATGCCGTGTCCGTTTCCAAATTAGTCATTCGGAGTAACTTTTTATCATCAACTGCTCCGCTTTCCTGATCACCTCCTCCAATATGCAGTGTTTTCTTCGCCTCTTCGACCAGAAACTTTACTACTTCATCACAGCCTACTCTCGCAGCAATATGCAGGGGAGTGTTGCCCTTCTTGTTGGTGGCCCAAAACAGCGAAGATTGATCATGATCAAGTGGAAGTTGTTCAAACAACTTTATTTGCTTAAACTCAGCAGCAATGTGAAGGATATTATTGTCTTTAGGGGTTTTCTGATTGAGAACATCACCGTCGTTGATTCTAAAGAAACCAACATCACCAGATGATGCCGCCTCATACAGGGAAGGATCCATGGCTGTCAAGTTTTGAACCAAGTCTAGCTAGCTCTCTAACTCAACTTTATCAAGGTACCAATATGCACTGGATAGAGATGTGTGTTCAACATGTATGCTTAATTATATAAACGAGGCCATCGATAAATCTGACCAGATTAATTTATTGAAAATTACCTGTCAAGAAAACAATATTCTAACATGAAGTTTTTAATTTCTAACTTATATACTTAAAGGGAATTACACAAATTGCCCTTCAAGTATAGGGTATTTGACACTTCACCCAGGAAATTTCAAAGTCAATACAAAACTCCCTCGTTGCTTACATATTTGAAAACTTTGCCTCCCTATTTAAATGACGTGTAATTTGGTCACCCGAGAAGCACCACGCTTATTGGTCAATTTGTTTTGTTCATATCGATCGTATTTTACGCTTCCACTTTCCCTCGATGACAAAATATCATATTTTGAAAGTTTACATTATATATATTTTAAGCCATCACATGGGTCTTGTCACGTGGATTGAGCCAATTCCCCAGTAATTTTACCATTGAAGTCAAAGTCTTAGAAGTGCAAAGTATAGGGTGTGTTTTGTATAATTCACCTTTTTTTATTTAATTTTTATAATTAGTCAATGACAGCCATTATTAATCTTTGCTACATGAGTTTGAAAAGAATCAAGATGAAAAGGTGTTTACATGTTTTTTTTTTTTCTTGAGTCAGTGTTTAAATGGTACTTAAAGACTTGTGTTTACTTGGACTTTCCGGTACACTATATATATACAAATGCTATTTAATTAGAGTACTTATGTTTATAATCCAGAGTAATTAACTAAAAAACAGCATCCAATGATCTGGAGTTAACTTAAAATATGGTCCGTACTGGTTTATTTTTTATAGGCTAAAAAGTAGTTATTGAAATGATAGTGGGAGCTAGGAGGATAGTGGGTCTTCACTCGAGAACATAGTGGAAGCTAGGAGGATTAGATTATTGAACCTCCTATGCAAAGTTCCAAACAATCAGTAGAAGGCAATTAGGCAAAGAATATGGGATTCAGTGATTGATCAGGCATAATTAAGTATGCCACTAGTTAATTTATCCTGTTTGCAAGTTGTTGCCTTGTCGTTATAATGTACATATATATAGTTAATTTATCATGTTTGCCTTTGTCTTCTTCATCTAGGTGAGTTACTGCTACATGCAAAGCTGTGACACCGTTAAAACCATTATAAGAAGGAGATGTTGGACACGCGCCCAAAATAGAAAGAGCTATGAGCCGAAAGCCTTGGCGAGTAGCAATGAACAAGGGCGACTCGTGGGCGCTATTAGTAAAACAACACAGTCCAGGATCGGCTGCCATTAACAGAGTCACTACTCCACTGCGACCATACCGAGCAGCCACATGCAATGCTGTATCCTGATTCAAATTAGTCATTCGGAGTAGATTTCTCTTAGCTTCTCCATGATCAGATGGTCCTCTTTCCTCATCTACTCCCTTAACGTGTCGCCACGTTGTCTTCGTCTTGGCGTGGTTGATGAGAAACTTTACTACTTCATCACAGCCTACTCTCCCAGCAACATGGAGTGGAGTGTCGCCCTTCTCGTTGGTGGCCCAAAATAGCTTGGATTGATTAATATCAAGCGATTGGACCTCTTTGAAGATATCTGTGTGCTTGAATTCAGCGGCAACATGAAGAATATTGTTGCCTTTCGGTGTTTTTTGATGGAGAAGATCAATTGATACATCGCCATCTCTTATTCTTCTCAAGAAACCAACATCACCCATTTCTGCTGCCTTATACACAGAAGGATCCATAATTGGCAAGCTTTGAACTGATCCCTCTCTCAACTTATTTAAGGTTGTTGAGAAATTTTGCAATGCACTGAGTAGAGGATTGTGTGAATCGTGTGTACTTATAGGAGGCGATCAATCATTGTAACAACAGGAAAAAATGTAAGTAGGAAAGTTCATAGTGAAATTTCGTAGTCCAAAAACTAATATTTCTCTTACAGCTATGTATGCTTATATTTATCACACTTATAATAATAGAATTTCCTGTATTCATACAAGAAAGTCTTCAATCTGATGTTTTACTACCTCATCATAGGGACATCATACAAAAAAATCATAGTGACATCATATCAATCATCATATACACGTGTAACGCCCGGATTGTATTTTATTTTTGTTTGTACAATACAAACGACACGTGGTTCTAGTTGGATCCCATAATGATCTTTCAATAATGATTATTTGAGCCAAAAATCATTATTCGTTTATTGATAAGCATTCTTCTCTACAGTCTCTACTTCATCAAAATGACATATCACCATTATTAATAATTATATTTAGAAAAAAATATTAAAAAATGACTTAAAGTCTTTTGTGTCGAGTCATTTCAGAACATGAATTATTAGTTTTATCAATCTCTCCTCTCAACTTTATTTTGGATGTTAATATGTTATTGTTGTCAATTCAGTTGCAAATTCGATATAAAAATTATCACCACGTGTCACGCACATGATTACTTTTTGAGAAATAATTTTATCATCACTTGTAATACAAGTTTATAAAAGTTAAATTACTTCACTTACATGGTCTTTTGTTTGAAAAAAAAATGTAACTGAACTAATGAAAATGGTAAATTAGCTTCAAAATTAAAATTAAAAGAGCATATTAAAATATTAAATACAACTCATAATACCAATCTTGAATTGACACAAAAATCAAAGTTTAAGTCTTATTTGAAATATTTTGCTTATATTTATTTACTGTTTTCACGAGAAATATTATATTTCATTTTAGGCAACAATCAACTTGCAGTAAGATTAAAGAAATATATAGTATACTAGCAAAACAATAATTGCATAACATAAATTATAGGCTTAAGTTTATTTTTATCCATGAACTATATGGTCTATTTTAAATTGGTCCATATACTATCAAATGTTTTAAATGAACACATAAACTAAACGAAAGTATACAAAATAGCCCATATGTCAAATATTAGAGGGGTAATTTTATCATTTCATCTATTAATAATATTTAATTAATATTTAAATAACCAAAATTAATATAACTAAAATAATTATTAAAAAAAACCCACCTAGCCCGTTCCCCCACCCCCGCCACCTTGCCCCTCCACCACTTGAGCAAAAAACAGCCTCTCCCTCCCCCGCCAGTGCACCCAACCCCTCCCTCCCCCGCCACCTTGCCCCTCCACCCCCGCTACCCAGCCCATTCCCCCACTCGCTGGCCCCTCATGGCCTCCGCCCCTACCGCCACCCCCCGCCGCAAGGACAAACTCCTCGTCATCATGGGAGCCACCGGCGCAGGCAAGTCCCGCCTCTCCCTCTCCCTTGACCTCGCCATTCGCTTCCCCTCCTTCGAAATCGTTAACTCCGACAAAATGCAAGTCTTCAAGGGCCTCGACATCACCACCAACAAGCTTCCCTTCCCCGACTGCCTCAACGTCCCTTACCACCTCCTCGGCGACTTCGACCCCCTCTACACCGACTTCACCCCTGTCGACTTCCACCGTGTAGCCGACCAAGCCATCTCTGCCATTACCTCTCGGAGGAAGGTGCCTCTGCTTGTGGGTGGCTCCAACTCCTTCATTCATGCGCTTGTGGTGGACCGGTTCAAACCAGGTTCAAAAGTCTTCGACAACGGCTCACTCTCCAGCGAAGGCCATGT
This sequence comes from Dryas octopetala, assembly GCF_963921425.1. NCBI lineage: Eukaryota > Viridiplantae > Streptophyta > Magnoliopsida > Rosales > Rosaceae > Dryas > Dryas octopetala. The sequence continues at coordinate 11,048,415 of NC_141366.1, read as the reverse complement.
GGGGCCAGCGGGTCTTGATCGGCGGGACGGGCTGGGTGGCGGGGGTGGAGGGGCAAGGTGGCGGGGGTGGGGGAACGGGCTGGGCGGGTTTTTTTTAATAATTATTTTAGTTATATTAATTTTGGTTATTTAAATATTAATTAAATATTGTTAACGGATGAAATGACAAAATTACTCCTCTAATATTTGACAGATGGGTTATTTTGTATACTTTTATTTAGTTTATGTGTTAATTTAAAATATTTAATAGTACATGGATCAATTTAAAATAGATCCTATAGTTTATAAATAAAAATGAACTTGAGTCTAAATTATATTTTAATTGTAGTTGTCCAACACAGCATCTCCCACTATAATTAATTGCATGCATGTGTATTGGGCCACTATTCATCCGAAATAGTAACCAAATGTACGATCATCATTAAGAGGCAGTTGGAGTGTTGGGTTAATAATTTGTCTGCTCGTTCTGTCTCAATCAATTCAGCCAATCCAAACGTACTCCACGTGATTCCAGCTGGATTCAATGATGATTATTTGAGCCAAAAATAATTGTATTAAAAAAATTAGGCTTTTTTACTCAAATACCACATGAATTATAGAGGGTGTACTCAAATACCACCTAAATTTTTTTTTTTTGTTAATTTATCACCTGAACTTTCACATATTGGTCAATCTACCACCTACCGTCACTTTAGTTAAATTTTCTATTTATTTCAAGAGTATTTTCGTCAATTTATATAATAAATGCATTTTAAATATTAAAAAAAAATCTAAGTAAACCCCCTAAAAACAAGGGTATTTCCATTTTCTATTTTTTAGTTTTTAAGTTTTTTTATAATTATATTTTAAAAAAAGTTTTTAAAATAATATTATTTTTTTATTGTATTCAAGGACAAAGTGGAAAGTTTGAGAAATTTTTTGATGATTTAACAGAAAAATGGATGTTAGGTGGTAAATTAGCACATATTGATAATTTCATGTGGTAAATTGGCAAGAAAAAAAGTTTGAGTGATATGAGAGCACACCCCTTATAGTTCATGTGGTATTTGGATAAAAATGCCAAGAAACTAATTATAGTTATTCAAAAGCTTGTTGGCCCAATAAATATCTGATCAGATCAGCTTCTAAAAGAAAGAAAGTGGAGTCCTTCTGAATCCCACATATTAGTGCATGTGTTTCAATATAATGGCCCAATGAAATTAGCTCACGTTTTACAATAATTAGCCCAACAGAACCAACTGGATGCGTTTGGAAAACTGAAACATCTACTTTATATAAAGATTTGTAGGGGCCCTTAATTGTTGGGCCCTGTACGGGTGCTCCACTTGGATCTGTTCAGGGCCGGGCCTGTTCACAAAGATATGTTTAAGGTTAATATGTAATAGGGTGTCGTCATTCAGATACAATTTTTTTTATCAGTAAGTCTAATATACTCTTTACACTCATATTCATTTTGAAAAATTTTAAAACTCATTAGTACACCCAACATTTTTTCCTAAACTATTTTTATGAAAACCAACAACTAAACTCAATATCACAACCAACAATTCTATTTACTATACTTAACAAACACACCCAACTCCAACACCATCACTACCACCACCCAACTCCAACACCATCACCACCAGAAATCACCATCAATAGCCGCGGCCAAAAGCGCATTTTCAGTCATTGAGAAATGCAATAAAACATTCCATACAGGAATCATTTTTCTAAAATATAATCCGATATTTTAATAATTATTCCGCACGTAAAAAAAAAAAGAAGCAATTTGGTTTGATGTAGATTGGCAATCAATTAGACAAGAATGAGAGCAGGGAAAATCCACATGAACTGTAACAAATATGAAATCCTGAAAACAAAAGATATTCGATCTAATTACATATAGCTAAAAAAGATAAAAAGTCATGCCCACAAACCCAAATGAGCTCATTTAGGACAATTACTCAAATAATAGAAGTCAAATACATTAAACTCAGCAGATTGATTCCCGCAACGCGGCTTCCCCGCTCCTCCAAGGGTCGCCCCAAGTTGCAGACCTGAGCTGGATCCTCCCTTTCATCTTGTGTCTTGATCTGTAGCTGTTTAGTTTTGATTGGTAAGTTTGGAGTATATTTCAGATAGGTCCATGTACTTAACCAATGAAATTTTAACGAAAGGTCGACTGTATGAATAGTGAAAAATTGATGACAACTACTGGTGTTGGGTTTTAGAAAGGTTTCTTAATTTGAGTTTTTAAAGGATGATTTGCCAAAAGAGTTTACCCAAATTAATGTGAATCAATTATATATATTTATAGAGAGGTGATTTTTGCACTCCATTTTTTTCCATTTGCACTCTTTTTTATTTTTTTAATTATTATTTATATATTTTATTACATGTATTGCCTAGTCTACTTTTTTTGTTGCATTCTCTCCTCGTCAAACCAACCCAAGCTTTCTTCCTTGAGCCTCTAGACGCTCTGCATATATCAACTCTCTCCTTAAGTGTCCATATTGGTAATAAATCAACACATTTTTTGGTTTGATTTTCTACCAGATCTATTATATTTAGACCACCACTCCACCATCGAAACTAGCAGTGTGAGTTTCCTTGGCCATATGCCAAACAATTGAGTATTCGAATGAATTCCTTCCTAAATAGCATCAGTTACAAAAGCTACTCCAAAGTTGGTGAAGACTTTTCAATTGCATTTACATGTTGGTAAAACCTTTTATTGATTAGATGTCTATCATGAGTAATGTCATTCAATAAGGAGTTATAAGCAATATAATTACTCATCCTTCGATTAGGATGTTGCTTCTCCTTTTTTTTTTTTTCAGTAAATTTTCATTTTTTATTTATTAAATGTAAAATAGAAATAATTTGATATGGAAGTAATTCGATCTATTAGCTAGTTTGGGTTGCAAAAGTCAAAGCGAGTGTTGGTATTGTTTCTCCTCTCCCAACAACTCCTTTTCTTTTCTCATTTATTTGGTTGCAAAGACCATAAATTTGAAGGGAAATAAATTATCTTGGTCTATGATTTTGATAGCAGAGATAGAAAGTAAGAGAAGAATATGAGCGGAACACAAACAATTTTTGAGTAAAGAGAGATGAAGAAGATGAAGAATCATAAATTTAATGTGTAAAGAAACAGGGAGCCCTCATAACAAATATATAGATATAGAGTAAAAATGTTTAGAAAGGGTACATTTGGAAACACAATGATAAAATGATGTGAAAAATAATTAAAAAATTATAAGAAGTGCAAATGGAGAAAAGTAAAGTGTGAAAATCGCCTCCCTATTTATATATATGTAAATTGTAACATTCAAGGAAGGTAACATTGCCCCTTTTTTTGGTGCTAATGATTGTGCATGGTTGAAGGACTAAAGGAGGGTATTGTCAAATTTGTTAGTCGAATATAGCTAGGAACAAGGGGGACTCGTTGGCACTATTTGTCAAACCACACAATTCAGGATCCGCTTCCATTAACAGACTCATTCGGAGTAACTTTTTATCATCAACTGCTCCGCTTTCCTGCTGATCACCTCCTCCAATATGCAGTGTTTTCTTCGCCTCTTCGACCAGAAACTTTACTACTTCATCACAGCCTACTCCCGCAGCAATATGCAGGGGAGTGTTGCCCTTCTTGTTGGTGGCCCAAAACAGCGAAGATTGATCATGATCAAGTGGAAGTTGTTCAAACAACTTTATTTGCTTAAACTCAGCAGCAATGTGAAGGATATTATTGTCTTTAGGGGTTTTCTAATTGAGAACATCACCGTCGCTGATTCTAAAGAAACCAACATCACCAGATGATGCCGCCTCATACAGGGAAGGATCCATGCATGGCTGTCAAGTTTTGAACCAAGTCTAGCTAGCTCTCTTAAGTCAACTTTATCAAGGTACCGATATGCACTGGAGACAGATGTGTGTTCAACAATGTATATATGCTTAATTATATAAACGAGGCCGGCCATCGATCGATAAATCCGACCAGATTAATTTATTGAAAATTACCTGTCAAGAAAATAATATCCTAACATGAAATTTTTAATTTCTAACTTTTATATTTAAAGGGAATTACACAAATTGCCCTTCAAGTATAGGGTATTTGACACTTCACCCATGAACTTTCAAAGCCAATACAAAACTCCCTCGTTGCTTACATATTTGAAAACTTTGCCTCCTTATTTAAATGACGTGTAATTTGGTCACCCGAGAAGCACCACGCTCATTGGTCAGTTTGTTTTGTTCACATCGTATTTTATGCTTCCACTTTCCCTCGAGGACAAAATATCATGCATCTTTTGAAAGTTCACATTATATTTTAAGGCCATTACATGGGTCATGTCACGTGGATTGTAGCCAATTCCCCAATAATTTTACCTTTGGATGATAGGCGTCAAAGTCTTAGAAGCGCAAAGTATACGGGGTGTTTTGTATAATTCACCTTTTTTTATTTAATTTTTATAATTAGTCAATCAGTGGTGGATTCAGAAATCAACTATTATGGGGGCAAAATTAACCCAGCGAGCAAAGGCCGTCGCGAGGGAGAAGCCGCACAGGGGGCGATGACGTTTCTGGGTTTGACGTCGTGAGCGAGCGTAGGCGCGCAGCTGCGCAGGGAAAGTTGCCTTCAGCATTTCAGCCCTTCGTTTCTGCCTTGGCCCTTGGGTCTGGTCTGGCTCTGCTCTATCACTCACCCTTTCACGTGACTGTCACTCACCCTTTCTTCCCTTTTCTCTACAGTCTAGTTCTTATTTTCTTGTTTAGACATTTACACAAACACATTGAATGCATTCTTGCCCTTACGCCTGCCACCAAGACCCAAACTTCATGGGGTCAAAATAGGCCTCACCAAAAAGCCTAAAGCCCGAAGCCCGCCCGGCCCATTAGGCCCGAAGCCCGATTTGGCCCGAAATTTGGGCCGGCCCGGCCCTGCCCGAAAGTCTCTTGGGTTGGGCTTGGGCTTGGGTCATCCCTTTGAAGCCCATGGGCCGCTCGAAGCTCGGCCCAAAACCCGACCCAAAGCCCAATTTGGGAATCATAACATATTTAATAGGTTTTTCGTTTGTTTACTCTAATAAATTATTAATATGCTTATTAAGTTATTATATAATACTATAATGTTAGTAAATAATAATAGTGTAAACTATGTAATACCATAAATAATAAAGTAATAAACTTTTAAAATTATATACAACATTACAACTATAATAAACATAAATGTATATGTGTATATACAACTTTTATAATACAACTATAATTAAAGTTATTAAACCACGATCGTCAATTCATTAATTCAACGATCTGAACCGTTCATTTTCTATTTTCATAGTCAAAGATCATCCTTACAAAAAATCGGCTAAATCAGAATTCATCTACCCATTCGATTATCATTAGAAAAACCACGATCGTTCATTAATTCGACCACCGTTACGTCACTTTTACATCTCCAATTAAACTAATTTTTTGCAAAAATTCTCTTTGAGTGGGGAACTAAAACTTGAACAGTTCGGATCGTTGAAAACACGATCGATATGTGAGCTTCTACATACAAATACACTTGAAGAGTATAATTCTAATAACTTTCCCGTTGAAACCTTGTTGTTTCCATAATTATGAAGACCACAACGTGATTTCAACAATCTGACCCGTTCATTTTTTATGTTCATAGTCAAAAATCATCCGTATAAAAAATCGGCTAAATCGAAATTCATCTACCCATTCGATCATCATTAGAAAAATCATGATCGTTCATTAATTCGACCACCATTATGTCACTTTTATATCTCTGATTGAGCTAATTTTTTGCACGAATTATCTTTGAGTGAGGAACTAAAATTTGAACGGTTCGGATCGTTGACAACACAATTGCATCGTTTGTTTATAAAAATATGTAATAAAATATATAATAAAACATATGTACATTTATGTTTTATTATAGTTGTAATGTTGTATATAATTTTAAAAGTTTATTATTTATGGTATTACACTATTACTAATATAATAGTATTATATAATAACTTAATAAGCATATTAATAATTTATTGAAGTAAACAAACGAAAGAGCTATTAAATATGTTACGATTCACAAGCTTGACAAATAAACTAGTCAGCTCAGTTAGTTGAGAGTTGAAGCTTGTTATGTGAGATCTCATGTTCAAATCACAACATAGCCAAAATCCTATATATATTTTTTTTGAAGATATATATATGTGTCTAAACAGGCTTTAGGCCCATTTTGGGCCGCCCATTCGGGCCTAGCCCAGCCCGGCCCTCCAAGCCCGCAAGCCAAAGCCCGATGGGCGGGCCTTGGGCTTGTGTATTAAAGCCCAAGCCCGGCCCGAACCCGAAAAATTTGGGCCGGGCCGGCCCATTGTCGACCCCTAGGTCAAAAATTTTCCTCAAGCCAAGCATTTTTGGGTTCATGGGAGCCAAGCATTTTTGGGTTCATGGGGTCAATTGACCCCATTGACCCCACCCTGCATCCGCCTCTGTTAAGTCAATGACAGCCATTATTAATCTTTGCTACATGAGTTTGAAAAGAATCAAGATGAAAAAGTGTTTACATGTTTTTGTTTTTTCTTGAGTCAGTCTTTAAATGGTACTTAAAGACTTGTGTTTACTTGGACTTTCCGGTATAGTATATATATATATTGAGGTATACTTCAATTTATTTATGTTGAGGTATACCCTATTGGGGCCCACACGAGTCGTTTTGTGTCGATCCGAACCGTTCATTTTTTATATCTCCATTGATAGATCATTCTTACAAAAAATTAGCCAAATCGGAAATCATTTGCCTATTTAACTTTGATCAAATAAGTGGACGAACCAAATATTTTTGATGAAACCGTCAATTTGTTTTATCAAAGTTAGATAGGCAAATGATTTCCGATTTAACTAATTTTTTGGATGATCTATCAATAAAGATGTAAAAAATGAACGGTTCGAATCGACACAAAACGACTCGTGTGAGCCCCAACAAAGTCATACCTCAACATAACTAAGTTGAGGTATACCTCAATAGAAGGAATCTGTATATATATATATATATATATACACAAATGCTATTTAATTAGAGTACTTATGTTTATAATCCAGAGTTAACTGATATAATGATATATAAACCCACTTAAAATATTGAAATGACAAAAAAGTCCACTTTTTAACAAATAAACCCACATTAAAACAAGTCCCTTATTTTTACACTGCCGAGTATTCGACACCCTGCGGAGCACTCGACGTGGCTTTTTTAAATTTTCCTAAAAGAAATTGGGCAGATTGCCACTGGACAAATAAACCCACCTACAATATTTAAATATGTGTATATGAAAAGGAAATTGAGGTATGCACGCACTAAAAGGCTAGTATTTCATTATAAGCACCGATCAACTTGCAGTAGGGTTAAAAAAATAATATAAATCTTAACAAAAATAAATAATATATATCCGACGAAAAAAAGACTAGTTACAAATAGTCACTAATTAATGACCAAAATAGAAAAATATAAATTACAACGAATCAATAAACATATACTACTATGTAGATTTTCATTTGTATAAGGTTTGTGCTTGAACTACGTAGCAAAACGGCTTAAGGTTTGCTCTCAAATTTTGGGCTCCCAAGACCTAAATCTTAAGCCATAATGCTCAGAGAGTGAGGACCTTATATCCTCACCATCTTATGTGGACCAATCAGTGGCGGATCCACTCACAAAGGTAGGGGGTCGGGCAACCCCCCAGCCAACGCTAGCGACCCCTCCCTTTGAAACACCCTTCTCAGCCAATGTAACCCCCCAAGCACCAAGCGTAACTAATATTTCGTAGTCCAATAACTAATATTTCGTAGTCCAATAACTATACATGTATGCTTATATTTATCAAGAATTTCCCGTTTTGATACAAGAAAGTCTCCAATCTAATATTCTACTACCTCATCATAGTGACATCATACAAAAAAATCATGGTGATATCTTATCAATCATATACACGTGTCACCCCCGGATTTTTTGGAGATTGGAACCAAGCATCTTATTATACTGAATTATATATATGAATATGTCACAAAAAGAGTACATATGCCTTGCAAACTAAATTTTCTTAGAGGCATTACTACATATGAAACATAATGCAGGCTGGGCCAGGCTTTAGATTTTGGGAGCTTGAAACAAACCATAAAAAAAAGGCCATCAATCTTTTATATATATATATATATATATATATTACTTGAGTCTAATTGTCTAAATATAATAATAGAATTTCCTTTTTTCATACAAGAAAGTCTTCAATCTGATGTTTTACTACCTCATCATAGGGACATCTTACAAAAAAAAATCATAGTGACATCATATCAATCATCATATACACGTGTAACGCCCGGATTGTATTTTATTTTTGTTTGTACAGTACAAACGCCACGTGGTTCTAGTTCGATTCCATAATGATCTTTTCAATAATGATTATTTGTTTTTTTAATTTCTGGATGTTAAATATTGTTGGGTTTATGTAATTTTTTATTATTTGGATGATTATTTGTTTAATGGGAAACTCTTTTTCTCAAAAGTTTTGTCCTTTTGGTTTGGGTTTTGCATTCATTTATGTGGTCCGGATTTCCAAATGCCTTTTTTCTTGTTTATTTCCAATGATCTGCCACTAAAAAGACTTTTGAGTTTTTTTTTTAATTGTTTTTTATGTGTTTATCTAATTTTTTAATTGTTTTGGAACACATGGGTATGCTGTGATGGACTCTGTAGACATGATTTTAAAGTTCCACTTCCATTTCAATAAATAAAATCCTTACACGTAATGCCCAAAAAACAAAGCATGCTAACATAAAAGCCTCCTTACACATAAAAGCCAATACAAAACTCCCTCGTTGCTTAGTTGCTTACATATTTGAAAACTTTCCCTCCCTATTTACATGACGTGTAATTTGGTCACTCGAGAAGCACCACACTCATTGGTCAGTTTGTTTTGTTCACATTGTATTTTATGCTTCCACTTTCCCTCGAGGACAAAATATCATGCATCTTTTAAAAGTTTACATTATATTTTAAACCATTACATGGGTCATGTCACGTGGATTGTAGCCAATTCCCCAGTAATTTTACCTTTGAATGGATGATAGGCGTCAAAGTCTTAGAAGTCCAAAGTATAGGGGGTGTTTTGTATAATTCACCTTTTTTATTTGATTTTTATTATTAGTCAATGACAGCCATTATTAATCTTTGCTACATGAGTATGATCGAAAAGAATCAAGATGAAAAAGTGTTTACATGTTTTTGTTTTTTCTTGAGTCAGTCTTTAAATGGTACTTAAAGACTTGTGTTTACTTGGACTTTCCGGTACACTATATATATATATATATATATATATATACAAATGCTATTTAATTAGAGTACTTATGTTTATAATCCAGAGTTAACTAAAAAACAGCATCCAATGATCTGGAGTTAACTTTTTTTTTTGGCCACTGATCTGGAGTTAACTTAAAATATGGTATGTACTGGTTTATTTTTTATAGGCTAAAACATACGTATTGAAATGATAGTGGGAGCTAGGAGGATAGTAGGCCTTCACTCGAGAACATAGTGGAAGCTAGGAGGATTCGATTATTGAACCTCCTATATATGCGAAGTTCCAAACAATCAGTAGAAGGCAATTAGGCAAAGAATATGGGATTCAGTAATCGATCAGGCATAATTAAGTATGCCATTAATTAATTTATCCTGTTTGCAAGTTGTTGCACTGTCGTTATAATGTACATATATATTTATACATGAAGTTATTTGTAGCATGTAAGACGATGTTGGTTTGAAGAGTTAATAATTTTATAAAAAGTAATACTACGTGAATTACATATCCTAAAATATGAATCTTTTGAGAATCAGACTGTACATTTTATTATACTGAATTATAAATATCATAAACAGAGTACATCTATCTCGCAAACTACCAACTAAAAAGCGTACATCCATCTCATTTGAAAATGCATACTACATTTTCTTACATCTTATTGTACCACATATTTATACTAGTGCATAATAACTTTGAAATTTTAGAAGTTCGAAATGAACCATAAAAATCACGCCCTGAATTTTTCACATACACATGAGTCTAAATGAGCGACTCTTTTTAACGATCCGAAGCACGAGGCGCCTGAGGGCTACCTTTGACTTAAGGTACACTATAGGCAAGGCGATAGTGAGAAATATTAATATGATATACACCCAAAAGCTCCATTGTAACCAATAGATCGGGTCCTCCTTATTGTTTTCTTTTGCTTTCCTCACTGCATTAATGCCGGCAGTAAATGCTAGTACCATTGCTCCAAGGGAAATTCGAATGAGAACCTCAACTCTACGAGGCGATAAGAACTGGTTCTCTACTATTTCATTGTAAATCACAAAAGCTACGGCAGCGAAGGCAATTTGGTTAGAATACAAAAACACTTTATAATGAGCACTTTCGTGTAAAATTGGAATTCCTTTGTCTGTTCCTCCAGGAACGGTGAAAGCTGCTGCAAATGTGACAGTGGCGATAAGCGTCGCTATCAGTAGTCTGTATTCACGTCTTACTTGCTTTCCTCCCCCCACTTCAGGGGTATCCTGCTCTGGAGGAGATTTCAACTTCCAGAAATCACGTTTGATTTGTTGTTGGAAAAATGGCAGACCAATGGAACACCCCAGCTGCTCCAAAGCCGTACTGCTACCAATTTTGATTTCCTAAAATATAAGGGATATATAGGTCATACGATTCAAACTAATATCTTTAAAGGAAAAATATTATTGTGTACGTACCTGTTCTTCAATATTGTCGCTGAGAAAAATGTCAGTGGCCTTTGAGCGTTCCTTATTGGTAGCAATCTTGTCCACTCTAGGATCTTGCATCAGCATTCTCATAATTTCACGATTTTGGTAAATGGCCGCCAGATGCAAAGGAGTGTTTTCATCGTTATCTGCTTCATTTATTAGCCTTGCAAGCTTAGGCGTATTCAATATATACAAGATAACGTTTATATGTCCACCAGACACTGCAGCATGCAGAGCCGTTTGGCCTTTGCCGTTGAGCAACTCACAAATATCAGGCAGACGCTGAATTAGCTCTTCCATGACTTCGGTGTGACCTGCATAGGCCGCGACATGAAGAGCTGACATTCCATATTTGTCTTTCATGTAACAAGCACAACTATCATGTTCATGTTCCATCAACACTCCAATTGCTTCAAGGTTCCCGCTCAATGCTGCGTAGTGTAAGGGAGTCCACCCAAGTGCGTCAACTACTTTGACCAATTTTGGATTTTTGGAGACCATAGAATCGAGAAAGCCTAGAACATGTGTTGATATAGAAAAATTAGGGTTGAGGGGTAGTGGGAGAAAGATGTTATATATATATATATATGTGACTCAAGAAACTTCAATTAATTAAGGACATCTTATATATAAGAAAAATAGGACATCATATCTCATGCTTACAAATTAATAAGAAAACCGTCCTATATTTTAGGACGTATATCATTGCAAAAAAATTAGTTAAATTACAAATTGTTTAGCTAATTTATTACTAGAAACATCATTTCAATTTTATTTAATAAAGACACACTGTATTTGTCTCTATATTTTAAATGACCAAATAAATACCAATTTGACTAACCTAAGAACAATTATGATCATTAAACTGCATATTTAGTGTTCTCCGTTAAGAAGATATTCTTATATATATCCTACATGAGATATGTTTTATATGCATGGGCTCCACTTGATATGAGAGAGTGAAAAAAAAAAGTTAGAAAAGCATTGGGTTATAAATTTATAATGCGTTTTTCTATAATGAAGATGCATGACATGAAAATTATAATTGCATGCTGCCATGACCGTGTATACTTTACCTTTGAGCTCTTCATCTAGTTGAGTTACCGCTACATGCAAAGCTGTGACACCGTTGAAGCCTTTATAAGAAGGGAATATTGTACGCACATAAGAAGGGGATAATATTGGACAGTTATGAGAAGAGGATGGACACTCGTCCAAAATAGAACGAGCTATGAGCCCAAAGCCATGGCGAGTAGCAATGAACAAGGGTGACTCGTGGGCGCTATTAGTAAAACAACACAGTCCCCGATCGGCTGCCAGTAACCGAGTCACCACTCCACCATGACCGTAACGGGCAGCCACGTGCAGTGCTGTATCCTTTTTCAAATTAGTCATTCGGAGTAGCTTTTTCTTAACTAATGCTCCATCACCAGTTGCTCCGCTTTCCTCATCATGATCAACTCCTTTACAATAATGCCACCACGTTCTCTTCGTCTTGGCGTGTTCAATGAGAAACCCTACTACTTCATCTGAGCCTACTCTCGCAGCAATATGGAGCGGAGTCTCGCCCTTCTTGTTGGTGCCCCAAAATAGCTTGGATTGTTTAATATCAAGTGATTGGACCGCTTTCAAGAAATCTGTGTGCTTGAATTCAGCGGCAACATGAAGAATGTTGTTGCCTTGAGGTGTTTTTTGATGGAGATCTCCACCTCTTTTGCTTCTCAAGAAACCAACATCACCCTTTTCTGCTGCCTCATACAGTTTACGATCCATATTTTTGGCAAGCTAGCTTTGAACTGATCTCGATCTCTCTCAACTTATTTAAGTAGCAATACACTGAGTAAGTGATTAGAGGATTGTGTGAACCGTCTCTACTTATAGGAGGCGATCAATCATTGTAACAACAGATTAATTATTGCCAATTGCATGCCAATCAAACAATATATTCCTAATCCAGAAAAAACAAAAACAATATTCCAATATATTGATATGAAATATTTAAAAAGACATGTGACACATCACAAACGAACTTTTTAAAAAGGGCAACTAACGAGCAATGACCATGACTTATCGTTAAATGACCGAGACTTCTGTAGCAAAATAAAAATATCTCTATAGTATTACAAAACATCTCTATAATATTACAAAAGTTCACATTGATTGTATTTTACGCTTCCACTTTCCCTCGATGAAAAAATATCATCTTTTGAAAGTTTACATTATATATATTTTAAGCCATTAATTACATGGGTCTTGTCAAGTGGATTGAGCCAATTCCCCAATAATTTTACCATTGAATGGATGGTAGCTAGGCGTCAAAGTCTTAGAAGTGCAAAGTATAGGGTGTGTTTTGTATAATTAACTTCAGCTTTTTAAAGGCTGGAAAATCAAAAGAATACAAACTCCACGTGATTCCAGCAGTGCGAAAATATAAAATGAACCCCTTTGTACACAAACTTAGTTTTACAAAAATATATATATATTATAAAAAATGATAATTTGATCATAAAAAAATAAAATAATATCATAATTTGTATTTTAAGCCATTACATGGGTCTTGTCACGTGGATTGAGCCAATTCCCCAGTAATTTTACCATTGAATGGATGATAGCTAGGCGTCAAAGTCTTAGAAGTGCAAAGTATGGGGTGTGTTTTGTATAATTAACTTCAGCTTTTTAAAGGCTGGAAAATCAAAAGAATACAAACTCCACGTGATTCCAGCAGTGCGAAAATATAAAATGAACCCCTTTGTACACAAACTTAGTTTTACAAAAAAAAAAATATATATTATAAAAAATAATAATTTGATCATAAAAAATAAAATAATATCATAATTTGTACAAGCTTTAAACAAAATTAATTAAAGTTGTAGGGCCCTTGGCCCAAAAAAAAAAAAGTTAAAGGGCTTTTGGGCATATAAGCTTTAAAAAGTGAATGAGGACTAAGAAAGAGAAACCCCAAACAAATTAGACTAATTACAATAAACTTTAATTTTTTTGGAGAGGGAATGAGGACTAAAGAAGAAAAACCCTAAATTGAGATAGAATCAAAGAAGAGCTCTCGGGCTGAAGCTTAGAGAATTTAAGATCTGATCTAATGCAAGTAATGGAGGAAGAGAAAGTGAAAGTAGAGAGAGAGAGAGATATATATATATATATATAGATCACATTCTTCTAACAAAAAAAAACTTTGACGTTTACATTTTTCAATAAAGCTTTGAAAGTCTAAAACATAAATTGATTTACTAGTTAGTTATTAAAAAATCAGTTTGGATTTTTTATAAATTTGGGCATTTTAGACTAACTAACTAGTTAGTTAGTTAATTATTGCCAATTGCATGTGCAGTCAAACAATATCCTAATCCAGAAAAAACAAAAACAATATTCCAAACATTGATATGAAATATTTAAAATGGGCATGTGACACATCACAAACGAACTTTTTAAAAAGGGCAACCAACGAGCAATGACCATGACTTATCGTTAAATGCCAAGACTTCTGTAGCAAAATAAATATCTCTATAGTATTACAAAACATCTCTATAATATACAAAATATCTCTATAACTAATAAATAGAGTTATAAAAATAAATATGATAAATATAAGCATACATTTTTTTCCCATAAAAATGAGTAATTTACATAAATATGAAAAAAACTGTAAGCACATATTGAAATTTCGTAGTCCAATAACTAATATTTCTCCAACAGCTATATATATATGTATATGTATACAAAAATGCTCTAAAACTAACTAATTAATAAGATAATACAATACTAACCACAATTTTGGGTTCACTACACAATGTAATCTCATAATCCAAACTGTTCATATTTTAGGTCTCCATTCAAAGATTAACCTTACAAAAAATCACCAAATCAGAAATCATTTAGCCATTCGATTATCATTACAATCATTTCATGTTTTATTGAAAAACTTGTGTTCGTTTATTTACATGAGCACAATTAGCTTACTAATCGTTGGCTAAACGATTTTCGATTTTGTTACTTTTTTTTAAGGATGATATTTGAATGAGAGCCTAAAAAATAAACGGTTCAGATCATGAAATTACATTGTGTAATGAGCTCAAAATGATAGTTAGCATTATATTATCTTACTAACTGATTAGCTCTAGAGCATTCCTGTTATATTATCTTACTAACTTTTTTATTGATTTGTTGTTTTTTCAATATTTATAAGGCTTAAACTTTAATATTTAGTCTATGGGTTATAGGATTTCATCCCCCAAACCTAAATTAAAAACATTAAAACTCTTAAAAAGTTTAAATTTTTATGAATTTGAAACAGTCACAACTGTCACTGTCGAACAATCACAACTATATAGTAAACCAATTTGTGACATAATCCTAAATGTCTTGCTTTAGGTTAGAACCTAAACTAAAAAAACTTAGTGTCTTGATATTTGGTATTTAATCATAATTTTCTATAAAAAAAAAATTACATAACATAAACTATATTTTAATTGCAGTGGTCCAACTAAGGAATTAAATTTCAGATTTCGATGGAAATTTTGAAAATTTTTAAATTTTGACAAAAATTAGACGGAAACGACGAAAATTGCTATCAAAATACGAAATTTGTTAATGAAACTTTACCATATGTTTATTTAACATATTATCTACTAAATTGATAAAAAACATTAAAGAAACTAAATTATATACTAGGTTTCATGTGATATAAGGTGAATATAATGCGCGCTAGAGCAAGTACTATTAAATAAAATTAGTATATTCTTTATACTCTATAATTTAATTATACACTAAAATCTAAACTCTAATACTCTATATACTCTAATACTCTTTATATTCTATAATCTATACATTAAACCCTATATACTTTATATTATTTAGGATATTAAGTTTTAGACTTTTTAGGATATTTTTAATTATTATTTTATATAGAAATGTATTAGAGTTTAGGATTTAAAATAACTAAACAAAACCCCCAACCTTTTTTTTTTTTTTTCTTTCCTTACTTTTTTTCTGTGTCTCTCACCCAGCTAAGCTTTGTCTTCACTGAGTGTAACAACCCAAATTTTATCTTATGATAATTTTGTTACTTAAATTTTTCAAACTTGTTTTAAGGTTTGTTTAAATGAATTAGAAATTTTCTTAAGTTTATTTTAACTAACTTAGACCTTTGGTTGAGTTCTAGAGCTTAGTTATGTGGAAATGAATTTTAGAAAAAGAAAATTCAAGAATTGGGCGATTATTATTTTTTCCAAAATTAAATTAATTTTTTCCTTAATGAAATATTTTGCTTATATTTATTTACTGTTTTCACGAGAAATATTATATTTCATTTTAGGCTCCAATCAACTTGCAGTAAGATTAAAGAAATGAATAATGCTACATTTACCACATTCTTATACCATATTTTTATACCATCTTACGTGTCATTATTTTACTGGACAAAGTTTTTCTTTTTATTTTTGGATTTTTGTTTTTAATTTTTAATATCCAATGCATGAATGCCATGTAAGTTGTCACATAAGGTGGTATAAAATTATGGTATAAAAATGTGGGATGTCTAGCACTACTGTAAAGAAATATATAGTATACTAGCAAAGCAATAATTGCATAACATAAATTATATTTTAATTGTAATTGTCCAACATAGCACTATAAATAATTGCATGCATGTGCATTGTAGTGGCCCAATACACATGCTACTTATCCGATAATCGAAATAGTAATTAACCTACGATCATCGTTTAGAGGCTGTTGGGTTAATAGTTTGTCTGCTCGTTCTGTCTCGATTAATTCAGCCAATCCAAACGTATTCCACGTGATTCCAGCCGGATTCAATGATGATTAAAAATAATTTTATTAAAGAAGAAATTACGTTGGTCCACTTATTATATTAGCATGTGTCAATTGAGGGGTAAAAGGAGTTAAAGACTGTTGTGACTCTTGTTCATGCAAAATTCAAAGGTTTGATGCTTGGGTTTTTTCTTTGGAATTTTCTGTTGGGATTGCCGGGTCGATCTGATTAATCAGTTTGGGTAATTGATTTTTTGGCATTTTCTGCAATGGCTCTTGAAATTCGGACATTGAGTCATGTGAGTTTTGTTTTTTTAATTTTTAGGTGTAAAATATTGATGGATTTATGTAATTTTCTATTGTTTGGATGATTGTTTGTCTGATGGGAAACTCTTCTTCTCAAAAGTTTTGTCCTTTTGGTCTGGGTTTTATATTCCTTTATGTGGTCCCGAATGCCTTTTTTCTTGTTTTTTCCCAATGGTCTGCCACTAAAAAGACTTTTGAGTTTTTTTTAATGGTTTTTTATGTGTTTATGTAATTTTTTAATTGTTTTGGAACACATGGGTATGCTGTGATGGACTTTGTAGACATGATTTTAAAGTTCCACTTCCATTTCAATAAATAAAATCCTTACACGTAATGCCCAAAAGACACAGCATGCTAACAAAAAAGCCTCCTTACACATAAAAGCCAATACAAAACTCCGTCGTTGCTTAGTTGCTTACACATTTGAAAACTTTCCCTCCCTATTTAAATGACATGTAATTTGGTCACTCGAGAAGCACCACGCTCATTAATTGGTCAGTTTGTTTTGTTCACATCATATTTTATGCTTCCACTTTCCCTCGAGGACAAAATATCATGCATCTTTACATAGTTCACATTATATTTTAAGGCCAATACATGGGTCATGTCACGTGGATTGTAGCCAATTCCCCAGTAATTTTACCTTTGAATGGATGATAGGCGCACTACAAGAAAACAAAACAACCCCAACCTTTTTTTTCCTAGCTCTATTGCCCACTAAACAACCATTTAGAGTTGCACAATCAATTAGCAACTGTGCAGCAACACTTAAGCCAAAGGATGTAGGGGTTGGGGTCGCTAAAGACTTTTTGCACCACCTGTTTTGGTAAGGTGGCTGTGTAATTTGATGTCTGACAGTGAGTTGACAGCCACAATAGAAACTAATGTGTTAGTCAGTGCTATTCTTAGGCTACACTTACAAATTAGTTGGGATATTGGTTTGAATAGGAGAGTTGGCAGCTACTGCAAAATGGAGTTGCTTAACAAATAAGGATTTCCAAATTGAAAATGGTTTGTTTGTAACATCCATATGCATAGCAGAATTAAAATTTGATTGGACCTAATGTAGCTTTGGACATGGTTTCCAAATGTGCTTCTTTCTAACCAATTAAAGAACAAGATAATAATGCAGTAATTCATACACAAGAAAACTCAGAAGTTGATCCAAAAGCAATTACATGTATATGACATAGAGATCATCCATTACAAAACACCTCTGGTGTTCCAAATGTGCTGCTGTACAATACACTTAAGCAGAAAACTACATCCTTATACTGATCTTTGTTCACCAACCTAAATTCACACCCCCCACCACATTCACAAAAACAAAATAATCCACTTTACAGCACTATCATCCCCTTCAGTGTCATCCTCTTCTGGATCCCCTACACCAAGCTCAAGATCCTACTGGTAATGTAAAGCTCACATAACTACAAAATGAAATTTGTTGGATTGTACCACAAAAATATGAAAAAAAAATGAATGTGAGTACTTACAGTGAGCTTAGAAAGTCCTTAAATTCCTTTGAGGGTTTGCTGTTTATTTTGGGCAACCGATAACCATTCTATAGGAGGCGATCAATCATTGTAAAAACAGATTAATTATTGCCAATTGCATGCCAATCAAACAATATATTCCTAATCCAGAAAAAACAAAAACAATATTGCAATACATTGATATGAAATATTTAAAAAGGGCATGTGACACATCACAAACGAACTTTTTAAAAAGGGCAACCAACGAGCAATGACCATGACTTATAGTTAAATGACCAAGACTTCTGTAGCAAAATAAATATATCTCTATAGTATTACAAAACATCTCTATAATATTACAAAATATCTCTATAACTAATAAATAGAGTTATAAAAATAAATATGATAAATATAAGCATACATTTTTCCCCATAAAAATGAGTAATTTACATAAATATGAAAAAAAATGTAAGCACATATTGAAATTTCGTAGTCCAATAACTAATATTTCTCCAACAGCTATATATATATATGTATGCTTATATAATTATATTTATCAAGAATTTCCCGTTTGATACAAGAAAGTCTCCAATCTAATGTTCTACTACCTCATCATAGTGACATCATACAAAAAAATCATGGTGATCTCTTATCAATCATCATATACACGTGTCACCCCCGGATTTCATATATATTTTTTTTTCATACTTGACTAATTAACTTCTGCTTTTTAAAGGCTGGAAAATCAAAAGAATACAAACTCCACGTGATTCCACTCATTCCAGCTGGATTCAATTCAATATAATGATTATTTGAGCCAAAAATAATTGTTCGTATATTGATAAATGTTCAATTCAATAATGAATCAATGATTACCATTATTATTAATAATATTTATTTATTGTTTTCACGAGAAATATTATATTTCATTATAGGCGCCAATCAACTTGCAGTAAGATTAAAAAAATATAGCACATATTTTCACCAATAAAAAAAATAAAAAAATAAGGATTAAATACCAAATATATAAATAGTTTTTTAGCAAAGTAGCAAAATACTAATTTTTTTTAGTTTAGGTACTAACCTAAAGTAAAATATTTTGGATTAGGTCATAAATCAATTTGCTATACAGTTTTGACTGTTTGAAATTCATAAAAATTCAAAGTTTATAAAAATTTAGTGCTTAATTTTGATTTAGAATTGAGAGATGAAGTCTTATAACCTAGAAACTAAATATTAAAGTTTAAGCCTTGCAAACACTGAAAAAATAACAACAATAAAAAGTTGTGACCGTTAAACAGTTACAGCTCAGTAAAACCATATTTTTTAAAGTTGGTACCTAAACTGAAATTTAGTATTTAAAATGAAATAACATAAATATTTTAGTAGTTAAAATAAAATAATATTGAAATTTGGTATAAAAAGTCAACGGACCTATTTTTTAAGGTTCGTTGACTTTAGGTAACAAATTACAATGTTTATTCATTTTAACTATCAAAACGTTTATGTCATTTCACTTTAGATACTAAATTTCATTTTAGGTACCAACTTTAAAAAACATGGTTATACTGAGCTGTGACTGTCTAACAGTCATAATTTTTTTATTGATTTGTTGTTTTTTCAATATTTGCAAGGCTTAAATTTTAATGTTTAGTATATGGGTTATAGGACTTCATCCCCCAAGTCTAAATTAAAAGCATTAAACTCTTATAAAGTTTGAATTTTTATGAATTTGAAACAGTCACAACTATATAGCAAACCAATTTGTGACCTAGTCCCAAAATGTCTTGCTTTAGGTTAATACCTAAACTAAAAAAACTTAGTGTCTTGTTACTTTATTGAAAAATTATTGATAGTTAGTATTTAATTTTAATTTTTATAAAAAAAAATTACATAACATAAACTATATTTTAATTGCAGTGGTCCAATACAGCATCTCCCAAAGGGGAAATGCAATCCACATGCTACTTATCCGAAATAGTAACCAATCTTTTAAAGGCTGTTGGGTTATTTGTCTGCTCTGCCGATCTGCCCCAATCATTTTAGTCATTAATCCACCATATTCTCTTGGTTTCTACAGTAATAAAAAGCCATGATCCGGTCATGGTTCGATCGATCCTTGGGAGGATTTCGAAGGACCTTTTTATTTGTATTTTTAGTACTATTCTATTTTAATTGGTAAGTTTGAGTATATTTCAGATAGGTCGATGTACTTAAGCAATGAAGTTTTAACAAATTAATGATCGACTATATAAATAGTGAAAAATTGATGACAAGCACTGGTGTTGGCTTTGAGAAAGGTTTCTTAATTTGAGTTTTTTACAGGATGATTTGCCAAAAGAGTTCACCCAAATTAATGTGAATCAATGATATATGTAAATTGTAACATTCAAGGAGGGTATATATATATATAGATATATGTTAACACTGCCCATTTATTTTGTGCTAATAATTGTGCATGGTTGAAGGACTAAAGAAGGGTACTGTCAAATTTGTTGGTCCAATTAAGTGAGATGCATTTTGTTCACTATGGGAATCAAAATCAAGCTGAGACATCCGAGTATATTGGTAATATGATAAAGCTGAGATCTGTAGGGCTTGGTTTGTGGTTTCCTCTCTGCACTGCAGCGCGCCTGGCCGACCAAAATTGCCATTACCATCCCTCCAATGGAAAATTGAATGAGAAGTTCAACTATACGGACTGATATGAATTGTCGTGTCTCTACTATTTCATAATAAATCACAAAAGCTGCGGCAAGGAAGTAAATTATAGGATTTTTTTTTTTTTGCCAGGAGGAAGGAATATATATATTTATAGGTTAAACAACATAAAGCATAATATAATATACTTTCGTTTAAGTTCGGAATTCTGATCCTCCGTGAAAGCTGCTTGAAATGCACTCTTTGGATTCTAGTATATATACTATGTTTTAGGCTTGAAAAACAATAATATATAATTATAAGAGTACTTTACTTAAAGGTCAAAATAAAATTTTTCTGTAACTCATAGTTCACGTACATGACCCAAAACTTAAGTAGCAGGATAAAATTAGCGCCGAGCACTCGATAATTTCTGCCAAGCATTTAGCGCATTTGTAACTTAAAATCGATATATCCAACTTATATTTACAACCTAAAACTTATATCTGCAACTCAAATTATTCATCTGCAACTTAAATCATTTATCTGCAACATAAAATTGACATATGCAATTATATTTATAACCTAAAATTTGCATTTGCAACTTAAAATTTACAAATATAAATGCATACTCCATATCAGCATCAGCATCTGTATCTGTCAAGACCTCGGCACGGCAAGAATGCCAATCCATTGGTATGCTATGAAATGTAAGCTACGAAATGTGTGTTAATTGATCCACGATTGAAAAGTAGACAAAATAAAAATTATATGAGACAAGTGGCAATGATAATGACCGTGATGTTAAGCATTTTTTTCCATCATATATAAGAAAAGTGCCAAACATGCAATAATATATGATACATAAGAATTTGACATGTGGGTAAATAGGTAACTAATTGGACTAAATCTTCCATGGGCATGCCCCATGCCCCATGCCCCATGCAAGAGTCTCTCAACCAATTGGGCTTTAGTTTTTAATGGAACTGCTCTAATGGGCATCATCTCACAATGATGACGTGGACACAATGAGTTATGAGTTTCAAGTTTCAACTCATTGTGAAAGCGTACCCTATTGGGACAATTTCATAGAAGATTCACCCAACTACTTGCTCGACATGCGGCTAGATAAGGTCTAAGAGGTTGACACCTCATAAGAATGTTAGGTGTTGTAAAAATCATATCAATTAATAGAGACTAGGACGATGACCTCCCAACCAAAATTCACTAAATTTCATCAATTATTAAACTCAATTAAAATCAGTTAATTGGGGTTTTCTAAAAAAAAAAATAAAAAAATAAGCTAATTGAGACAATCGCATAGAAGACCCTCTCAGCTAATTGGTCAACATGTGGCTAAATGAGATCTAAGAGGCTGACACCTTATATTAATGCTAGGTATTGTAAACACGATATCAATGAATAGATACTAGGACGACTGGAGAAGTAGGAGGCAATGTGTTATGGTACATGAAAAGAAACCAATTTGTGTTACCACCTCCCTACCAAAATCCACCAAATCTCATCAATTAATAAGCTCAATTAACACCAGAAATTTTGTGAATACAATTAAATTTTGATAGATTCCTTTTAAATCCAAAGTCAATACCAACGGATTTTGACATCTTTTAAAATCTAAATTGAGTACGTACACCTATATATATATATATATATATATATATATCTAAGCACATATTGAAATTTGTAGTCCAATAACTAATATTTCTCTTACAGCTATGTATGCTTATATTTATCACACTTATAATTTATAAGAGAATTTCCCGTTTTGATACAAGAAAGTCTTCAATCTAATGTTCTACTACCTCATCATAGTGACATCATAAAAAAAAATCATGGTGACGTATTATCAATTTCATACTAATTAACTACAGCTTTTTTAAAGGCAGCAAAATCAGAAGAATACAAACTCCACGTGATTCCAGCTGGATTCAATGATGATTATTTGAGCCTATTATTGGTAAGGCTTTATGCCTTATATCATCCAGATCGACTATGACGTCTGTGCGCTCCAAATACGACTAAAACATTTCTCATTTATCATCCAATCTTACTTTTACGTGACAATGTACCTTATCTTATCACATTTCATCCATTCAACTGTTAAATTAGGAGCATTTTGGTTGCTTTATAACATAAAATATTTAATAAATACATAAAATGTAATGTTTAATAAAATAAGAAAATAATGTTCTTTTGGCAATGACGTTTTAACAAAAGATCGACTATATGGATAGTGAAAAATTGATGAGAACCATTGGCGTTGGCTTTGAGAAAGGTTTCTTAATTTCAGTTTTCAAAAGGATGATTTGTCAAAAGGATTAGATTGTGAAAATTAAGAGAATTAGATTGTTGAACGTCCTATTCAAACAATCGATCAGTTCAGGGAAAAGAATGAAGGACTCAGTGGTCAGTTTTAGTTATATCATTAGTTTATTATGCTAACTTGTAAGTCGTTCTTTTGTTATTCGTTGTTATATATAAGAGAAGGATCTATGATATTCTTTTTTTACACAAGTTTTTAATGAGATTCACTTCATATTATATTTCAATAATTTGAATCATTTATTTTTTAAGTCTTCATTAAAAAATCATCCTTGCAAAAAATTAGTCAAATCAAAAACTATTTACTATATAAGATTAAATGGTCAACATTTTAAGTGTTTATTTTGTTAGCCATTAAATCTTTGTAGGTAAATAATTTCTGATTTATCTAATTTTTTGCAAAGATGATCTTTTAATAGAGATCTAAAAAATAGACAGTTCGGATCATAGAATTCCTATATGGAGTAAGCTCCATTGAAAACTTTTGTCACAATTTGTGTAAAAAATAATATGCCATGAATCCAGCCCGGCCCATATATATACTTAATAAGTAGGTACATGCATGAATTTCAAAAAATTAAAAAAACTAGATACATGTATGTGCTAACAGACTGAAAAGAAAGAACAAAAAGAAAGAACATAGAAGAAGAGGAAGCTACATGTTTTTCATTAATGGTCAAGCTGTGGTCCACAAGGATCTGAAATCTATTTATACAGCTAACACCGAGAAGTAACCCAGCTAACAAATCTAACCATTTCTCTAACAGACTGCTAACAATTAATCCACATGTTAGCTTATCATAGGCTGCAATCAAACTAACAGCATAACTACTAAAACTATTGACACTTGTACAATCTTGTAATATACTGATATGCTTAACAGTATGAACTCATTTGTAGCAGGTGGATGCTGGTGCATGTGCGAATAATTATTAGTTTTATTTATGAATTAATGATATTTGTAGGTTAATTACCATTTTAATACTTCCAGGGCAATAAATCTCAACAGTACACTAGAATATGGCACATTTAATAAATAGTATAGTGCGCACTAACGTGATCCTAGTTTCACAATGTTTTGACATAATTAAAGGTGCTATCTTGATAACTAGGTTGTTAAAGCTGCACAAGGACGTGTTCCTGTTTTCTTGGATGGTGGTGTTCGTCGTGGAACAGATGTCTTTAAAGCATTGGCATTGGGTGCATCTGGCATATTTGTAAGTAGAGTTATGATAATGATTTGCCACATGATCATCGTGAGGGAATATACAAGGATGGAAGCACTTATTCTATCCATGTATTACTTACCCTCCCCACTCCACAAAAATATTACTTCCCATATATTCTCTGATGCAACAATATTCTTAATTATCTGAGTTTAATGGGATGGTCAACACAAATCCATGCAATGTGCATACTATGAAGGGTTGTTCATATTGCTGCAGACGAACATGCTTGTTTACTCATTAGTCTACAAATAAGTTGGTTGTTGATGCCCATCAATTACTTTATTAGAAACAAAATACATCCATTGATCAGCGACAGTTTGCATGCTTTTTCTGCATTATATTGTCTGTCAAAACATACTGAGACTCACTGCTATATATCACAGATTGGACGCCCTGTGGTGTTCTCTTTGGCTGCTGAAGGAGAGGCTGGCATTAGAGAAAAGTACTCCAAATGTTGCGTGAAGAGTTTGAGCTAACCATGGCATTAAGTGGATGCCGTTCGCTCAAAGAAATCACCCGTAATCACATTGTGACTGAGTGGGACCTTCCTCACCCTCGCCCATTGCCCAGGCTATAGAAACATTCATCAAAATTAATGAGAGAGATGTACAAAGACTCTGCACCAATTAAATGAATACTGATGGAGGAGGTCGGCTTTCAAAACTATTTTGGAAGCAAAAATGGCCTTTGCATTGATTTTACAACACGTACTTTACCTTTGAGTTCTCTCCATCCTATGCTCATGCTCCTACCCTAAATTTAAGGAATAAAATTTCGGGTTTCGAGGAAATTTCGATGGAAATTTCGACAGAAATTTCGAAGATTTTTAAATTTCGACAAAAATTAGACGGAAATGACGGAAATTGCTATCAAAATACGGAAATTTTGAATGAAACTTTACCATATGTTTATTTAATATATTATCTACTAAATTGATAAAAAACATTGAAGAAATCAAATTATATAGTAGGTTTTATGTGATATAAGATGAATATAGTACACGCTGAAGACAAATACTGTTAAATAAAATTAGTATATTATTTATACTCTATAATCTGTATACTAAACCCTATGTATTTTATAATCTATATTCTATATTGTTTAGAATATGGTATATGATATTAGGGTTTAGGCCTTTTAGGATATTTTAAATTATTTTTTATATAGAAATATATTATAGTTTACTAGTTTATGGTTTAAAAACAACTAAACGAAACTCCAAAACGGCCAAATAAAACTCCAAACACATCTTTTCTTTACAATTGTCCAAAGGCCTCAAACCGGCAAACCCCAATCAATCCTAAACCTTTTTTTTTTTCTTTTTTTTCTTTTTTTTTTCCTTTTTTTTTTCTCTTCTTTTTTTTTCCTCCCTTTTCTTTTTTTTTTTTTCCCTTCCTTTCCTTTCCTTTCTTCTCCCCCGAGTCTCCAGTCAGCAGCTACTATTTTTTTTTTTTTCTCTCTCTCTCTCTCTCTCTCTCTCTCTCTCTCTCTCTCTCTCTCTCCCTCCCCCTCTGCCGTCGCCCCCCCGCGATCGCCCCCCCGCTGTCGCCCTCCTGCCGTCGCCCCCCCGCCGTCCAAAAACCCAGATCTCAGTCGGGGGAGATCCCAGCTTCCCATTTTTTTTTTCTTTTTTTTCTTTTTTTTTTCCTTTTTTTTTTCTCTTCTTTTTTTTTCCTCCCTTTTTTTTTTTTTTTCCCTTCCTTTCCTTTCCTTTCTTCTCCCCCGAGTCTCCAGTCAGCAGCTACTATTTTTTTTTTTTTTTCTCTCTCTCTCTCTCTCTCTCTCTCTCTCTCTCTCTCTCTCCCCCTCTGCCGTCGCCCCCCCGCGATCGCCCCCCCGCTGTCGCCCTCCTGCCGTCGCCCCCCCGCCGTCCAAAAACCCAGATCTCAGTCGGGGGAGATCCCAGCTTCCCACCGCCTGTCTCCCTGCTAAGGTTTCCATTTTTTTCCAAAAACCCAGCCTTCCTTCCAAAACCAGATCTGTCTCACTGCCGAAATTATCCCGAAAATTTAACAAAAATGGGTTTCGATTTCGACATCCCAAAAAATCGAAATTTTCGGCGAAATTTCGCCGAAAACTTCGAAATTTAACACCTTGCCTAAATTGAACCCTTCTTTAACCACGTACAATTCATTAATTGCTCGATCATATCATTCCACATAAATGTTGATCATTAATAATTCTGAATTATCACCCTTCATATTAATAATGTAAACTTATCAGCCATTCTATATATTTGGGGTTAATATGTAATATCTATTTAATTAGTAGATTTTTACATAGATTTGGGGTTAAAAATTAATATTTATGTAATAGAATTCTAATCTATGTAAAAGTGTAAAACCAGAAACCTTAATTACATTCCCAAATTAAACCCGGTGGCTCTATAAATATATTGTGATTTGATAAAAAGGAAAACACCTTCAATATTAATCTCTATTTCTCGATCCCTCTCTCTTCTTCGCAATGGTTTTTTAGCTTCTATATATATGCTTCTTTTTCTCTCTTTTTTTTTTTTTTTCCTCCATTTGATTTATAGGGAGAGAAAAATTAATCAAACTTCTTAGGACCTCACATTATGAATAAAAATATCACTATATCATGAACTAGTTGTATTTTAATTACTATAATTCTTTTGTTATGATTGAAATATATATGGTATTCTTAGCTTAATCATGTTTTTTTAATTGTTATGATTTATAATTAGACTGAATTTTGTATATATGCTATGTTGTATTATCTATGTGTCACTATTTATTATTCATCTTAGGTTTTTTTACACAAATACCACCTTGCATAAATACCACCCAAATTTTTGTTTTTTACTTTTTGCCACCCAAACTTATCTAGGTGTGACAATGTGGCACCTACATCCACTTTTCTATTAAATAATCACAAACTTCCTCTTTTGCCCTTCAATAAATAATATTTAAAAAATGAAATAAGTAAAAATAATTTTTATTTTATAAAACTTCTTATTTTACACCTCAATTAATTATTTAACTAATATTCTGCACCTAAATTAGATTTCATTTTTAAACAAAAGATAAAAAAAATGAGAAGAAGACAAAAGTATTCTAATAATTTTGTAAAAAAAAAAAATCAAACCAGCAACCACCCCACCCCATCCCAACCTCTCTCTCTCTCTCTCTCTCTCTTAATTACCCAGATCAAGATGCCAGCTGCCTGCAACCCAGATCTGCATGGATTAATTCGAATCCTTGCAGGTGTTACCAAGTGGCAATGGTGATCACATTTAATGCATGCAAAGATGGGTGTCTATGACAAATATAAATTTGACATGTGGATAAGTGAGTAGCTAAGTGGTCAACACATGCTAGATCGATGAGGTCTAAGAGGTTGATTAATGATGGTTATATATATATTCTAATAAAATTTTCCTCCTTAATTTCAAACAAGTTGCACAGTAGAACCTCTTTGATCTCTCTCTCAAACTCACAGAAATTAAAATGGAAGTATCAGTGGCGATTGTTGCACTGAGTGTTGTTATTGTGAGCATACTAACATGGGCATGGAGGGTGCTGAATTGGGTGTGGTTGAGGCCTAGGAAACTGGAAGTCTGCCTCAGGCAGCAAGGCCTCAGTGGCAATTCCTACCAGCTTCTGTTTGGAGACTCCAAGGAGAGTACTATGATGCTTCAACAAGCAAAATCCAAGCCCATCAACCTCTCCACCTCCCATGATATAGCGCCTCGTGTCTTCCCTTTTCTCCTTCAAACGGTCAACACTTATGGTATGCCAAATGTTTTTCTTTACCACTTTCCTTTTAGGCTTATCCCCATAGATGGATGATAATTAATTTGGAACGTACTTATGTACATACATATATGCGTGTATATGTAAAATTCAGCAGGTTGTTATTATTAAAATGTTTTGGCAAAATTGTTTTTATTATCTTTTGGTCCATTAATTTAAGATCATATTTGTTATAACTCCCCTTAATTTTAGAATTTCAGGGGTATAATTTAGTAAAATAAGGCATGTCTTTGCATCAAACTTTTACATATCCAAAAATTTTATACTACTGCATTTGTGTCTATGCTCTACTATATTCTGGCTATGGGTATAGGGTATTGCATGTGTGTGTAAATCTTCGAAGTTGTCACTTTTTATAAACAAAAAAAAAAAAATGCAGGTAAAAATTCTTTCATTTGGATGGGCCCTATACCATGTGTGAACGTCATGAATCCAGAAGAGTTGAAAGATATCTTTAACAAATATGAAGATGTTCAGAAGCCAGAACTAAACCCACTTCTGAAGTTGCTAGTAAATGGTATTGTCAGCTATGAAGGTGAGAAATGGGCTAAACACAGAAAGATTATCAACCCAGCATTCCATTTAGAGAAGCTAAAGGTATGATATTACTCTGGCCTGCAGTTAGTATTCATCTCTGTTTTTGTCTTCTTTTTATCAAATCCCTTGTTTCATTGCTATAGCGTATGCTGCCGGCATTTTATGAAAGTTGTGGTGAGATGATTAATGAATGGGAGAGCTTGGTGTCCAAAGAAGGTCCATATGAGTTGGATGTGTGGCCTCGTTTTCAACATTTGACACGTGATATGATTTCTCAAACAGCATTTGGAAGTAATTATAAAGAAGGAATGACAATATTTCAACTCTTGACAGAGCAATCACAACTTGTAACAAAAACTTTGCAAAGTGTTTACATTCCAGGATCGAGGTACATATATTCAATTAAAATTCAATTCTTTTGGTGTTCAGCCAGTAACTCTAGTTAGAGTTTATATTGCATGAAAAATGTGCTTGTCTTCTTCATTTCTTCATAGAACCATTGAATATTAAATACTGTTTTTATATAGGTTTCTACCAACTAAGCAGAACAAGAGGATGAAGGAAATTGACAAGGAAATAAAAGGTTTGCTCAAGGGTATTATAAACAAAAGAGAAGAGGCGATTAAGGCCGGTGAAGCCACTAAAGATGACTTATTGGGTATACTTATCGAATCCAATTACAAGGAAATTCAGGAACATGGGAACAACAAAAAGGTTGGGATGAGTATTCAAGATGTGATTGAGGAGTGTAAGCTGTTTTACATCGCAGGGCAAGAGACCACTACAGTGTTGCTTGTTTGGACAATGGTTTTACTCTGTCAGAATCAGAATTGGCAAGTTCGTGCAAGAGATGAGGTTCAACAAGTCTTTGGAAGCAACAAACCAGACTATGATGGGCTAAGTCGCCTAAAAGTTGTAAGTATTTATACAACACATGCACAACAGAAAAGAGGTCTTTCTTTAGTCACCTAAGTTGACCTTGAGTGTATAATTACCCTGCAGGTAAACATGATTTTACTCGAAGTTCTTCGATTATACCCAGGAGCTGCTGCGCTTTCTCGAACGACTCACAAAAAAACCCAGATTGGAAAATTGACATTACCAGCTGGAGTCGAACTCATCTTGCCTATACTGCTTGTTCACCATGACAAGGAACTGTGGGGTGAAGATGCAGAAGAGTTCAAGCCAGAGAGGTTTTCAGAAGGAGTTTCAAAGGCAACAAAGGGCCAACTTTCATTCTTTCCTTTTGGAGGGGGTCCTCGGATTTGCATTGCACAAAACTTTGCTCTGCTGGAAGCAAAAATGGCCTTTGCATTGATTTTACAACACTTTACCTTTGAGCTCTCTCCATCCTATGCTCATGCTCCTACCTTAAATTTATCCCTTCAACCACAATTCGGTGCTCATATCATTCTACATAAACGTTGATCATTAGTAATTCTGAATTATAACCCTTCATATTAATAATGTAGGCTGATCAGCCATTGTTTAAACTACATATTAATTAATGTAGCAAAAGGGTACCATATATATATATATATATATGTGTGTGTGTGTGGCTGAGGTGCTGTCTTGATAACTAGGTTGTTAAAGCTGTACATACAAGGACGTGTTCCTGTTTTCTTGGATGGTGGTGTTCGTCTTGGAACCTGTCTTTAAAGCATTAATGGCATTGGGTGCCTCTGGCATATTTGTAAGTAGAGTTATGAAAATGATTTGCCACATGATCATCGTGAGGGAATATACAAGGATGGAAGCACTCATTCTATCCATATAATCTTACTTAATACTTGATACTATGTGACTGAGCTGATACCTTACTTATCTAATAATTTTTGGCTTAGAGACAAAGTTAGAGATGGTGAAATCCATGCTAGCTGACTCTTTCGATCACCAAGCTATGCCTTTAGGAGTTTTCAAAAAACATGTTACCATAATGAGAGTTTTAGAGTCTTTGGATGTTGTAGACTAGTGCCAATTTTGTGTTTATTCTTATCAAACTCTGTTTTGATTATTTTTAAGTTTGGTTTGTAATCTTGATAGTTTACTGACTTTTCCAAAGATGATGTTTAAGTGCACTTTCGGATTGAGCATCAATTGTTGGTTTATTGTTTAAGTTTGATTCTTATTTTAAGAACATTATTTCATTTTAGTTACAGTTTTCAGAAATATAATCTTTGATTTTGAAATAGCTATTTGGATGGTGTTGTTTGGTTTTGTTGAATGACAAATTCTGGAATGCAATTTCATTTTGAAACTTACAAGCTTTTTTGAAGCAATTAAGGTAGATTGGACTGATGTGCATCATGATTTGAATCACTTAAGGAAGCACAATATTGTTTTCATGTTTTATACTGGTGACTTGGTCGATTACTTGTTTAATTACATTGGTGGTCATAGGATGCTTGCTTTTTCAGTACTGCATGATTTTTCTATGGTTCCATGTTAAACCAGTAATTGATTAAGTCTCATTCTAGGCTTAACTTATACAACTCATGTGATCACAAAAGATTTTTGGTCTGTTCTTTATGGTGTTCTTGTTGAGCATTGCGAATTAGTCTAGGTGGGAGAATGTAAGAATTTTTTATGGACTAATCATCTTGTATTATGATACAACAAGTCATCATATATTTCAGTCTAAGAAAAAATTGTATTGGATTAATCCGGATGTTACTTGTCATATTGTGATTCTATTTTGACAAGTAATAAGGGCCTAGTAAGTAGGATAATTGAAATCCTAATTGAACATGGATAAATAGTTTTTATTCTAGTAATTAAGTATTTGGTTAGAGGTACTTGAGGTACAAACAACCACCTTTATGGGAGGACTCTAATCTTACCACCACTATATAAGGACAAGCCCCTGCTCTCACAAATAACCTGCAAATATTCTCAGCCCCATATTGAGTTGCATAAAGAATTGTAGAGAGGCCGGAGAAGACTTGTTCACTATGGCTTCATTTATGTGTTCTTGACTTCGATTAAGTTGTTCAATTAATCTTGTTGTTTGTGTTTCTTGATGTTTATGATCTACAGAAAAAATATGTGTTGCTTGCGTTTCTTGATGTTTATGATCTTTTTAATTGAGACCTAAAAAATAGACGGTTCGGATCATTGAAATCCTATATGGAATAGGTCTCATTGAAAACTTGTGTAAAAAATATAGTACGTATCATGGATCCATCTCCAATAATTATTGCAACATGCATGATCACTTTGCTGGGTTTGATTGATATGGAATATGGTTGGTCCCTATTAATTGGTTAGGAAAAAAAAAACTCTGCAGCAATTAAATGAAGGGAAAATTTTAGATAAAAACTCTAACTATACCTTATGTCTCTATTCAGGACATGAATTTCACTTTATGTCAACTGATGAGTGAAACTTTCATTTTGTGTCAATTAATGATCCTGTTTTTTTTCAATTTTTATCTCAAATTTGGCCCGATCTTAGACCCATCAAACTTCCACCAAATTCAGCAAATTTATACTGGTTTTAAAGCTATGAATCTCCTATTTACAATCATATAAAAATCACTCAAATTGGACATCTACAAATCCAGATAATCGGCCCCAAAGTAGGGTACCCGAAATTGTGTAATCGGATCTCTAAAAAAATATCTGAAAAATTGGACAGTTTCGAGTACTCTAGTTTGGGGTCGATTATCTGAAGTTGTAAAGATCCGATTTAGGTGATCTTTATATGGTTGTAAATAGGAGATGTATATCTTTAAACCCAGTATAATTTTTCTGAATTTGATTGAGGTTTAATGGGTCCAACGACTGACCAAAGTTGAGATAAAAACTGAAAAACAAAGGTCTTTAATTGACACAAAATGAAAATTTCAGTCCTTAGTTATTGCTCCACATTACTCTCAACACGCCCCCGCACGGGTGGCGATATTTTGAGCCTTACACGTGAACAAATTGTATTGGGTGACGTGGGAGCACATGTGGCCATTGAGCCTTACACGCGGATAACCAAGCTCTGACACAATGATACAATTAGAGCATCCAACCTAAAACCAATTGGCAATGGGTGGAGAGACCCAAGACTTATAAGCACATATGCTAAACTCTAATTTTCCGACACAAAGTAAAATTCATGTCCTGAATAGAGACATTGGGTATAATTGAAATCTTTTAGCTAAAAGTTTTCGAGGGCTGCTATTTGCACACCCCTAAATTTCTTTTTGCACACCCTTTCTGAAAAAAAAAAAAAAGAAAAATTCAAGAGAAAAGACCATTTGGCCCTTCCCTCACCCACACACCCCCATCCCCATCTCCCCCCCGTACACACCCCCTTGCTCTGTTTTTTTTCCCTCCGCCCGATCACCACCTTCCTCGCACCAGCAGCACCACCACCTTCCTCGCACCACCACCACCGCGCACCACCACCTTCCTCGTAGCACCACCACCGCGCGCAGCACCACCCAAAACAGCCACCATAACCAGCCCGGCAGCCCCTCCTCGGCTCCTCCCTTTCTCCTCTCTCTCTATCTATCTATCTATCTATCTCTCTCTCTCTCTCTCTCTCTCTCTCTCTCTATCTCCTTCCCTCTCTCCTCTCACCCAAGCAGACAGCCAAACAAGTTAAAAAAAAAAAAAATTGCAGCGGGTTCGGCGGACCAGTGCCGAACCCGGTGGTTTCGTTCGACAGGTACCCGCCGAATAGAATAGGATTGTTCGGTGGGTACCTACCGAACGAAACCATTGGGTTCGGCACTGGTCCACCGAACCCGATCCAATTTTTTTTTTTTTTTTATGTTTTCTTCTTCGGCGCGCGATGGTGAGCTTGCTGGAGGAAGGGAGGTGGTCCGAGTAAGGGGAAGAAAAAGAAGAGAGGGTGGGGTGGTCGCCGGTGGTGGTAGGCTGCTCGGGGATGGGTGTGTGCCGGAGAGAGGAGAGGTGGGGAGGAGGTGTGTGGGTGAGGGGGTGTGTACGGGGGGAGGGGGGAGATGGGGATGGGGTGTGTGATTTTTGGGTGTGTGTGTGTTTTTTTTTTTCTGTTTAGGAAGGGTGTGCAAAAAGAAAAATTGATGGGGTATAAGATCTTTTCCTTTGAGTTTTTTTTTTTTTTTTTAAGAAAGGGTGTGCAAAGAGAAGAAAAGGGTGTGCAAATAGCAGCACTCAAGTTTTCCCTTAAATGAATAACAAATATTGGAGGAAGACAACTTTCAAAACTAATTTAGATATATTACCAAAGAAATTGCATTTTTCTGTAGATTACACCCCACAGTCTTTTTATTTTTCTTTTTCCAACTTTTGGTCACTTTTTGAGTGTGGGTCATGATCAAACTTAACTAAGCATGCTGATTAAGAATCAAAATTTATGAAATTCTAGGGATTAATGCCAATTTGGTCTCCAGACTATTATATTTATATCAGTTTGGTCCTCAGACTTCTATTTTGAAAAATTTAGTCCCAGACTTTTTTAATTTTGTCAATTGAGGTTGTTCAGTCAATTTAGATTGAAATCAAGTGAACATGTCTAGGGTTGAAACGCGCATGGAGTTATGGTATAGTTTAGAGTGATCATTCTGCCCTCAAAAAGGATGGTACGTGATTGGTACATGATTCTATGTAAACGAAGCTTTGTACATGCAGAAAGTGCGTAAATTGACTTAATAACCTTAATAGACAAAATTGAAAAAATTTGAGAACTAAATTTTTCAAATTAGAAATATGACGACGAAACTGATACAAATGTAATAGTCTGGTGATTAAATTGACATTAATCCCGAAATTTTAAGAAGCTAATAAGTAAGTCAAAGGTTCTAAAAAAGCTAAACTTAAGCATTTAAAACGGGATATATGCCAATGAGAGATCGCATGCAACGGCGAGTGTCACGAAGGAAGAGACAGCCTTTCGTGGACTCCAGGATTGGCAAAAGAGGCAATTGATCGGCCTGATATTATTTTGAGTTAAAAATATAAAATGTAAGCTACGAAACGTGCGCTAACATTGTTTCCAACATATAAGAGAAAAGCGGCAAACATATATGCAATAATATATGATATGTGGGCAAATAGGTAACTAATTGGGTTCTAGTCTTATGAGGCATAGGCCGCATGAGTTATGGATTCCGAGAGGATACCTCTCATTGGGGCAATCTCATGAAAGACGCACTCAGCTAATTGGTCCACATGTGGCTAGATCGATGAGATCTAATAGGTTGACACCTTATATTAATGCTAGGCATTGTAAAAACCATATCATTAATGAACAGATACATGAAAAGAGAAACCCATTTGTGTTACCACCTCCCAACCAAAATCCACCAAATTTCATCTATTAATAAGCTCAATTAAAATCAGGGATTTTGTGAATATAACTAGATTTTGATAGATTCTTTTTAAATCCTAAGTAGATACCAACGGATTTTGACTTGTTCTTTTAAAATATAAATTGAGTACACCTAATATTAATGATGGTTATATATATATTCTAAATTTCTAATAAAATTTTCCCAATTCTTCAGTAGAACCTCTTTGATCTCTCTAGCTCTCTCAAACTCACACACAAATGGAAGTATCAGTGGCGAGTGTTTCATTGAGTGTTGTATTTGTTAGCATTCTAACATGGGCATGTAGGATGCTGAATTGGGTGTGGTTGAGGCCAAAGAAACTGGAAACCTGCCTGAGGCAGCAAGGCCTTAAAGGCAATTCCTACAGGCTCTTGTTTGGAGACTTGAAGGAGAACTATATGATGATTAAACAAGCCAAATCCAAACCCATCAACCTCTCAAACTCCCATGATATAGCACCCCGAGTCCTCCCTTTTGTCCATCAGACAATCAACACTTACGGTATGCCAAATGTTTTTTTTTTTTTTCACATTTGTTTAATTTCCGCCTTCCCAGCTATATTGGGCCATATTCACCATTGATATATGGATAATGGATAATACAAAAATTTATGTGGTTTACTTTAGTGTGCATTAATAAATTCAAACTTCGTGGAATCCCTCAACTTCTTAACAATTTAATGATGTGGTGGCTCCAAACGGCAAAAGAAATTAATTTGATGATAATAAACTAAAGTGAAAAATTACTCAAACTACATAGACCAAAAGTGTAGTTCACGACAAAATAGTGACTAAATTGATTTAATTCGCATGAGTTGTCTACTTACATATTATTATAGTTCCTTTTGTTTCCTTATACATCCTTAAAATATCTACTTCTGTTTTTGTATCTATTCTCATTATGGGTATTGTGTGCATAAATTAATCATCTTAGAAGTTATAACTTTTATTAGAAAAAAATCAGGTAAAAATTCTTTCATTTGGTATGGTCCCATACCAAGGGTGAACATCATGAACCCAGAAGATATGAAAGATATCCTCAACAAATATGAAGACTTTCACAGCCCACTAACAAACCCACTTAGCAAGTTGCTATTGACTGG
The DNA here is from genome assembly GCF_963921425.1 of Dryas octopetala. Lineage (NCBI taxonomy): Eukaryota > Viridiplantae > Streptophyta > Magnoliopsida > Rosales > Rosaceae > Dryas > Dryas octopetala. The sequence continues at coordinate 11,012,112 of NC_141366.1, read as the reverse complement.
TCTTGCAAGCTATGAAGGTGAGAAATGGGCTAAACACAGAAAGATTATCAACCCAGCATTCTATTTAGAAAAATTAAAGGTATGTACTCTTGACTGCTGTATTCATCTAAATTTAATTCTAGAGATTTAGGGCCTGCAGTTTGGTAACATTTTGGTTTTAAATAAAAAACAAGAAATGAGATGATTGTGAGAAAAGAGATGATATATGTAAGGAGATATGAGAAAATGCATATGATTATATGAATGGCACCTTAAATGAAAACTAGAAACTAAACATTATAAAACAATTTTAAATACTTCTTTTTCTTCTTTTTTTTGGTCGAAAAAAAAATTCAAGTTTTTATTTCATGCATATTCCTCTTCACTTTCTCCATTTTTTCTCCTGCAATATTTCTTCGGTATGTTTTCTAACAATCTCTTTACTTAAATACAAAAACGAAAAAATATATGTTACCAAATGAGCCTAATTAACAATCACAATTATTCATATTTATCAATGTATAGATAGTTTCTGATTTCTCTTTAATTTTTACCAAATCCTATATTTAATTGGTACAGTGTATGTTACCCGCGTTTTACCAAAGTTGTGATGAGATCATTAATGAATGGGAGAGGTTGGTGTCTAAAGAGGGTTCATGTGAGTTGGATGTGTGGCCTTGTCTTAATAATCTTACGGGGGATGTGATTTCTCGAACATCATTTGGAAGTAGTTATGAAGAAGGAAGGAAAATATTTCAACTCCTGAAAGAGCAAGTACAATTTGTGATAAAAGCCGAACAAAGTGTTTACATTTCGGGATGGAGGTAAAATTTAAAATTTTTATATTAATTATTAGTTTGATATACATTGTTGACCAACATTCTAACAACTAAAGTTTTTTAGGTCTAATGGTTGTCTGCTATGTACCATGGTATCACTCATTGGTTTACAAGGTCTAATGGTTGTCTGCCATGTACCATGGTATCACTCATTGGTTTACAAGAGAGTCTTGGGTTTGAAACCCTCAATATCCCTATTCTTCATTTCCTTGTTGGTTTGTAAAGTGTAAGCTAGGCAGAATGGGCAGTTTAAGTTTTTGGGTCTAATGATTGTTGAACATTAATACAATAACAATATATATTCAGTGAGTATATTGCATGAAAAATGTACTTGTCTTCCTCATGTCTTCACAAAATCATTGAATTAAGTAGTGTTTGTGTAGGTTTCTACCAACTGAGCGAAACAAGAGGAGGAAGGAAATTGACAAGGAAATTAAAGGCTTGGTCAAGGGTATTATAAACAAAAGAGAAGAGGCAATGAAGGCAGGTGAAGCCACTAAAGATGACTTATTAGGTATACTTCTGGAATCCAGTTTCAAAGAAATTCAAGAACATGGGAACAACAAAGAGGTTGGGATGAGTATCGAAGAAGTGATCGAGGAGTGTAAGCTGTTTTACTTGGTGGGGCAAGAGACCACTTCAGTGATGCTTGTTTGGACAATGGTTTTACTAAGTAAGTATCAGAATTGGCAAGCTCGTGCAAGAGAAGAGGTTTTGCAAGTCTTTGGAAGCAACAAACCAGACTTTGATGGCCTAACTCACCTAAAAGTGGTAAGTATACAATATATTTGATGAGAATGACATGCTTATAAGAGCATAGGGTAAACAGAGGAAAAATATAGTGAAATTACCCTTTGCATATGCTTCTCTACAATTTTGAATGTTATCATGTCATTTATTTGTTGGATTTTATAAATTGGTTGATGCATGCTGTAAATGAATTTTACTGAATTGGTTACTGGATTTCTATAAATGATATATATATATATTAACCGTGAGTGTATGATAACGACCTTGTAGGTAAACATGATTTTACTTGAAGTTCTTCGATTATACCCACCAGTTGTTACGCTTAATCGAACCAGCCACAGGACAACACAAGTTGGAAAATTAACATTACCAGCTGGAGTCCAAATCTGCTTGCCCATACTGCTTGTTCACCATGACAAGCAACTGTGGGGTGATGATGCAGAGGAGTTCAAGCCAGAGAGATTTTCAGAAGGAGTTTCAAAGGCAACAAAAGGCCAACTTTTTTCATTCCTCTCTTTCGGAGGAGGTCCTCGGATTTGCATTGGACAAAACTTTACTATGATCGAAGCCAAAATTGTCTTGGCATTGATTTTACAACATTTCACCTTTGAGCTCTCTCCATCCTATGCTCATGCTCCTCTTGAACCCCCCCTTCAACCACAATTTGGGGCTCATATCATTTTACATAAACGTTGATTTGCTCCCATCAATTAGGTCCTTTTTGTAAAAAGACAAGAACAAATAATATACAAAAAGGAAAAGATATCAAATAAAGATCATAGCCATGGTTTAAATTATGTTATGCTTTTGTATCGACATTTTCTTATAATTTCCATTTATATTTTAATCGTTGCTTGTCTTTGGTGGGGCAGATACTCTACAATAATCCTAAACACCAATTAAGCTGCATGTTTGAAACCTAAAATTAATGAAGGTTATATTTTTTATTTGTCAAATTATGGTATATATTCTAATTAAAGTTTCCTCCTTTTAAACAAGGGGCGGTTTGAGTTATGTGACATTTGATTTAATTGTAATGTTCACAAAAATAATAGAATAGAAGAGACAAAAAATGTAATTACAAACAACCAATATGCTACCACATTGGTATTCTACAACTTATATTAAATTTTTTTTTACAAAAGTTTGCAGGGCCCCTCTTAGTCCCCTTCTACGTTCCGGCTCTGCTCCCTGCTGCTGTACCAATATTCCATCCCCTCTCCTTGTCCCTATGATTCTGCTTCTGACTCTCTTTAGTTCCAGCCCTTCTACCAGTTCCCAGTAACACCCTGTGCGCCATCCTCCCTCGACTTCCAATAGAGACTCTAACCTTCTCCATCCCTACATTCACACCTTTTCTCATGTGTGGCGGCATTGGGGATTTTATCTGAATTTTCTTTTGGAGACTTCGTCTCAGCATGCTGTTTAGCTTCTTGCCACCATTTCTAATCACTTTAGGACTGCTGCAAGGTGTCTGCTCAGGCCAGCAGTCAGTTTCAGACACATGATCTGTATCAACTTTCTTATCAGCATGGTATGCTATTGGCGCCAATGGTAATACAAGCAGTGGGGATTGGACACGGTTTGGTATACTTGGGAGTGGGATTAGAGAGTTGCGCCTTGGAGCTGAGGTTGCTGGAATCCGCTGAACTGTTGGGCAAATAGAGGCTCTTCCTGTTCTCTTTGGCAGAAGAAATTGTTCAGCCATCTCAGGATTGTTTTCTTTCTCTACAGGATCAATATACTTAACAAAACCATCCATTGTAGGAAGAAGGAGTTTGTTACTGGTCTTCTCCGTTAGTGGTTGCATAAGGTTAACTTGGTCTTTTCCCAACGCAATGGCTGTTTCATTGAGATTCTTGTGACTTGCTAATGGTCGGTTTGTAAGAGGTGGCCTTGTGGGTGCAATAGTTTGCTCCTCTTGTTGATGTTTCAGTTGCTGCTGGTGCTGCTCAGCTATCTTTGTGTCCACATGCTGACGTGCTAGCTTTCTCTCAATTAAAAGTTGTGATTCCAATTCTTTGACCTGCAAAATGGACGAGAATTATATGTATATAAAGTCAAAGCATACTTCCTATGCAATACCTTGTCTTGCAGGTTTTTACTTTTCAGGTCTCTCTTTTTTCTTCAATTCCAATCCTAAAATTCTTTTGCTTATATGTATATAAAGTGAAAACAGACTAGCTATACAATACCTTGTCCTGCAGGTTTTTATTTTTCAGGTCTCTTTCTTTTATCTTCAATTCTAATCCATGGACTGTTTCCTCCATCTTCTTGATCTGTACATCTTTGCTCCTGACGTCTAGCTTGGTTTTCTCAAACTAGCAAATAGAAGATTCAAGATTGTTAGGAATGAAATAGATGAACATATTCAACCACAAGAATAATAACAAAACATCAAATTTTAAACTAAATTCGGAATCTGCATCTGCCCCAAGCAAATGATTTTACCATCTGTTTGTATCTCAGAAGTTCAAAAGTGTCCATTTGCCTCTTTGCAGGACCCAACTCTATCCCTCTCACTCTACTTGCAAAGTTCAGCGAGCAAAGGGTCTCACTCAAATCGTTTTCTTTAGGACTTATCTGAACAAGCATGAGTGTCTTGGAATCTCCTCCTAAAACAAGGAAACATATTCATTAGTTTTTCATTTCTGTTTCTTCTAAACAAAGATATATTAATTCCACCACCAATAAAATGGAGGAAACTAAATAAGATGGAATATTAAACAACACAGAATAAGAATTGTTTTTTTCAAGGATCCAAATTCTAGCCTTTGACTTCTTCTGTGATCCCAATAAAATACCTAGAGAGTCTTGAAGCAAGTGGGTAAGCTTGGAGTTCCTGCACATTAGACATAGTTTAGAAAAATAAAGTCACCACTGGAAGCATAGAGTGTCTAGTTTGCACATTTTGAGTATTAAAACCAAGCACTAATCTTTACTGACCTGAAAGGTATGTGTGAGCTTTTAGTTGCAAGTGAAGATATGACGTCACCTAGTGCAGATAGAGATCTATTGATATTTTGAGTTTCCTTGAGTCGTTCTCCTTGCACTTCTGTCTTCGCTATGCGCTCACTCCCTGCAAGGTCCACCAACCATAGTTTGCTTCTTGTGCATTCGCCATTCAACAAATTTTCCCCCTTCACCATTACACAGTGTATGCTGCATTGATAAAGGGAACCAACATTTAGAAATCTATCTTAAAGTTAAAAAAAAGTCCTATTTAATTTAAATTAGAATAAATTTGATTGTAACGAAGATAAACAGACCAGTGTGACCGGCTGCTATGCTCATTGGCATTGGTTGAGCCAACAGCCCTTGCATTACTGCCAGTTTGCAGAACTTGCCAGACTTCACTCATGTTATTGACATGTGCCTCAACCAATCCTGGAACATGATGTATGCCTTCACCGACTTGTCTAATTTCAAGCCTACAAGTCATTGCACTAGGGTGAATAACTATTATGAAAGACATGCAGATTGACAAATCATCAGAAGTGCAAAATTATCAAGGAGGCAAAAATGGGTATAGAACAGAACTAATTGGTTCAAATTTTGAAAGAACAATTGTTAAGAAACGGAAACAAAAGAGTTCCACTTTAAGATGTAAAAATGAGAGCCCATAGTGCTATTCCAACTGCCAGCAAAATAGGTGAAAATTTATGAAAAATATGTAATGTATGCAATGTCTCAATGTGATCAATAAATTTGCACCTAAACATGAGGTTAGAAGAAACCACATATCAAGAAATAAGGGAGAAAAAGAAGAGAGATGGTGAAGGATCTTTTAAACCTTTTCGCAGCTGCTCCTGACTGATTCCCTGAAACTAGTAAATCTCGTATTTGTTCATTGTAGACTTCTAAAACACTAACAGATACATCATATCGATATAACTGTTCTCTCTCTCTAATTATATTAAACAGTTCCTCAAGAGTCCTAAAATTGACTCCCCGAGCTTCTTCGGTGCCCTCCATTGTAAAGGTTTTTCCACTTCCAGTCTGCCCATAAGCAAATATGCAGACGTTGTACCCATCTAGAACTGAGGTTGCAAATGGAGCTGTGTCTTCGAAAACATCAGCTAAATAGGACAACAAAAGGATACATATTATTGAAGAGTTTTCTACTTAATAGATGACCAAAAACAAAAACTCTAATATCATTATTTGTAACTTTGCATACCTTGGTTTGCTTGGGGGCCAAATACAGCATCAAACTTGAAGGCCCTTCTTGTAGCCCCATTTGATTTCACAGTGAGCTCACCATCTTTAGCAGATTCAAAATCAATAGCCATCGAAGCTCCTGCTGCAACTTCCTCAGTGTTTAGAGGCCTACACCTACAGAAGACCCTTATGTTTCCTACAAGTGAGCAAAATTGATGTCAGAAACCCTCTTCAATCTCATAACTGCTTGGATCTCTCTAAATCAGAAATAACATACACCTAACCTTTCAACTCTAACACTTTGTTGTAGAGTTCTTTCCGTTCTTTGGCCCCATCAATAAACTTAGCCTTCAGATCTTTATGCAAATTTACTTGCTGATTTACTATTGGAGAAAAGGCTAGAATCAGAAAAAAGCAAAACAAAAATATTATTTCTGAATTAAAAAAAATATGTGGTTATCTGGATAACATGGCCATGTTTGACTTACAAGTGGAATGAATGGTAGACCTCATTTCATTCATATCTGCAAGGCACTTCTTATATGCCAATGCCTCCTCTGATAGTTTGATGTGGTCCATTTTCATAATCTGTTAAATGGAACTTTTCAAACCAGTGTAATCACATCTATGTAATCAAAATACAGTATTTCTTTTTACTTTTTACAACTTAGTACCTTAAGTTTTCTTGTCAAATCTCTCAATGATGTAAACCATCTGCTCTTCTCTTTCACCTGTCCCTCAATGGCAAAAGCTGCAACAGACAAGCATCAATATACCATTTCCACAGATGGTTCAAATGGTTAAGAGACACATGATATTATTGCCATACCCAATGATCCAACATGCATCGACTTGCGCATGAGTTCGTTTTGGAGCTCCTTTAAAGACTTCCAAGCTTCTTGACATTCTCTACTCTTGGATTGGTTTTGCTTTTTAAGCTCCTCTAATGCACTCCTCATCTCTGTTAATTCCTTTTTCTGATTCTCATAACCTATTAACAACTTCTGATAGTCTCTTTCATCCTTAGAGTTGTCATTATCCTGCAATGATATAATTTGGACAAAAGATCTAATTATCCTATCTTTTTTCCTGATAAACTGTATTGAACCAGAGAGGGCTTACAAGAAGCTTACTTTTGGTGATCCGCATTTTGCCATTTGAGAATCGCCACCCATGAAATCATTAGCCACCAAAAAATTTACCTCAGCCGAAACCACAGCCCCATCTGCACAACCTACACTGTCGCTTATATCAGGAAGGGAATCTTCCTTCAACTTGTCCTCAATCGCCGGAGGTGGAAGAAGCTCGAATGAAGCTTCAGGAGACAAATCCTCTTTAAAAGTCTGACACAATGTTGTGGAGAACTTTACAGTTGGAGTTTTGTGGGTATCTTTAACTTGAGACGCATTGATTCCATTCTCAAAAGAGAGCTCAATAGAAGAATCCAGCTTCTGATGGCATTTATTTTCCAAGAACTCAGGGGAATCTCCATAGCAGTTTTTGGGTATATCAGGTGACCCGGCACAGATAACCAAATCGGGAGATGTAAGTGAAAATCCTATCATGGACCGGCCTGAAATGTACCATAAAGTAGATCAAATTCTTGAAAATCCTAAAGTCAAATCCAAAATTTTGGGCCAATTTGTCATAGAAAAAGGAAAGACTAGTCCAATTTACCATCAAGACGATCATTTGCAACTGGGTCACTGAATTTTGGTGTACTAATGACTTCTGTGGTTTGATAATTTTCCCGAGAAAAACCTACATGGACGGAAATGACGAAATTGAAATCACCTTATATGATTCTGCATACTAATGGGTTCCATGTTCTTGACTAAATTAGAGTTAACAGTAGATCCACTACAGAATTAGACAATATAACGCAATTCTCACAATGGGATTCAATCATTCAGAGAAGACAAATAAAAGAAAGCTGAGAAACAAAAAGAACTAAAAGGAAGTTTTCATGAAATTACCTTCATTTTCATTAGCATTAGAGGAATCAGGATCTACCATTGTCATACGTTGCAATTGCGAGCACAGAGAAGAGTCTGCCAAAGCATTAGAAGGGTATCAAGAAATTAGAGAAGCCATAGAAATGAAATCTTGGGTAGTTGTGTATTTGCTGAAAAGTATGGAGTTTAGAAGTGGGTTACAGTCAGAGTGAGAGTTGGTGGTGGAGCTGTTGTTTTGCTGCCAAGAAACGTCAGTGAGGAGAAGAGGGTCATAATCATGCTCATCATACAAAGAGTGCCATTGCTTTTGCTTATGCTCCTCCTCCATTGATAAATAACAATGCTTCTTCCACTGCAACTACTACTACGGTCACTGTTTTTGAATTCAAGTAATCAAAGACTGTGATGATAATCACCGCTTTATTATGTAAAAGAAATAGAACCCAAAAAGGAAGAAGTGCTTTTGAATCTTTACGAGAACAAACAGAGAAAGAAAGGCGCTGATTTCGTTTCGCGCATTCAATCTGCGTAATTCTTTCGGACACGGATGACCGTTGGCCTTTTTTCTTTTGAATTTTGAAACTTCTTGACCGGGCACCAGGGAGGTGAGTCATCGTCTCATCATCACCCTAAATATAATAATCAAATCATGTAATTTATTTTAATTTCTATGACACAATGTTTTCAATTAACACTTAAATTATTTTCAATGATTTCTAATTAATTTAATTTTTGTAAGGATAATTTTTAAATAAAGACTAAAAAAAAAAACAATTTTGATTGTCCAACTACGTTTCAGAGTGGAAAGAAACTTCTTTGTCACCAGGATGCCAGGTCAAATTCCTGACCTGGCGTTACCGAGTGCTTAGTAACAGGTCACCAAGCACTCGGTAACAGGTCACCGAGCACACGGTATTGTCGCCGAGTGATCAGCACTGTCATTTTCTTCTTCTCCCGAGCGCTCGGCACTAGTTTGGTTTTAACTATGCCATAGTTAAAACTTAACATATTGCCTTTACAAGCTCCATTATACACCCTAGGATCGTAGGAGGTGAACCTTCTGGAAAGTACCTTCAAAAATCGGCAGAGGAAATGATGTCGAGTGCTTATTGCAACGCTCGCAAGTTATAATAAAAACACTACCGAGCGCTCGACACTGTCAAACAAGAAAAAAAAATGATGTGTCTCATTTTTATTGGCTCGGGATACCAGGTGACCAATCTGACCTGGCATACCAGAGTGAACCCCACAAAAATATACCCTTTTATATTTTTCCAAGATACCATTATAATTTTTACAAAAATAAAAGGGCCATCCACTCTGGTCTACATGTCCCCAATCCTCGTCAATGACAATGACATGGCTAGATGGCCCAGATCAAGCCTTGGTTGGGCCGGATAGGATTTTTCACTTTTTTTTTTTTTTTGTTTTTTTTCAGATAGGATATTTTAAATTTTAAGTTCAAAAGAAATTTAAAAGTTTGGAAATATGTAAGGGTAAAATTGGAAGTCAATGTAATTTTCAGTGAAGGGGTATGATGAAAAAAAGAAGAAAAGGTGAAAATTGAAGCATATGAACTGCACTTAATCACACACCTTCAGCATGGCTTTGCAGGATCTGTCTATAACGTGTACAAGAAACATAGAAAATACAGTCTGCAAGTTATTGGACCTCAAACTGAGATGATGCATCCAGGTTAGAGCACCATAAAAAAAATTGTAACTTTTCTCAACTTTTATGTATCTGTTACAAGTGCTCTTCACATTGGAACTACAAGGAACTTGAATGAATGTCCCCCCCCTCTACAAAAGAAGCTGAAAGCTAAATGTATAATTATATACAGTGTAACAGCATACAACATGGGTACATTCATCGCAAGCAGAGAGCCTTAGCACCCCCACACACAAAATAAATGGCACGCGTGGGAACTAGCCAATGCAAACCTGCTGAGTGAGCACTGTCAAAACACTGATCAGATGGTGATATGCCTGATTGAGGTACATTACAGTTTGATAAGCATGCACATAAGCCGATGCTGCAACTTCAGACCTCTCTAGAATTCAATTCCTGTTCCTTCCACTGCAGCTGCCATTGAAGCAGATGCCTCTTCAAGGGTCCGCTTCTTTTGGACTGTGTTGAAGGCCTCAAGAATATCTCCCTCCTCAAAATCGTCGTAGTCTTCCACCCCGATTCCACACTCCAGTCCAGCATTTACCTATAAGAGGAGAGAATACAGCTTATCGTATAATAGAAGTCAAATTAAAGCATTCTAATACCAAAAGAATTCTGAACATGGGTCACCAACATCTTCAGGTCAATTTAAAGAATGCCAAAATAAGAAAAAGAATCCTGTCAAACTGGCTGAATATTGGCATTGGAACAGCCATTGTGCCAGGGATCAAATTAGAGGCCAAGATCTACTGATAAGAGCTTCTTTCAATTTTATTTTTTTTAAAAAAGAAGAATATATATATATATATTCATGGATTTTTAGTGGAAATGAATCCACTGAAGTATATATTCATGGATTTTTAGTGGAAAGCTCTTTATCCCATAATTTTGCAAGACAGACACACCTACACCTTATGCATCATGTCTTGTTCTTCCTGCCGTTACAGTGACACCTGTAAAACTAACTTTTCTTTTACAGTCAGTTTCCAGAAATTGATGAAAACTAGGTCAAGGTGACTCTCTATTGTGATATATATTATATTAGGTCATTATTTCTTAAGGTATATCTATTTTACACTTCCCATGCACTAGGTTGCTCCCCTTTTTGCAATTTACAAAAATTCTCAAAAATGGCCCAAAAAATTTAATGCAGGCTTATAATAATACCTCTTTTACAATTTCCTTCACCCGTTTCAAAGAATCAAGAAGGCCAACATGTACTACTCTTCCCCTTCGAATGACCTGAATGCCACAGCCTTTAACAACTTTTCCGTCATTTACCATGCATCCAGCAACACGGCCACTGCCACTGCTGAATATCGCCCGGACTTCTGCTGAGCCAATTGTTACTCGTTCCTATCAATACACACAAGTAATAGTGTCAACTGTAAATCCTTCAGACCAGACATTTGAAACAATGTTAAAAGCATATATATGCGCTAAAGTCAATGTGTTATACACCCCAAGAGAACTGGTGCTTAAATCTGTACAGACAACAAAATAATCTAAGACAGTCTTTAACAGGGAGAGGAAAAAAGAAGGGGGAGAGAAGTTAAATGCAAATAAGTTCCAGTTTAGCAATCACCCTCAAATCAATCAGAAAACTGTAAAGGAACGGCAGACACAAGCGCCTACTTATTCATTAGGTAAATATGTTACGTGGACCTTTTGTATAACAAAATCTGTTCAAAAGCTAATATGAGTATCAAATATGAAATGCATGACCTATCACAAGCATTGAACAGCATCCAGCATAGAAAAAAGTGCAACATAACAATCACCAGCCACCAGGAAGGTACCTGGAATGCTTCCGTTGTATACCACTATGTTACATAAACATTGGTAAAAGAAAAACTATGTGAAACCTAAATCCAATGAACGCATTAGAACAGAGAAAGTCGTTGTTTCGAGTTCAAGTTGAAAATTCTGAAGGATAAAAGGAAGGTTTGGGAGAATGGTTATACAGGTGACAGAATAGGCTAGGACAGTGCTGAAAATCAAGGGCATGGGTTCCTAAAACCAATATATGTGACTTACGATCCTATATTTCCAAATATATGATGCAGAAAGTAGATGTAAGAGTGGATGCAAAGGGGTAAAACTGAGTGTGTTTCAGAAGGGATATGAGTAAAAATCAAAATGCAGGGTTTCCTTGAACGGCTACTTAGGGGGGTTTTCCGGAGCTAGGATAAACGCTTATGGAGAGTACAGGAAGAACATCTATATGGGCATAGAAATTATTATCATGTAAGAGAAAAGAGAGTTTGAAGTTCCAAGAATTTCAGGAAGAGAAGAATGAAACCTTAGTTTAAGGCCTTTAGGAATTTCACCAGGCAGAATTTGTTAACAGAGTCTAACCATTAAAAAATAAAAACACATAACAAACAAACCAACACATTTGCTGAAATGTTCATCAATCAAAGCTGTATTTTCCCTTTCCTGTTTCTGATCAACACAGTTGTGTGTTCATTCTCTTTAGGAAGATACTTGTTTACTATAGCTTTATAGAAGCTAAGTTCTAGCACAACAAACCTCCAAATTAGGAAAGGCAAAACACTTCCTAATAAACAATAAGACTCAAAAACAAGAATTAAAATAAACAGACTGGTAACCGAAATGAATACCAATTACCAACAACCATAATATATAAAATTATCAGAAATTTCGGTTATTCAAAGAAAAATTAATAAAACTTATCCCAACAAAAGATATCTTTTTCTCACACAATATATCAAAGAATTTGCTAGCTAGCTTCGGCCTTAAAAATTATTAAAGATAGAGAGATTTATTTTCCCATATCCTAAGATTGCAAGGTTGAATGAAGTTGACACAGATGAATGCTAGCACCTTTTGGTTATTTGGTCTGCCTGATGAGTGCACTTATTTTCATGTAACAGGGCTGAAGACACAAAGGTGTACACTCTGCATGTAATCTAAAAGCTACCATTTCAAGATATGAAAATAATAAATGATAAAATCCAGTTTACCTCAACAGGCTCTAGGAGTCCTTCCATTGCATTTCGCACATCATCTATAAGTTCATAGATAACTCTATATGGGCGAATCTCAACACCTTTGTTTTCTCCATATTTTTTTACAGAACCTGGCACTCTGATATTGAATCCAAAAATAATGGCTTTGCTGGCAGCAGCAAGATCAACATCACTGGTGTTTACATCACCTGTTGCTTCCATGAGAAACTTCAAGGTGACATTATCCTGCGGGAGCACCTGTAGGGCTTGTCTGACAGCCTCAATAGATCCCTAGACATGATAAAAGAATCAAATATAAGTACAGTAGAATTGAAATCCATACTGATTATCTATGGAACTTGAAATTGGTTACGCACTTAGAGTTTTACCCATCTTCCACTGAAAATAAAGCCTGTAATGGACCTCTAAAAATAATTAATCCTTGCAGTTGTTTCTCATTTGTTTCATGATCTGTAATTACGAGTTACCATGCATGCAGTAGTGCTCAACAACTTCATTGGGCATGCCAGCTGCCTGACAAGTTTGTATGCCAAGTTTCTTCATTTTCCTTATCTTTTTGCAACCACAAATTAATCTGCTTTTCTTATACTCTTGAAACCCCAACACCCAAAATAGTCCCAACTTCTAATCAAGAAAGGGCGCTAATAAGGAAAAACCTAACTTTTTCTGCTGCCAGAAAAACTTTGCAAACCCTAAATGGGACATTTCTGCCTATAAATAGACAGGTTGCGCCTTGTTAGATACAATTCAAAGAAACAACTGCAATTTCAAAATTGATGCTCCCTTCCACTATGGTTTATTCCAATAATTGTGTTACTTCATCAATCAGACAGTATCAAAAAGTCAACTCATCAAACTGGGGCATGGGGCTGAGAAATGCGCATGACCAAATTAACACTAAAAAGTCGAACTCATACGTTCTTAACTCAAAGTTGCAACATGATAAACAACATACCTACAAAATTTCTTTACAAAAGATGAATATGCATACCTGAAGATCAACCTTCAGAATAATATTTAGCTGGTGCAAGTCTATTCCAGACAGCTTTCCTGCTGAGACGGCAGAAGCTAAGGAAGAAAGAGTAACCTTCCCATCGCCAGCCTTAGCTGATATACGTTCACTTCGCAATGACTCAGCGCGTGACTCTGCCTTTTCACGTGCAAAATCAAGGGAGCCAACAACCTCAAATTCATCACCAGCAATAGGAACATTATTTAGTCCAATAACCTGAAAGTAGACATGGGAAATATTATTCAGGGCACTGAAACAAGAATCATGCAACAAAAAAGGAAGGAAAAAACATCAAGAAAAAACCAAAAACAAAAACATCTTCTTAGAAACTTGAGGTGCACATGGAAGCAACTTCTAAAGAATAATTTATAGTTTTTTGCATATTAATGACCAGAAACCTCTATTACTTCAAATATGTTTTTCAATTATGTAACAAATATTAATGACTGGAGAAAGCTGCGCCATTCACCTTCCCAATTGTAATTGGGTTTAGCTATCATAATGCCAACAAAATGAAAAGTAGAAGAATAATGAACATGAACTAATACAAGCACTTGCGTATCAAGAGCCATATAAATTTACACAAAAGATTATGATTCAAAAGCCATCACAGCATCAGGAAAACCCAAATTTTCATTTCACTTTCATCAGTTTCATCTTTACAGTAAAAATAAATCCAGGTAATAAATAATAATGTATTGTGCTTACAAAAATGCCCTAGATTATTATATCATTTAAAATGCAACCACAAACTCGCACAAATGCAATATATATATATATATATATATATATATATATAACTCTGTTAAGCATCTCGATAATATCACCATCTATTTCTTCAATTACAACCCTAAAACAAAATTTTTAACTAAGTTCCAGCAAGCCCTAGAAAAATTCAGACATTTGGATCTACTTAAGATCCACTAATAATTTTGAATATGAACAACAAACCTGAACAGGAACAGAGGGTCCAGCTTCATCCACACGGTTTCCACCATCATCAAATAAAGCCCGCACCTGACCATGGGTATAACAAAAAGTCCTTCATGATAGGAAATATGTGAAAGGGTGCATAACCCGGTTTTTCAATATTGTCCATTTGAGCCACATAAACAGTGGATTATATATAAATAAAAGAGCCCGGAGTACGAAATTGTTATCCACCAACCTTTCCAAAGGCTTCCCCACAAACTACTATGTCCCCCCTTCTAAGGGTTCCATTTTGAACGATAAGTGTAACTAAAGGTCCTTTAGATTTATCAAGGCCGGCTTCAATGACTGTGCCTTTCGCAGTTCTATGAGGATTAGCCTTTAACTCTTGCAACTAAAAAAATCATACAAAAGGTTAGACTACACAGAGGATGACAAAAAGGCAAGGAAAATGTGTGAATTAAAAAAATAATAATAATAAACGTTCAATCCTGGAAATGTTTGAGGAAGGTAAATCAAAACAAGCTATTGGAATTGATGATGACATATCTAGGAACTTCAACAAATATCCAACATATATTGCGCATAAGATCTGTCTATTCAGTAAGTCATGTATATTGCATAGCTGCAAATGGAAAGCCAATACAAGAGACAGGGAAATTGATTCATTTAAGAAGTTGATTTTTTTTTTTTTGAGAAATATAAAATTGTGGACACTAATATTGAAAATAAAAAAAAATAAAAATTTAAGAGGTAACTATTAAAACCATGTACAAAAATGAAAATAAAAGTAAAAGAGTGGAACACTCCCTTTTCAAATTCTAACCACCAAAATAGCTAGTCAAATATTATTGCAAGAATTATATCAAAGCTAATGTGTCAGCATCCACAACATCTGACTTACCTCTGCAACTAGCATAACAGTTTCCAAAAGATCATCTATATTCTTCCCTTTAAGAGCACTAATCTGTTTAAAGACATGGAAGAACTCAGTCAGAATATGTATAAAGCATCAACGAAAGAAGCACAATTCCTCCACTCAAGAAGTAACAACCTGGACCATTGGGATGTCACCACCCCAGTCCTCCGGCATCAGACCAATAGAAGAAAGCTCTTGCATGACTCGTTCTGGATTAGCTCCATCCTTGTCTATCTGGTACAATTAGATTAAATAAAATTGAGATTCAACAAATCCTGATGTCATATGCAATGCAAGCAAAGCATCTTCTTCCTTATTTTTTATCTGAATAAAAGGTCAAAAGAAAAAAGTGCCATTATAGTTGGCATACCTTATTTATAGCTATTATTATTGGCACTCCAGCAGCTTTTGCATGAGCTATGGCCTCATTTGTTTGAGGGCGGATTCCATCATCAGCAGCCACTACAATGATAGCAATGTCTGTCACCCTTGCTCCACGAGCTCTCATTGCTCCAAATGCCTACAGGAGCAGATATAATAGATATCATCTAGAGGAAATAAAAAAGAAAGTTACAGTTCATGACAGAGTTAACAGCACCGTATTAACAACGACAATTAGTTGGTTGGACTAGGATTACAGAAGCACAAATATGATCCAGGAGAGAGAAAGAGAGAGAAGTGAGTGTACCTCATGTCCAGGAGTATCAAGGAAAACACATGGTTGCAACTTGCCATCAACTGGTACAAGCACCTTATACGCCCCAATTCCTTGTGTAATTCCACCAGCCTCCGAGGCAGCAACCTGTGAAAATCTACCAGTCAGGCTTCAGTTGAATCATCAGTATTTCATGGTAGCACCAATTCCACAAGGCTCCAAAGTTTATTAGACCAAATATCATATTGTATGTGGACAATCAATAGATTATAACCAAACCACTGAAATTAAGTGTTTAAAATTTAACAAAAATAACAAAGCCATAAGATCCAATAACACTAAAGTCATTACAAAATAAACTGAAAGGAGAAATTAGACTGTTGAGCTGCCTGTGTACCTTGGTCTTCCGGATATAATCCAACAGCGTTGTCTGCCAAGTGACCAACACAAAAGGAGTAGCAATAATGTGAGCTAGTAATACTACAAATTACAAATACAATAAACAAGAGGAATTACTAAAGAAAAGAGGAAGCAAAAGAATTGACTAGAAAATGAAACAATAGAATGACATTTTACCTTGCCATGATCCACATGACCCATTATAGTAAGGACAGGAGGCCTGTGTTCTAGTTTGTCTAGGTCATCTTCATCAAGTACTTCCTTCTTTCTTGCCATTTCTTCCACCTTTACGGGGTCAGCATCTATGACTTCCACATCATGCTCTTTACAAATCATCTTTACCATATCTTTGTCCAGAGTTTGAACCCCATCAGGCTTAATTCCCTTCGAGTACAGAGATCCAAGAATTTGGCTTTCATTAATGGCCAAGTGGAAGGCTAAATCATCTATCAGCATACCCTTTTCACCAACCTCTAGAATTTCTACTTTAACAGGAGCTGCCTCTTTGGCAGCCTGGAGTCTCGCCGCCTTCCTGCTTGCTTTATTCCACTTCCTCCCTTTCCTTGCAGCTCCAGGAATAGAGACATTGAGTTCTGACGTCTCTTCATCAGGAACCTCATCATTAACCATCCTCCTCCGTAATCCAGGCGGAGCATTTTTCTTCCGATACCCATCTTTGAACCTTCCAGGGGGAGGGCCCTTTCCTGGTTTTGAAGGAGCTACAACTGCTTGAGCCATCACAGAATCAACTGCTGGCTTCTTGGAAGCAAATTTGTCAATCAAAATTGGCTTCCTTTCTTTGGTTTTTGTGGACGAATCAGTTTCATCAATCACTGACGACTTTGGAGCAGCCCCCACATCCTTCAAGACAACAGGTTTCTTTATCGTGGGTGGAGGAATAGTAGAAGGCTTTGCTTGTAATTTTGGTTGGGGTCTCAAAGGTGGCTGAGGGGTTCTTATAGGAGGACGGGGTTGAGACTCTACCTTTACCTCCCCTGTTTTTGGTTCTTCTTTCTGAATCGTATTAAGTTTAGGTGATTCCTTTACAACCTTTTGCAAAGATGCAACTGTGTCTCCTTTACGCCACACACTCTTCAAAGTTTTAGACTTAGTACTTGTCATTGAGTTTACTGGTTTAGCATTTCCCAAATTACTAGATGGTGCAGGTTTATTTACAGACCCACTATCTCTCTTAGTACCCGGTCTCGAAGTTTCTAGCTTTTCAGCCTTCTCCAAAACCTCTCCAAGCGACTCAATCACCTTATTCCTCTCTTCTTCTTCTACATCTGAATCCCCACTAATTCTTGAGGGGTCCCAATCAGCTGCATCAATACCTAAAAGGGGTCCGCCATTGGACCCCCCTGAGGACTTCAATACTGGCTTCGGGGAAGGCTTAAGTACAAAATCAGCATTGGCATTAGAAGCATCTTTACTTCCTATAAAGTTGTTAGAATCAAGGGAAACCTCATTGCCTTGCTCGGCAATAAAATCAGTAGTTG
This sequence comes from Dryas octopetala, assembly GCF_963921425.1. Taxonomy (NCBI): domain Eukaryota; kingdom Viridiplantae; phylum Streptophyta; class Magnoliopsida; order Rosales; family Rosaceae; genus Dryas; species Dryas octopetala. The sequence continues at coordinate 10,994,350 of NC_141366.1, read as the reverse complement.
TGACCGAATATTTACACACGGATAACCTCACACAATGCCATCTCCTGTTACCCTTAAAACTTGTCTTAGACAAAGAAACTTTTCTAACAAACGAGCGGGACCTTTCAGAAGAACCCGCCGCAAGTGTGACACTTCCCAAACTAACAAGGGAAGCCAAAGAAACCATTGTTCCCTGCATGCTTCCTAGTTCCTACTAATATTAGCATGGAGAGCCCACAATACAAAAGCCCATATATATATATCCTATACTGTCATCCTATACTCTCTAGAGCTCCACAAGAAATGTTAATTTGTGTGTCAATTAGAACAATTTGAAGCAAAATTCAAGCTACCCAATGATGGAACTCAAGAAAAAACGATAATATGATTGTTCCCAACAGAAAAAACACACAAAGATATGGAACCCAAAAGCCGAAATCTAATACTTTCCAGAGAAGAGAACAGTGTTACCTCCCTCCAAGAAACTGTGATTGGAATTCCAAGAGTTGGGTATTGTTCAGTTGAGTTGGGAGAGAGTGTGTGCAAAAGGGAGTTGGAAACTTGGAAAGAGATTGTGGTTGTGAACGTTGGGGATAATAAGGTGGAGGTGGAAAAAGCTAAAAGCCCAAAACAAAGTATGGGGTATGAAATTTGAAGGAATATGTGGCTGGTTCTCTACCTGTCAAAATACATTTGCGATAAGGCGAGGCTTTGACGGTTTTTCTAATTTCATCCTCTTTGATATTTATGGGGGTTTTATACTTTTGCAGTTTCCATGGTCAGCATGATACAAGGCAGAGTGTGAGTAACGCAATTGGGTCGGGATTTTGGCACCTTCCTCAACGCCGCTGGTATTTTTGTAGCAGACTACCAGTGTCCTGTTTTTTACCCCTTTATTCTTTTTTTGTTGGTCGATTTTTCTCCATTCTACATTCCCACTTTTCAGTTTTCTTATTCTTTGTTTTTTTTCTAATTTTACAGAAGAGAAAAAAAAATAGTTGGTCTTTTTGGGTTAAAAAAAAAAACTGCAAAAGTAGACAAAAACCCATTTGGAATTTTGGATGGCTAAAACTCATAAAAAAGACAATTTAATTAAATAAAATGTCAATTAACGCGCTTGTCAAATAACTAGTGTAATAAAAAATTAGCAACATCAATAATATGGACATACCAACTCAGCAAACTACAACAATAGTTCTTAAACTTTACCCTTAATATTATTTTGGTCCATAAATTTATTTTTAAAATTCTATAATTCGTAAATTTCCACTCATATACCAGTTCATTCCTTCAATTCACATGTCAAGCATATGAGCTCTTTTGGAAAAGTAAAAATAATTACCACCTTTTCTTTATTTTCAACGTGATATACGTAATTAAAATTGACGAAAAAATATAAATAAAATTGAAGAAATAGAGTAAAGTGATATGCATATGAATATTCGTGGACCAAAATAATACTCGAGATAAAATTTAAGAATCATTATTATAATTCTCTCATGATAATAACATGTGCAACAATGTATCAACAATATAATAACAGTGGCGGCCAAGAAAGAAGAAAGGCTAACAAGCCCTTAAGCTTCCTTTGTGCCCCATTGATCGACCAATTCGCATTTGCAATCGATCACCAACGTAAAAGTCGAATGGAATGATTTTTTTCCTTTTATGTTGTCTTATTTTGTCTTTGAACCCTTCTCTGTCTTTATCTCTCAGTGTCCTATGATTTTACTTGATTACAGTAGTGTTATGAGTGAATCTTAACATGACCGATGAAACAATAGTTGTGACATTTTTTGCATAAAAACTATAATGAAGGATAGAACTGTTTATTTACATCAAAATATGCTTGTAACTTTCAAATAGTATCTAATAAAATTATTGTATTTTTGTATTTTGTGTCGGTCTATTTATTTTTCAGATTTATATGTAACAAAATGGTAAATATATTTGTATAAATATTATTTTTATACGATTTTAGGATTGAACATATTCGATGAATTTTCAATAATATAAAAAATTAATTTTACAAAAAGAGAGTTGGTTATTGCAGTCATTTTTTTATAAAGGATTTTTCAGTTAGGGTATTTTCGGATTTTCAAAATTTAGACAAAGATTCTTTCTCAACACTTGGAAGTTTCCAACTCTGTTCTCATTCAAGAGTTCCATTTTTTTTACCAATTTACCATATTGCACCGATCTAATTATGTAGTATTTAATTGGAGTTGTGTTGTGCGATGACTCATTGACTCATGGCTTGCGTCAAAAATTGCCACCCTGCCACCCATCACTCATAGCGCGCGCTGGTCGTCACGACTATCTCCCCAACTCACTCATCACTCATCATCCCCTTCCCTGCAATCTAGGGCTTCGCTTCGCTCCTCTCTCTCTCTCTCTCCCCCCGAGACAACCGATTTCGTCAAACAGTGACACACCAAAAATGGAGGGAGTCGAAGACGCGGCGTCGATGATCAACTCGGCCAGCAATCCGCCGCCGCCATTTCTGAACAAGACCTACGACATGGTCGACGACCCATCCACCAACTCCATCGTGTCCTGGAGTACCAGCAACAACAGCTTCGTCGTTTGGAACGTGCCCGAGTTCTCCAGGGACCTCTTGCCCAAGTATTTCAAGCACAATAACTTCTCTAGCTTCGTCAGGCAGCTGAATACTTATGTGGGTATTTCTTCCTTTTTCGTATTTTTGATTCTTTTGCTTTGTGTTTGCATTTTCTTGTGGCTTTGTGGAGCTTTAGATGAAAAAAAAAACGAAGTAGTTACGCGGTAATTCTACTGGGGTTGTGCAATTAGGTCGGATAAATGTTGTTTTGGTGAAAAATTCACAGAATTGGAGGTTGTAACTAGCTGAACTATGAAAGATAAGTAGTGTTTGTGTAAATTTGTATCACAAGGTTTAAGCTATGGTGTGGTTGAATTGGTTTCACGGTCATCCATTGTTTTATGTGATCAAGAAAATTTTTACTGGTTAGCATTTTTAGCTTTTCTTAAGCCCCAAACAAAATCCCATCTTATGAAGACAGTTTTTTCTCCTATATGGTTTCTTGAAAACTTGGTGACCTCCTTTTTCTTGGTATTAAGTATTAACATTTGAATCGCATTTGTTCGTATATATTTACAAAATTTTCCGTAGTTTGATCTTTTTACATGTGGAGCTAGTTAGTTATTGATACTGTGACATGTTGAGAATGACTACCAGTACAAGGGCGATGCAATTGTCTGGAATAGTACAAAATGTTGTAATTCATGTTGTCTCAACTCATACAGATGACAGGTGTCGAGTAGTGACCCAGTTTTGGTAAATACTTTTTGGCATTGTTAATAAAAAACTAACGGGATGTAATATTTCAATAAACAGGTATCTGCGCCTGAGGTTTGTTCCTTTCCTCCTCTTACTCCTGAGATTTTAAGTTAGGAAATTATTTCTTGCTTACTTTTCAATTCATACATTCCTATCAAGAGTTACTGTTTTAGAAAATACTTAAAATCAAATTTTTTAAGAAAATATATGAAAGGTGAAGTTAAGCTTTTTTTTTTTTGCAATTTCATTATTCATGTGTTTGAAATTTTGAAATGCAACTTTTGTTAGTTTTGTTAGTTTGGTTTTATTTGTTTTTTCTTACATTATTTGAAACATTAATTATTTTTATACAAATTGTTATTGTTTTTGCTTATTGCTTTTTCTTTACATACATAATCATGCTTATTGCTTCTTTCTTTCTATCATTGTGCTTGTATCTAAAGTCGGCTGAACATGTGCATTTCTATCTTTTCATCTTGATTCAGTGGCAGAACACGACCCTGTTCCTTATTAGGGGGGTAAAAAAGAGAAAGTTATAAAATTTTGTGTTTTATATTTGTGAAGGTTACCATAGAAATAGAATTTACAGAACTATTGCTTAGGTCCTGACTGGATTAAGGGTGAACTTGCAACTATTTTATTCTCTCTCTCTCTCTCTCTCTCTCTCTCTCTCTCTCTCTCTCTCTCTCTCTCTCTCTTTGTGGCATCGAAAAATTTCTTAAATAATATGCCTTACTATAACTGTAAGGGGAAATCTTACTTGTGTTAATTATCGGAAAGATAGGGATGAATAAGGGTAGAAAAAGTAAGAGGCAAAAGCTAATCAGTTCCTCTGCAGCATTTGGCTGTTGGAGGCTGGCTACAAAAATATGGCTATGAGAATGGTGCTTGTTGCAAAGGCAGGATCTGAGATGAGAGAATCTGGCTCTTTGTCCTCTGCTCCCAAAAAAAGATTAGTTTAAGTTGTATGTGTAACTTTTAATTGACTTTCTTTTCATTAAATAGGATATTAATTTTGCAGGGCTTTAGAAAGGTCGATCCAGACCGATGGGAATTTGCAAATGAAGGGTTTCTAAGAGGTCAGAAACACCTTTTGAAGACTGTCAGCAGGCGGAAACCAGCTCATGTACACAGTCATCAACAACAACCACCTCAAGTACAGAGTTCTCAGGTTGGGGCATGTGTGGAGGTGGGAAATCTTGGGCTAGAGGAGGAGGTCGAAATACTTAAAAAGGACAAGAACATTCTTATGCAGGAACTTGTTAGGTTGCGGCAGCAACAGCAAGCAACAGATCACCAGTTGCAAAATTTTGGGCAACGTGTTCAGGGAATGGAGCAGCGGCAGCAGCAAATGATGTCATTTCTTGCAAAGGCTATGAATAGTCCTGGCTTTTTATCTCAGCTTGTACAGCATCAGAATGAAAGCAACAGGCGCATCACTGGAACCAATAAGAAAAGGAGACTCCCGAGGCAAGAAGATGAAATTTTGGTTGGGAAGCTTGGCACTAAAACTCCCGATGGACAAATCGGACAAATTGGACAAATTGTGAAGTACCAGCCTTCAATGAATGAAGCAGCAAAAGCTATGCTGCGGCAGATCTTGAAGATGAATAAATCTCCTAGGTTGGAACCATCTATGAATCCTGATGCTTTCCTGATTGACAATGTTCCTTCCAATGCATTAGACAGTGGGAACTCCCCTAGTCGGATGTTGGGAGTGACCCTTTCAGAGGTTCCATCAATTTCTGCAGAGTCTTATATGCCAGCCGAGTCTGGATTTCCCGTCAGTTGTCAATCTACAGCCACATCTGAGATTCAGTCTTCCCCTTGTGTGGTTGCCAACTGTGTTAAAGCAACTCAAATTTCAGAAGAGAATATGCATAATTTTCAAGAAGGTATAGTTATGCCTCAACTAACTCAAATGCAAGGTATTCTTCCAGAAGGCACTATGGAAATCCCTGACGTGAACTTCGTGGGCTCTGAGACTGGGAATGCAGGGTACATGGATATGTCAACTGTTTTGGATAGGACAATGCCTACAGAAACCGATGCCTTTTCTCCTGATCCTGAAGTAGATGGCTTGCTAGATGGGATGTCTAACCTTCCGGGCATTAATGATGTCTTCTGGGAACAGTTTCTTACAGCTAGTCCTACTGGTGACACAGATGAAATGAATTTGAGTTCCCTTGATGGAGAGACCAAGGATCAGGAGTTGAAGTCAGGGAAGGAGAATGGATGGGACAAGACTCAACATATGAATCAGATTACTGAACAAATGGAGCTTCTTGCATCAGTGAGCAGGATTGGTTGACCTTGTCTTTCGAATTGTATATACATGTTTCTTGCTATCAAGAGGTAAATCTATAATCCACCATTTACCATTAGAAGAATGTTAATAGTCACCGTCCCTCTACTTGAACCTTACAAAATTTAGCCAATACTTAGAGTTGTTCTAAAGATTACATGTGTGGCCTTGAATGGAAATTTTTTGCCTTGGTATTTTCTCCTAACCCTTACATCAAATGTATGAAATAATAGTGCTACCAATTGCTCGGTAACATACAAACAAATAAACACAGCAATCTTGCATTTCCAACTTAGGAGCCATAGCGTTCAGTTATTTTTAATATGTAATCTGTGACATGTTCTTAACCTTTCTTTAATTTGAAGTGTTTTCTTTTTCTGAGCTGCAAAATTTTGTTGCCATTAATTCTTAAACCCCGAAGTAGTAGCAGTTCAATTATACAGGCATATCATTTTGAGTTTCCAATTTTGCAAATTTATATGATTCTTGCACAGGTTGATGTTGTGCACTGATGAGCAGGCAAAGCTTTTCATCAAAGACTAATGACCAGCTAGGATCCAAGTTTAAGAAACTCTTTTACCCATATGATCTGGATTAGGGGTACTGTTTTGTCCAAGACCTTTGATGTGTATATGGAGAAGTTTATTGTAACTATGAAATAGGCATATATCTTTTTCTGGGTCATAAGTAAATAGGTGGGGCCGTTTGTTTCTAATCATGCATGGCTTTTTTATGTTTATGATGTGGGTCTGCGTGGACAAAACTTGCATATACCTTAAAGCAAGCAAAAGCTCAACTTACAACCAATCAAATTTACTGTTGGAAATGTAAAATCCTTATTTATGAAATTATGAAGAATTGCTTTTATTTTGAAATTCTTAATTTTTTTAAACGGCTTTTATTTTGGAATTCAAATGATTGGAAAATGAATATTTTAAAAGATATATATCAGTTAAATTACCATTTTGTAGGGTTGAATGTTGCATTCACATTTTTTATTTTTGACAAACGATGCAACCATCCATCCACTTTCAAATGCTCCATTTTGGTGAAGTGGTACCAGAATGTTTAAAACCTTGAGATGGTAGATATCAATTAAGATCATATACATTGACCAAAAAAATAAAATAAGATCATATACGATAGATAATTGTATGCAAATTGAGCACGAGATTAACGCTAACGTATTAGTAAATAGATCATTGGATTACATACCATCCTTGTATGACTAATAAATTAATAAATTCGTCTCCTTTAACAATTTTATGGAACTTTTTAAACAGAAACTTTTTTATTTTTTTATTTTTTTATTTTAGTTTGCAGTTGAAACAGAAACCATTTTAAGTTCAACCTGTCACAATTGGCAATTCTAAGTTATAATTTTAGCAACAATTATGGTTTTTATCATTTTTTTTTCAAAATATGTAACCAAAAGTAAAACCATCAAATTGATTAAAATAACCAATACATAGTGTCATATATTTTCCAATTTATCACATTGTTATTTATAGTATGCACGCGTGAACCGATTTATAAACTTGATAAAACCGAAATGGGCTTTTTGGAGGTCACTCAAAATTTGTACTAGTTTCTTCACCAACATGAACGATGAAGCTTAGCTTCACCCCAAAATTTTCAACATTCCTCAAACCCGCTCTTGTCAGCAATCTCCATCGCTCTGTTTGCTCTTTTTCTTCAATATCATCACCACCCACTTCTCCAAAACCCCAAATCCCGCTCTTTCTGAGGCCACCTACACACTCAGCCACCTCGTCAGACCTCCAAAAATGGCACGATTGGGCCAAAACTCTCGCTTCCTCTGTTGGGTCAACGTTTGTGGACTTGGACAACGGTCCAGACTCGAACCTTTTGTGCAGAGAGCTCAAGTGGCTCATAGATGATGCAGTTGAAGAAGGTATTGGCACCAGTCAGAGAAACGTGCGGCTAAGGGTGGCTCTAGACGAGCTTTACATGTTATGGAAGCAGAGGGTCCAAGAGAGGAGGCCTTTGCAGTATATTGTTGGGTGTGAGCATTGGAGGGACTTGGTGTTGTGTGTTCAAGAAGGGGTTCTCATCCCGAGGCCTGAGACTGAACTCATTGTTGATTTGGTGGCTGATGTGGTCTCGGGGAATGAAGAATTGAGAGAGGGCTTGTGGGCAGATTTGGGGACTGGAAGTGGTGCAATTGCTATTGGCATTGGGAGGCTTTTGGGGGCTCATGGGAGAGTCATTGCAACCGATTTGAGTCCCACAGCACTTTCTGTGGCAGCTTTTAATGTGCAGAGGTATGGTTTACAGGTTAGTGTTTAACACTTGTCTTAAAAGGAAGAATGCTATTCGATTACAAAACTGACTTGACAGTTGAGTTGACATGCTATGCATTTCATGCTGTATTGTGTTTTATTATGAGAGGTAGTGAATGGTAGCTTTACAGGTTTCCAAAACATTCGATTAGTTGTAGCGAATGGTAATATCTACTAATGTGAATTGGATGATAATGGAAGAGAGAGACCTTAGAACTTGTTATCTGGGTTTTTTGGGATCTTGTGAATGAGTGTTTACAGTATTATTGTAGGGAAGGTGATTTTGTTACACTTGGGCTTTTGAAAGAAATTGCAATGAACCCTTTCACCAGTTAAAACAGAAAACCAGCAACTTCCTCTGCTAAATTCATCCTTGCACCTAATTCTAAAAGCACGTCTCTAATAGAAAGAAAACTCTTTTGAACTAGAACACAGGTTTTATAAAATTCCATTTAGAATCCTTGCCCAGTTAGTTAATTTGGGATCCAATTGAATTAGCATTTATGCTCCATGTAACAGAAGGCATATGCGGAACAAACTATACTTTAAGTTCTGTGTGATAAACGATACTTGATAAAACAGAACATTATAAAAACTAGAACATTATAAAAACCAGAACTTTATTGGTTATAGATGTGTGGGAATGTAGGAGTCTGATTCCTTGGTAAAACAGAATATTTATGTTTATGAAAAAATGCAAATATATTGATTGCCAAGTGACTTGGAGATGCAGGTCCAAATATTTGAACTGTCATATCTTCCCCCTATTCTTTTTATTACTTTCAAAGTTCTTTATATTGTTCTGTGCTCAAGCTCCAATTTTAATGTGCCAATCAGGATATAGTGGAGTTAAGGCAAGGATCTTGGTTCGAACCATTAAAGGACGTCGAAGGTAAACTAGCAGGTTTTGTAAGTAATCCACCATACATACCAAGTGACAATATCTCAGGACTACAAGCTGAAGTTGGACGACATGAACCGAGAGTTGCATTGGATGGTGGTGTTATTGGCATGGATGATCTTTTACATCTTTGCAAAGGGGCTGCTTCAATGTTGAAACCTGGTGGATTTTTTGCTTTTGAGGTAAGTCAAGACCATTTGTCCTTCAGAAGTTGAAAAAGTAGAACTGTAATTGGTCACTTCTAATCTTTTTCCCCTTAAATCTATGTTGTTGCAGACAAATGGTGAGAACCAGTGCAAGTATCTTGTTGAGTACATGGAAAATGATGCTGGAGGCAGCTTTTGGAATTTGAACGTAGTTCCTGATTTTGCTGGTATTCATAGATTTGTAACTGGATTCCACAAGTGAGCAATTTGAATTGCGAATCTCCTACATGGGATCTGAAAACATAATAACAAGAACTATTCAACATGTGGCCTTCGGCCACAGTTCATGTGAAAGAGTGAGGTGGGGTTACTTAGGCGTAGGGGTTGGATCTAGCCAAATATGTGTAATGTACCACAAATATTGTGAGTTCTAACACTGCTGACATCAAGTCTGAGCTATTTTCAAATGAAATGAATTTGGAAGAAACTGGCCTGATTTGATTTGAACATTTTATAAGATAAAGTAAACAAGAACCCTAAGGTTGTGATTGTTCTACCAGAAGAGAAAGAATGAGCCATTTCTTTTCCTCCTCAGATTGATTTGTTTTTTTTTTTTTTTTTTTTTGGTGAGCTTATAAAATGATGTCGAAGTTCGAACCAAACTTTTTCAATAAAAGAACATTTTTTGGATTTTTCGTCCCCAAAAAAACATTTTTTTGGATGTAAATTGAATCATCAATTATGAAATTTCCTCTTATATACGTGTACACACACGCGGTTTTTACTGTAATTAGTAATTACTTACCAAACCAAACAGTTAACATGCCAAGTTGGCAAGACAAAGGAGAAATTTTATTGACAGAGATAAATATGTACAAAAAGGGGAACAGTTTGTGGTGGATTTTCACCTTGTACCGCATCATTCAGATTGATTGAACGTAAGGGGTTAAATGTGTAACAAGAGCAACAAAAACCTGAGCTCTATTTCGTGGAGTGCCTAACCCTTTGGGTGGTGATACAAAGTGTGTCCATCTTTGATCTCAAGAGACCAAACCATTCGCCTTATCTTTGATAAGTACCCACCATTGTTTGGTGATACAAGCAACCTGTCAATCTGGATCTTGACAATCCCCACTACTTTCTTCCAGAAGACAAATAATTTGTTCCTTCTAGGGATGGGCAGCACATTTTTTTTAACTGGCATACCCTTGTTTGGCTATTCAGCACGAAGTTCTTCGCGATTGCTTCTTCCCCTTTTGATGCAATTTGAATGGACTCCAGCTCTTTCGGCGTTTAGAGGGCTCACAAAAGAAGCCAGAGGCTAGGGCTTGCTGAAGCCACAGCTCAAATTCTTCTTCATCTTCATCCATCATTTCAGCATCCAAATCCCACGGGAATCTACTTGAGCTAGATCTTTGCGTTTTCTCCAAACCAACCATGTTTACGTGGAAGCTAGGCCGATGGGTGTTGGGCCTACATGCCATTCCCTGCATGGAATAAGTTGAAGTTGTAAGATACCAAACCTTTTTTCTCCCCCCTGTCACAAAGTAAAGCTACACACACCAACACCAAAATAATGGATCAAATGAACCTGTTCTTTAAGTCCTATGACAGACAGGAACCTGAATGATAAGTCTCTAGAGTATGGTGTCTTCTATGCTAATAATGGTTTGACAACTTTGGAGATCAAGTTTAAAATAAGAAATATGCTTGGTAATTGGCCCGATTAATGTCATTTTGCGCAGTTCGACCTTTAGAAAGTATATAACATACAAAAATGCACAGAATAATGTATAGCAAGAACACGCTTGCAGAACTTAGATATCTAATATACTTTTTCAAAGATATGTATTAATAGAAAACAAACAATAAAAAAACAGTGGACAAGAAGTCCACCTCAAAGTACAGAATAGAGAGCATAAATATACAAGAGATTTTTGATATACAAATAATAAAAATTTAAAACCACTGACCTGACAAATAGCCCATTCTGACACATCAAAGATTTTGCTCTCCGCACAAACAAAGGCTCGTGGTATTTCCACCTAAAAGACAAGAAACCAAAGAGAAACAAAATTGTCAGGATTCTTATATTTACATAACTGCACACAGCGAAATGGATAATGATTCAATCAAACAAAGCATGTATATCAGTGCTATATTAGAACATAACATTATAGACATAGAAACAGGGAGAGCATATGAAAGTCATTAGAACTCTTGAAAGCTGGCTCTCATCTCTGACTAGTGTGAGTACCTGAGTCTAGTTCACCTTAAATCCTTCCAAATTTCCACTATCCCCAAGCTATTTCTTTTTTTGACCAAAATCCCCAAGCTACTTATATAAAAGAAAAATAGAATTCAAATACATAAAACCTCTCAAATCATTTCCCCAAGCTAAAATAAAATTAAGAGGGCCACTAAAGCATTTGAAATTTGAATTTATTACCTCTCAAATCATTTCCTACATCCCTAAATGTCATTTTGTTTAACACATTGATCAATACATTGAGGACAGCATAAGTATTTGCATCAGATAACAAAAAATTGCTCAAATCTTGAGATTTGAGAAGCTTAAAAACTCTAAAGGTATACAAAGTAAGATCTGAAAAATAAAAATAAAAGCACTTATTGGATGGAAACTACCTTTTGAGGCCTATCAAAGATTAGAGATCCTTTGTACTCAACCCATCCATCTCCATCCTTCGCTTGGTGATATTGACAGCAATCCTAATGCCAAAAAAATCCAATAAATCAAATGCACATAACAAAAAAAGTGCAAAAATGAGAAAGATAGAGAGAAAGAGAGACATTAAAGTATGAAAATTCTGAAAATAAATAAATAAATAAATATTATCCAAAGAGATTTAATGTCTGACCTGACACCATCTAGCTTTGGCCTTACTTCTATTGGTGCATACCCATATATGTGAATTTCTACACTTAGTGCACTGTATACGTCTCGACTCTTCGGAACAATAGTCAGGACCGTCCTGCTTACAGTAGATGTTTACACAATTTTTAATAGGGGTTAAATATCAATATAAGTGAATTAAATCAGAGAGACACGACCCAATGAAATACAAACTTTTGCATGTAATATCATTATAAAAGATACACAAGTAGAATGCAGACTGCCATAAGCAAAGATAACTTTTTCTACTCAAACCAACCATACCCTAAGGTACCATCTGTAATTTGACTTGATTAATTCCACAATGAAGTCTTGAAACTTTTTAATCTTCATCAATAAAAATGATGTCAGACTATACAATGAAGAAGATGGCTTCCAAGAACAAACTAGGAAGTATTCTAAGTGATCTCACTGTTTTCTTTTTAGTTTGAAACAGACTCACATAGCCAACCTCAACTTTTTTCTTTGGGCATTATTGACATAGTTGATACAAGCTGCAAATTGCTCACCATAGAAAATTTAATTAATGTATTATGAATTCAAAATCCTAGGACAACACACACGTATCATATATTTTTTATGTGACATCCTTGCTCTCTTTTCTATAACTATTGATGACCCCCATTGAAATGACAAGCAGATAAAATCTCAAGTGTAATACCAAAAAATTAAATCGACAAGCACAGAACATAACTCACCTGATGTGAAGTACCATGGGACTTCTGGCACACACTCTTAGTCTTGGATTCTTCCTTCCGCAACTGTTCATCATAGTCTCTCTTCTTTGTGGAATCAGAAAGAACCTAAGACATATACCATTGTGAGTAGCAGAACCAGAATCACAATGAAAACATTTACTTAAGTCTTTTAATTCTCATTCAGACATACATATAGAACTTAAAAAAAAAAAAATAGCAGTGCTTTATGTATAATTACCTCATATGCACATTGGAGTCTCTTAAATGATTCACTCGCTAGTGCACTTCCCATATTTTTATCAGGATGCACAAGCATAGCCTATACAAAGAATAAAGTAACAAACAGAGTAAGGGGGCAGATCAGTAAGCTTTTGAATTATAATGGGTTAGAATATATACACACACACAGAGTAAGGCTCTAGTGAGTAACTAAGTAACCAATCCTGCATCGTTAGGTCAAGGATTAAAACAATCCAGCAGTTAGAATTAAAACACTTCTCACTTTCAAGTGTTTTAATTTTCGTTCCATAAAGAGATCTAGAGGCTCAGTATTAGTAAAGCATCAAACAATCAATCAAGGCCATTAATCAGATGGAATCATGTTTGAATGTCCAGTGCAATATACATAAGACAAGGATCGCGATTGAATCCAATAATACATGCCAAATTAGCTAGCAACAGAATCATCACTGCATATATATATATAATTATCCTCTAACAAGGTCCTTAAATAAAAACTTTTTTCTTAACTGTTGGATTAAATATAGATGACTAACACATCTCACCCATTGTGTATCTCAGTGGTTGAGGAAAAATTCATAATGGCATATCAGTAGTAACATAATGGCATATCAGATTCTAATAAATTGCATCTCTCCCTTAAATAAATCATTTCAAAAGTAGTACTTAGAAAGAGGGAGAAAAAGAGAGTTTTCCCATTGGTGAATTAAATCTGTCAGAAGAAAACAAAAAAGGAAATTTAATATCCACCTTCTTCCGGTATTCCTTTTTCAAAATTGCAGCATCAATTCGTTTGTGGCGAGGAAATCCCAGTGCTTCATAATGATCAATACTGCTTAAAATTTTTTTCATCTCATCAGCTGAACTTGTTTGCTCTTTGACCACCTTACTATGGGTAGATTCTTTGTGGTCATCAATAACAGCTGAAGTAGCTGGCTTGCTTGATGATTTACATGAGTGCAGCTTTTCAGATTCATCAGTGGGAATAGAGTATTCACACTCCCCAGAAAAGTCATCTTCCATAACTGTTTCTGATTGTTTCTGCTCTTCAAAGTGTGCGCTCTCACTCACATTATCGCACCATTGGACCATATAATTTAATACATCATTAGAGAAGAATGCAAGGTTTATTGAGAGAAAAACACCAAGCCATCCAACTTGAACTTTGACACAATAAATAGCATATATGGTTGCCATCAAGACCACCAACCGTGCATGATTTAGGGAGAACAAATAACCTGCATTTGAACTAGAGTTTTAAGTATTTTTAACATCAATAGAAAAGCCACAATATATCAAAATGCTGATCCATTTATATGACCTTTAAACGTGGAAGTCTTGGAATTTTTCCCATTAAATTGTTTAATAATACTAAGACCTCTTTGATGAAATGCCCAATGTAATGCAGCATTGATGGCATACACCCAAATGCACATGAGAACACTTATAATGCAGAATTGATTGCATCATGTTACTGAACTTTAAATTCAAGATTCACAAGAAACCAAGCATACCTCCAACTATAAATAATGTTCCTGTTATCCAAAAGTTAGCATACATCCACAAAATCAGGATAGCGAAGATCCCTACAATAAAAAGTCCTGGAGTGTAACCCAAGTACTGAACAGCAGCTCCAGCAGCTCCCTGAAATATTGGGCCCAACTGTAAGTTGCAGTTTTTCAAATCTAATCTGTAACAATGTATATTTTTCATTTAAGTCAATATACCAATATGTATTGTTTGAGTTACGAAAAATCCACTACTGTCACCTCATAGCTATCTGTTATTTGTCACTCTGTATAAGTAATTCTAAGACAAGAACAAGGCTATGAAGGTTCCACAAAGTTACAAAGCTAATCCAATGAAAAACACCTATATAGGCTGTGATCCAAAAGTGAGGTGTGGCATTGACCTCTTTAAGTCTGAAGATCTTCTAGAAATAAAGCCACTTCATATGACCGCATTCAGTTACCACGCAAACCTTCCAAGTCCGAAAATCTTCTAGAAATAATCTTCTAGATTATTTGTTAAACCGCTGTCATCTCACAAATATAACATGACTGCCCTTCATTTGTTATTTTCCCATAAGAAGACCCTATCTTGGCAACCTTAAATATTTTGTACCAAGTCTCCATTAAGATAACCTAATAATTGAAATATTCAGTCCCAGGAAGACCCAGAAACCTGAATTCTTTAGCCTAATATGCAAGCTTCTGCACATCTACAAACCCTTAGCTTTCTTTTGCAATCCCGAACCCTAAAACTTTGATATTTTCCTGCCCTAGTTGACCTCGTGAACAATAATCCACAAGTTTCCTAGTCTATTATATGCCACCACTTTTTCCACTCCTAAAACCCTTCTCCAGAAAAACCTCATCTATCCCACAATAAAGCTGCACATAACTTTTTCCAACAACAGCCACAAGCTTCTGCACATCTACAAACCCTTAGCTTTCTTTTGCAATCCCGAACCCTAAAACTTTGATATTTTCCTGCCCTAGTTGACCTCGTGAACAATAATCCACAAGTTTCCTAGTCTATTATATGCCACCACTTTTTCCACTCCTAAAACCCTTCTCCAGAAAAACCTCATCTATCCCACAATAAAGCTGCACATAACTTTTTCCAACAACAGCCACAAGACTTTTCTTGTGCAGAATTACTGTACACTGCTCCAGAATAACCAAAATTTTTTTTGTCTCTAATAAATGGTGCTTGGAACTATAACATTTGCAGGTGAGTAATTGCAGTGGCATGCATAGGCTATAGAGTACAGACAAATCCATAAGTGTGATCACGCTTCAAAGAGAACCACTCGTACTATGACTTAATACTTCAAATGATAAACAACATATAACAAAATTATACAAGAAGATTCCAAATCCTAACAATTAAATTATATTCCCATAGAACAATTGCAAGTTTAATTGAATTTCTTAAAATTGTGAAAATCGTTATAGAAACCAAACTAGTCAGCTTTTTACTAAATGGGTTTCTGTTGAGACCCCAACTCTTCTTCAAGGATCCACACAGATCACACTCCAAATGTTGGATCAACTATTGGTTTCCCCGCTGCCAACTATGAGGCATATGTTACATCATAAATTGTCCATCTGATTGACATTACTCCAACTACCCTTATAAGAATCCATTAAATCCTTACAGCCCAATTATCAGTTTCCCATTTATATGATCAAATTAAATGACAATAAAATCAAAAAGTAAAATAGAAGACGAAGCAGTGGCAAAAAGCAACAATTAAATGTTCAAGGGTCAAAAGGAAATGACAAGGAAACATACCATACTAAGAAGTACATAAACCAGGCAAGAAATGGAAGTCAAACTGATCAGGCAACTCCACATTATAAGGAGCAAAGCCGCAGAACCCAACCCTATAAACGAGCGAAAACCTCTAATAACACAGTCCCTCCAATAAATCAACACCAAGAACAACAGCCTCCCCATCCTGGCGCACCCACTGCACACCATCGGCCAATGTCGCTCTATGAGCATCCCGATTTTATCTCTAAATCCAACTATGGCGGTTCGTGAGCGCGAGTAAACGTGCTTATGAGATTGCAGCCATTTCCATGCTTGCTTGAAGAGCCCTATGTCCTCCATTACTACAACTACGGGCTTATTGGGTTTAGCAGATAAAGAGATTACTGTTCACTAGAAACGCTGCTATCTATAACCATCCATTCGAAACCGAAATTGGCAACAAATCAAACTATGTGATGCTAAATCATCAATGCAGTCCATAGAACAGAGAGAAAACCAAACCTTGATCTGCTAAAATATCAAGCTGAAAACCAAAAGCGCAGCTCAAATTCACGGGTTTAGAGCAAGATCTAGAAACTCCCAACCTCCCACTAAAAAAATTCTAAGTATTACGATCACGTTCCTTGTTTCATTCAGCTCATATTGCTTCACATGCAAGCTTCAGAAAAAGCAACAGAACACGCAGAAAAGCAAAAAATACTCGGGGAAAAAATGAAAATATTCCGCTTTTTTGAAATAATGCCTCTCTGCCTTTTCTGACTGAAATGTCCGAGTGTCTATGAAACCCACAAGGGCCACAACAAGTCCCAAACCAATAGAAGCTTGGCTGTGTCTGTGTCAGTCTCTTCCAAAACAAATGAAATGGAGCAGATGAAGGTGAGCTGGCAATGGTGGAAACCCTAGTGAGAGCGAGAGCGAGAAATAGAAAGAGTTGAAGCACCGACAGCTGAGATGAGGGGAGGGGGTCAAAGCCTTAAAGGAGGGGGCTTTAATGGATTCGGAGGCAGAGGATTTGGGAGAGAGAGAAAAACCCTAGCTTTTTGCAGGCATTGCTCGTGAAAAAGAGAGGAGTTTGAAAAGTTAGAAAAAGGTGTAGAAAGAAAGAGAGAGGGAAGAAGGAGAACAAGGAGAAGAGACTTGTTGCGGTTTTGGAACACTACTTGGTCACCCCTGATGTACCCGAGGTCACCTTCTCTCAAAATAATAATTTTGATAAAACTAGCATATGATTAGAACTGCTTATTTTTTAGATTACTTATTATAGATTATTTATGTAAAAAATCAACTCAATCGCGTTTGATTATATAACTGTTATTGATTAAATAGAAAAAATGAACAATTTGGTCAAAAAATCATTCTTTAATTGAAAATTATTAATTTTTTTTTATTTAATTAACAACAGTTATATATCCAAACGATTTCCGATTGATTTAATTTTTTACAGAAATAATCTTTAATTGGTTATTTAAAAAGTGAACGGTTTTGATTATCACCGACATTGCCGAAATTGAAATTTAGAAAGACAGGTGACCTTGAAATACCCCTTAGGAGTGACCCAAATATTTATAGTGGTTTTGGCTTTGTCACTTTGTGACTTTGTGTTATGGATTGGGGCTGGATTCTGGAGAGGCTTGCATAATTATGTGCTGTGGGACCCTCTCTTACCAGTCACCAACTCACCACTATTTTTAATTTCTTTAGTTCTCCTTTTTTTTTTTTGGCCAATTCTTTGCTCTCCTTTTTTTTTGGCCACTCAATTCTTTGCTCTTTCATTAATGAAAAAAAAAAAAAAAACCACATACACCTTCTTCTACTAGTGCTACTTGCTGCCACTTGCATGTTTTTTACAACTTCAATTCAATAAATTTAATTGTCACACCTACTATTAGTTTTCCTACTTTTTTACTTTGGTTTTATTGTCAACATTGGACCAATGTGATGTGAAAGGGAATGAATAAACATAGACAACTTTATTAATTATTGCCAATTTTTTTTACTTGTGTAATCTGGGAATGGGAAAGAATCAAAAACCCAACTATTTTTCCAACTCTCTCATTGTCACATAAGATGAGATTTTTGATATTGTAAGATTCATGTACAACCTCATATTTTAACAGAATTAGGTGGGACACGTGTTCCCTCATTACTGCCTACGGGTATAAGCAATGTGCGGCCATACCAAGCCCTATATCATCAAATGAAATCATTGTGATCAATAAAGAACACCATGTATTGGGATAATTTTATTTTTTTGAATTTAAGAGAATGAATGGAGAAAAATAAGAATCAAACTGTTGTCGTATTGTGGTAGGTCTATTACACTTACATCATTCCAATAATATATTGGGTATGTTTATGTGTGGGTGGTAGGAGAGGGTTTGACGACACCTGGAAAAATTTCTTTGAATCACCAAGCCCGATCCATTTACAACGGACGGAGTAACTCCGGCTAGACCTAGAAAGGTCTAGCGGGAACAAAAAAAAGAGAAAAAAAGAAGCACAATTATACAATTTACACAAGACAATAAGCTGCAAAAACCTACATAGGGTGATAAAAAAAAAAAAAAAAATCAAATCTACAAATTTGGTATGCAACTTGTAACTACTCCAGTCATATGGTTCTGAAGCTGAAGCTGAAGGTCGTAGTAGTAGCAGCAGCTGAGGCATCTGATGACAAGGTTGACATGTCCTGGTTGTCTGAACCAGAGGACGCATTATAGGAAGACACATTATAGGAAGACACAGTAGCCTTTGTGCTAGGCTTACTATTCTGAGGGACTCTTACTTTGAGGTCCATGAAATCAGATATCAAGCCTGGCTTTGTTATCTTTTCATCGTCAACACCCTTCTGACCTTTTAGCATTTTCACCACGGTTGACATGGATGGCCTGAGCTTCGGGGTGTCTTGGGTGCAGAGAAGACCAATCTTTAAGAATCTACAAGCCTCCTCTGCATCAAAATCCCCATCCAATGATGTATCCACCAGCCCCACAAGCTCCCTCTGTTCATAGAGTTGCCATGTCTGCAACAGAAGAATGCACCAGTCACTGATGTGCCTAAACATTTGTACAAAATTTTCCAGCAACACCCTCACCAAATAACGTGAAAGAACTAAGAATGTTTAATACTTCTGAAGCCTTATCAGTGTAAGTCCAGTATGTCAAAGACCAATAGAAAAAACAATGACAACAGAAAGTTAAAGTTTAGTTATACCCAAATTACAGTGATCATTTCAGTCATAACGGTTTTGTTCCTTGACTCTATAATTTTCTTCATAATAGCTCAAGAAACAAAAGTGTAGTAACTGGGAAATAACAAAGCAATTTCATCCAATCATATATGAGTATTATACATGCAATTTCCATTCAATGTTTTCTTTATTTAAAATTTTCAACAAATAGAAGAAAATGCTTGTGAGGACAGAATAAATCTGAAATTCATACCCTTTCAAGAAGATACTGATCTTCGATTGGTAGTCGTGTATTTGTATTACATCTGCCGCTGACTATTTCCACAAGGAGGACCCCAAAACTATAAACATCTGCTTTCCTTGTCAATTGCCCTCGTATTGCGTACTCTGGTGCCAAATAACCTCTAAAACAACAAATATAGATGTAATTACACGATAGTAAATATTTGGATTAAGATAGAGCAACAAAAAGATAGGGATACATCCAAAGGAAGATATAAATGGAGAGAGAGAGAGAGAGAGAGAGAGAGAGAGAGAGAGAGAGAGACAATGAACAGTCCCTTTGGGACAGTTTACTCAAGCTTAGCATCACCAGACAAAAACCCAAAGCATAGATAAAGAGAGAGATTTTAATTACTTTGGTAAGTGATTATTAATGTTAACAGCTTATTCAAGAGGGACAATGCAGAGTTCCTATGGGACAACTTCGCTCAAGTAGCACCAGACAAAGATCCAATGCTGAGAGAGAAAGAGAGAGGTTTTGATTACTGTGTAATTGAATATTAAAGTTAAGAGTTTATTCGAGAGGAATTCTGCAGAGTTCCTTTAAGAGGATCTACTCAAGCTTAGCGGCACCAGACAATTACCATATGCTTAAACCCCTGTTCTGATAGTAAGACTAGTTTGTGGGGAAGTTGAAGCAAATGACTAAACCTACTGGAGTTCAGTACTTCATGTACACATAAATACATTCAAGCCTACTTTTACTAATGATGATAGCATCTACTTGCCATACATACCAAAGGCAGAGCATCATTCACCCAACAGATACACCAGTAGAATCTGTTATTGTTGCTATCTAAAAATGATATAGAATGTTAACTACTCAGAAGTCCTATTCACTCCAGAAAGCCAAAAAGTGGAATAAATGGGACAATGTGAACAAGATGAGTTTTCATTTATACATATTGTGTATGGGACTATAGATTTATTGATTTCTAACTGACCACTGTTTTATCATTTATGTGATCCACAAGTGTAAACACAAAGTATGTAAAACAATGTCATGATCAAGTTTCTAAATTTATTGTCAATATGAATTTTGTTTTCCTGAAAAGAAAAAATTTGTAGTTCTGAAACAAAAAAAAAGATTTGAATATCAATTGCCCAGTTCTAAAGGGAAAGAGAAAGATCACAATTCACAGCTTACATTGTTCCTGCCACACGTGTGCTAACATGAGTCATGTTGGGGGGGATAAGTTTTGCAAGACCAAAATCTGCAATTTTAGGCATCAGATCTTTGTCAAGCAAAATATTGCTTGCTTTGATATCTCTGTGAATAATATGTGGACGTACTTCCTCATGAAGGAAGGCAAGCCCACATGCAATCCCGATGCATATTCCACGCCGTGTTCGCCAACTAAACTGGATACTACTGTGACCTCCACCTGAAATGAAATAGTTTAAGGACATGAATCACAAGAATAAACAAACTGATATCAGACAAGGACAATTTCAGTTCTAATGGCAAAAGATCACTGGACGTAAGATAACAGAAAATGCACAACTCATACTATATAAGGCAAGAAAATAGAACTATGTACTTAACATAATTTCTGAAAACTATTTGCATCATTGCATGGAATTACTCCTTTATGATACCAAGCACAGTAGATAACATGCATGGACACATGTCACACACGAACACTCACTTTTAAACACCAGCAAGGAAGCTCAAGAGTCAAGAACAAGGCTGTATAATTACCAATCAGAGTTTGTGCAAGACTATTATTCTCGAGGTAGTTGTAGACCAAAATTCTTTGGTTTTCTTCAACACAACAGCCATAGAGCTTAACTAGATTTTCATGCTCTATTTTTGAGATCACATCAATCTCAGTCAAAAACTCCTTCAACCCTTGCTTTGATTCAGCTGAAAGAACTTTTATAGCAGCAATTTTTCCATCTCTAAGTGTCCCCTAATATCCACAATTGCAATTCAAATAGGTGTCATTCACAACTCACAAGGGAGAAAGAATATATCAATTATGATACTAATTAGCCAATGATAAAATAAGCTATATACAAAAACGGATGTTAAAATAAGCAATATCTACAGATACCTTATAGACAGAACCAAAACCGCCTTCCCCGATTTTATTGGCAGGACTAAAATCTTCAGTTGCAATTCTCAACTCTTTGTAAGTGTATAGTTCAACATCATGAATGCCAAAAACATCTGTTCACGGAAAAAACCTATTTAGAAACTTATGGGTAGGCATGAAAAAAAATACTTTGGGACATTTGAAGTCAAAAGAAGAGTATCTTATTTTGGGTTTATGACTTTGTCAATGAACAAATAATATCAGAAGAGTAATGCTACAGGCACCAAAATAGATCCCATTGAGAAAACTTTTGGTAGCTCTAGTATATCGATCCCAAAATGGAAGTATTTTGTAGAAAAAATAATCTGTCCAGAACATTTCTCATGCTTCACTATCATTACTGTGATCAGAGTTGCAGCTTACCTTCATCAACATCAAAACCGAGTTTTCTTGATGAGCCCAACCTCCTACCGAGTAACCAGGAAAAACAAGTCATTACTGGTATGATATAGCAGTTACCGGTTACCACGCTTTCAAGATCAACAGTCAACAAATGCTTCAAACAAAACCACTTCAAGACCTGCCAAACTGAACCATTGTAAGAACACCTGTTTCCAAAAGCACAATTGTATGCAAATGCAGTATCAAAGGATTTGAGTAGGATGTAAATTTTCTTCCAACTCCTGTTTATTATTTGTAATCCAATACAGATAATGAAGCCTGCATTGACTCCAAAATTCTTATTTATTTAGAAACCAGCAAAACAGTGCAAAAAAAATCAATTGGGTTGTTTATGATGAACCGATGATATTAACTAGATAAAGACCCGGATGAAGAACACTCATCATGGGGTCTTTCTTTGAATTTTGGTTTTGAATCAGTCAATTTAATCAAAGGGTACGATCATTAACATTAAACAAAACTAAAAGTTAACCAAAAGCCAAAAACAAAACAAGCTCAACAGGAGAATAA
This sequence comes from Dryas octopetala, assembly GCF_963921425.1. Taxonomy (NCBI): domain Eukaryota; kingdom Viridiplantae; phylum Streptophyta; class Magnoliopsida; order Rosales; family Rosaceae; genus Dryas; species Dryas octopetala. Next base: position 10,971,780 of record NC_141366.1, on the reverse strand, counting down.
AGACAGGTTGAACAAAACACAACAAAAAATCACCTTGGTAAGTTACAGACTTATCCAGAACTAAGAAACTCAAAGCAAGCAAAGGGCAACAAAATAACTATAAAAGAGAGAAAATTGAAAAAGACCCAGAAGAGAAAACTACCTCAGGTGCTCAGAGACGGAAAGAGAGAGTTGTTGGCTTCTTGCTGGTTAAGAGAATAATGGGTTTTGGAGGAGAGAAATAAAAACCAAAGTTTGGGCTTTGTGAATTAATGTGAATGGGAAGGGACAAGGCAGTAGTAGTCTCGGCAAAGTCTACAATGGTTTGCGTACGCCCCCTTTGAATTTTCTCTCTTTATGTGTGAATTGTGATCTGCCAGGCTGAGACTTACTTCATAAAATAAGCCAAAGGCTACAAACCCCACCATATAAAATATGGAGGAAATTACAGATTTGGTCCACTTATTTTATACCTAGTTCAATTTTGGTCCACGATCTTTTTTAAGTTCTGTTTTGGTCCACTAATTGTTTCATTTGTTCAATAAAGGTCCAGATTTGTGACTTTAAATCTTTTGGGTTGTGTTTTCTTCAATTATAATTGAAGTATAAGTTATATTTCATCATTTCTTAGTCATAAAAACAAATTTGGAGTATTATAATCTAAGAGAATTGAGATTTGGTGAAATTTGAAAAATTGGCAGTTTTGGGTACCCTACTTTAGGGTCAATTATCTTGAGTTTTAGAACTCCAATTTGAATGATCTTTATATGGTTGTAAAGAAGAAATGCATAGCTTTAAAATAAGTATATATTTGCTGAATTTGGGTGAGATTTGATAGGGTAAAAAATAGGCCAAATTTGAGAAAACAAATCTGGACCTTTATTGAACAAGTGAAACAATTAGTGGACCAAAACAGAACTAAAAAAAGATTGTGGACCAAAATTGAACTAGGTATAAAATAACTGGACTAAATCTGTAATTTCCTCTAAAATATGACATGTTGAAGTAGCTGGGTTTTATATATAGATTGGAGGAATAGGAGTTGAAGTAAGATAAGTGGCGCGTAGACTAAACCACTCGCTTGTTAAGAGTACAAATGTAGAATGGATCAATGGAACTTGTCAAAAAGTCAAGCTTCAACGTCACCGCGACCCAGTCGGCCAGTCGTCACTTGCTTGTCACTCTCACGCTTTGATTACTGCGTCTCCTTCAATTTTCTGGCATTTCTGCTTCTTTTCCTTTTTTTTCTATAACAGGAAATTGCAGATTTAGTCCAATTATTTTATACCTAGTTCAATTTTGGTACATAATTTTTTTAAGTTCTGTTTTGATCCACTAATTATTTCACTTGTTCAATAAAGGTCCAGATTTGTTTTCTCAAATTTGGTCTGTCTTTTATCCTATCAAATCTCACCCAAATTCAGCAAATATATACTTATTTTAAAGCTATGCATTTCTTCTTTACAAACATATAAAGATCATTCAAATTGAAGTACTAAAACTCAAGATAATTGACCCCAAAGTAGGGTATCTGAAACTGCCAATTTTTCAAATTTCACCTAATCTCAATTCTCTTAGATTATAATTCTCCAAATTTGTTTTTATGACTAAGGAATGATAAAATATAACTTATACTTCAATTATAATTGAAGAAAACACAACCCAAAGGATTTAAAGTCACAAATCTGGACCTTTATTGAATAAATGAAACAATTAGTGGACCAAAACAGAACTTAAAAAAGATTGTGGACCAAAATTGAACTAGGTATAAAATAAATGGACCAAATCTGTAATTTCTCTTTTCTATAAATATTATACAAATCAATTAAATTATAATTTGTTCCAAATAGAACTCCATAATTCACTTACTCATTGAAAATAAAATCTTTAAAACCTACAATTACAAGCAAATTACACGAGTGAGATCTTGAACTTGAAATATTCCCCTATTCATTTTTACTGGGTTATGAGTTTATGACTAAAATAAATTAAGAGTTCAATCAAGTTTATAATAATTTAATGGGTTATGTAATTTAACATAATTATAGAAATATTAATGAATGGGAATGAGCTGTTTTCTTATCATAGTTATTTTATTCAAATTTATAAAACTAAATAATTAACGATGGATAATTCGTTCAATACTTCAACTACGTTCTAGTGGACCTTAGTGAATCCGCGTTCACACATTTCGATTTTGTTCTCCTAGAAAGTCTGCTTGACACTATTATTTTGTTTTACCCAAAAAAACAAAAAAAGACACTATTCTTTTGTTTTGTTTTTTGGTCAAGACATTATTCTATAATTAGGTTGTGTTAGAAAGTATTTATCCGTACACAGTACCAATGGTCTTAAGTCCTAATTAGAAAATAATGACAAATAATTATGTCCCGACTCCTAGTGGGTTTCACGAAGACTTTCCCTGAATAGGGATAATAAATTCTCACCATAAAAAATGGTTAATAAATAAGAAAAACTCTAGGCTTCTCTTTTCTTAAAATGAGAGTTATGGTGTTCACATTTTGATATTGATGTCAACTTTGAATGACATGGTATGCATTATATTAAAAACAAAATGACTTGGTGTCTTGTTTTGAGAAATTTTGTTATATGACTATAATACTATGTGACGTTAATGTGATGTCAAAACTATTATCCTTTTGCTTACAATAACTAAAATATTAAAAATAAAGTCATTATTTAGAAAAATTAAAAATTAAAAATTAAAAATTGTTAAAATACCCAAACAGAGTGGTTGGCCGTTCAATTGAGCCCGTTTCCCGTCAACGACCCGCAAGATCAGGCTTGAATCAATCCGCAACGATATAATAGTCCGGCCCAATATAACGTGTTGGGCCCAGCCCAATCCATGCGAAACTACCAACTACCACTTTTTTGTGCCGGGAAGCGGGGCTATATCTCTCTTCTTCGAAGTTCTCACTTCTCAGTTGTCAGCTGAGTCATACACACTGAACTGAACCGACGGTCGGAAGGAAAGAGCAGAACAGAACAGAACAGAAGAAGAGACAGACAACATATGATTATGAAAAGCGCCAAGGTTGCAGTTGTGGGAAGTGGAAGTGAGCCATCAAAACCCCTTTTGCTGGTTTCCCTTAATTTTTATTTATTTTTATTAAAATATATCTGATCAATGGGGTTTTTGTTAAAATTCAATACGTAGTTTCAGGAGCAGTGTGTGCTTCAAGTCTTGCCAGAAATGGAGTGTCTGTCACTTTGTTCGAGTCTGCCAGAGGCCCTGGTGGCCGCATGTCTCAAAGAAGGTCTCTTTCTTGTTCTGCATCCATTTTTTCTAAAACTTTTCACATAATTGAGGGCTGAAATGTGCAGTTGATTTTAATTATATGTTATTTAAATGTCATAATTTATCAGAAATGGGTTTTGCTTATTATATTTGCTCTGTTTGGTTAATGAGAATATTTGGGCACACAGAATAATATTACAAGTTTGAATCCCTTTATAATTTGATTCTTTATAATAAAATTAGACCATTGAAAACTAAAATTTGTAAAACTTGTATTACATTTAGCATTTCTTATGATTTTGGTGTTATTTGGAAATTCAAATGGCGAAGCTATTAAATGTGGGAAGGAGTTGTAAAATATGAGTTTTTTCCTTTCAGTCACTACAAATTTAGTTATGTTATCCTTTTTTCGTATAGAGAAGTTGTTGAAGATGGGAGGGAGCTATTGTTTGACCATGGTGCTCCATTTTTCAATGCCAACAACACCGAGATTCTGGGTCTTGTTTGTGAGTGGGAATCAAAGGATCTTGTTGCTTGCTGGAAAGAGAAAATTGGGTGTTTTGATCGTGCTTCCAACAAATTTGTTGACCCAGAACAGGTATGCGAGTATTGCTTTAATCAACAAACATGTTTTATAATGCTTGGCAACATATTTCATTTGTGAAATAGGCTAACTCATTGATACCATGCTTCATGTTGAATAAAATCATTAATCCCTCTCTCCACTTCCTAGCCCCAAGCCCCAGGTCAGGGGCTATGTTTGATTTATTACTGTGTGTTTTTAGCATTTGTGTTAAGTTGACTCCAAACTGTACTAATATGGGCTTTGTGGATATTAATTTGCTCTATGACATTCTTTTTAACTTGTTGTTTTCTTCATAATTTAATCATTGCTGTGGCTATTGTTAATTTTCTGCAGAGCCTTCCATAATCCATTTTATCTCTGAGACATGTCATCTCTGCCAACCTTACCAAAACCTTAATTATATTATATTTTGAAATGACAGAACATACGATATATATTATATTGTGTAGCAATCTAACTAATGCTATAGTGGATTGACTGCAAAATTATAACATAAGGGCACCTACATGTATGCGTGTGATTGTCTTTTGTTTGGAGATATATATATATATATATTTTTTTTTCTGAATATCAATTTCATTTAGGAAGGATTAATAAGTAAGAGATATGTGGGTATCCCAGGCATGAATTCTGTATGTAGAGCATTATGCCGTGAGCCTGGTATGTTTTATTCTACTGTCTTTCCATTGGAATGATTTCCATTCGAGGTTGAATGTGTACTTAAAAATTGCTTATTTATTTTGTACTCTATTTTCTTTAGGAGTGGAAAGTAAGTTTGGGGTGAGTGTCGGGAGATTGGAGTGGCTAGAGGATGAAAATTTGTGGTCATTGATGGGTTTGGACGGACAAAATCTTGGTCAGTTTAAGGGAGTGGTTGCAACAGACAAAACCATAGTTTCACCCAGGTTTACAAGTGTTACAGGAAGACCACCACCTCTTGGTATGAATGTTCTCCTTCAAGTTCTTTTTGTTTACTCGTAGATAAATGTCTACAGTATTTTGTGTGTAAGAACCTATTTTTCTTTTCACAACCAAGGACTATGTATTAACTATTAAGTGGCAATGCTTGATACAGCTACTGTTGCTGAAGAATAACATAAGTGCATCCTAACCATTTGTGATCTTTGCAGATTTTAATTTAGTTCCAGAGCTGGCAGTTAAGTTAAAAGATATTCCTGTTCGCCCGTGCTTTGCTCTCATGATAGCATTTGCAGAGCCTCTGTCATCAGTAAGATATTTATTGTGCATCCATAAGTAAACTATATAGTCACCTGCAAACTTTGTTGAGCCATAAAACTCTACATGTTTCATCATCCTTCTTTTCTCTTGGGATGCTTGGTTTAGGCTTCATGTTACCTTTAACGGGTTGCATGTTATCATATATTTGAATGAACATTTATTTTACATGGGGTGACCCTGGTGCCTAATCTCTGACTCAGATACCCTTTAAAGGGTTCTCAATCAGAAATTCTGAAGTTTTAAGCTGGGCTCATTGTGACAGCAGCAAGCCTGGCCGTTCTACCTCTAGGTATTCCTGACATATAATGATCAACCTCTGTTTTAGTTTATTTTTATTTTCAATGTGTGTTATCATTTCTATCTTCTATCTTCTGTCTTTTTTCTTTTTTCTTTTTTCTTTTTGTGTTTATAAAGTGAGCGATGGATTTTGCTTTCAACAATGGAGTATGCTCAGAGGATAATTGCTCAAACTGGACTTCAGAAACCTTCAGATGCAATATTGACAAAAGTGGCTGAAGAACTATTCCAAGAATTGCAAAGCCTGGGATTTAATATTTCGCAGCCCTTCTTCAGGAAAGCTCATAGATGGTTAGTATGTATTCTAGAGTCAAAGTTCTAGTGCTAGCTGACAGATAAGATACAAAAATATAAATAAAAGAACTGTTTGAGCTCAGGCCATTCAGTTCAATATGGTGACTAAATATTAGGCTGAAAAGACGGTCCAGGCCAAATTTTACCTCCATTTTCAGGCTGAATGAGCCTGAATGATCATGCCTCTCTATCCCTTTCTGGGTTGGTTATAATTTGGATTTTGATTTAGGTGGTGAGAATTTATAACCACTTAGTTACATTCCATTAGATGGTGCCGTAAAAACTTCTTTCGAGTTAATTTGAATTCATCTTGCTGCTCTACAGTGCTGTAAAGGCTATGTGATAACTTTTGGGTTTTGTTTATAGGGGAAGTGCTTTTCCAGCTACAAGCATAGCCAGAGAGGAGAGATGCCTTTGGGATGGGAACAAGAGGCTTGCCATCTGTGGTGATTTCTGTGTTAGTCCCAATGTTGAAGGTGCTATAGTTAGTGGCATGGCTGCAGCTTCAAAGCTTACAGAGATCCTCAGCTCCTTATGGCAATCATAGTGTTATGAGTTTAACAAGTAATTTGCTTTCTTTTCTTTTGTATTTGGTACTTATTGCTGAAGTGTGTAATTTGATTTGACTCTACTTGGAAAAATAATCTCAAAGTTGTAAGCAAATTGCTATGCAACTCAATTTTATGAATTTGGTGTTCAATATGAAGTTATGAGCTATAGAGGAAGAAATATTCAAGTTCAACTCAAATTCTTTTTGTAAAAGGAATAAATCGATATCTGTGATTTCATGTTCTTATGATTTTAGTATCCAAAATTAATGGGAGCTATTTGCGCTCCACCAATGTACTTTCCCACTCTATTGTGTGAAATTTAAGAGTTTTGTAATTCATACGAATTAGCTTATAGTGAGTGATTTTTCTCACTACTATATTGAAAAACGTCTCAAATTCGAATTCTCTCTAAAGATAAACAAGAAAAAGAGATCTCATGCATAAGTTATAACTTATAATCATCTACTAAAGAATTAGAAGAATTAAGAAAAAAAATGTAGTAGTGGACAATTCAAGTCTCGTGGATTTGCATGTCCACGTGTCACGATACAAGATAGGCTCGTGGATTTGCATGTCTCCAATAGAATTAATAGAAAACATTCTTCCCACTTTGATAAATGATAATGTTTGAAATATCATATCCAGAACCAACCACAGAAGCAGTGCCACGTGTCACCACAGCAATCACTTCTCCATGGTCACTGTGATTATTATTCAAGAACTTAGAAGCCACACACCACGCGATAAACAATCAACAAAGAAGCAGAAGCAGAAGCAGCAGCAGCAGCAGCAGCCTGAGTAAACTGTAAATGGCAGCCTCAGTTATGGCTTCAGTGAGCCTCAAACCATCTCCTTTCACTGTTGAGAAGTCAGCAGTGAGAGGCCTCCCCTCTCTTTCCAGGAGTTCATCTTCATTCAAGGTGCAAGCCAGTGGTGTCAAGAAGATCAAGACTGAAACGCCCTATGGTATGTATGCGCAGAGACCTGCCTTAATTTGCATGCACATCAACTGTTTGATAAATATACATACATAGAATTCTGGGTTTGATTTTGATAACAAATAAAATGCATGTATGTGCTGCAGGAACCGGTGGTGGCATGAACTTGAGGAATGGCGTTGATGCCTCCGGGAGGAAGCCTAGGGTAATTAATTATTTGGTCTTTTTTGCTACCATTCATATATATATATATTCACTACGTACCCAGCAAAGCTTTTGAGGCCTTTTATAAATTAAGACAACTAATTGCAGATATGGTGGTTTTTATATTTTATTTCATGTGCATAATTAAGGGCATGCATATTAGATTATAGTCGTGCCACGAGTATGGCTCGATCTCCATTGATTACTCGCATGTGTGTTTATTTCAAGTAAAATTTAGAGTCTTTTAAAACATATAGAACACATGGTGTCATAGCACTTGGTGGTCGTGTTACGACTGCCCTGTTCAAAACTTTTTTCATTAGATGCTTGATTACTTGTTACACTTTAACCTTCTGACATATATCCAATCTGCTTGTAATTTTTTGAACTTTAAACTTGGTTCAGGGAAAGGGTGTCTACCAGTATGTAGACAAATATGGTGCTAATGTTGATGGATACAGGTACAACTTCATTTAATACGCCATATCATGTGTGATTCTTCATTAATTTTCACTATTCTGTTTGCTTTTACTCTTGAATTTAGATTCTCCTTGTTTTGGGAAAGGGTTAAAATTTGCATGTCTAAAATTCTTATAATACTATTTTAATTCATTGGCACCCTTTAATTTACATAAACATGATGGTAGACTTGAATTATCATAAATTGACTGGAAAATAATCACACGCCTTAAATTCATGTGGCACAATATTTATGCTAGACTGGTTGTGAGACTCGAAAATTGTTCTCAATTTAATTTTCAAACAATTAGAATTTTATACTGACTCTGTAAAACTTTTCTGCATTGACAATATATAAAAAATGAAGTCTTTGTTGGTTGAGAAGGACTATCCTTTTAATTGTTATAAACTTGTAATCTTCAAACTACTGCATGCAATCAATTGCTAAGTTAATTTCTGCTGATTGATATGCAGTCCCATCTATAACACTGATGAATGGTCCCCAACTGGTGATGTCTATGCTGGTGGTAAGCAACTATTAATATACTAATATTTTGGGAGGTGAATTAAATTGAACATAACTAAGTAATAATATATATGCATGAATTGCAGGTATTACTGGCTTGGCCATCTGGGCTGTTACCCTAGTTGGCATTCTTGCAGGGGGTGCTCTTCTTGTCTACAACACAAGTGCTTTGTCACAGTAGAATCAATTAATCCTCTGTTGATGTTGTAATTTATGTGCTGTTAAATATTGTAGCCTATCCCAACTAGCTGTCCTAAACAAGAACATTAAAGAATTACTGTGTGTGCAAACTTTAATTGTAATGTTTTGGCATGGATTCAATTTGATGTTGCCTGTAATATTCTCTGATCAACTTCTTCTTCTATCTTTTGCATTTATTCATCATTTGTTTGTTTATTTAGTTGGAAGAGGGAGGGGTTAATGGGATTGAATTTGGTGGGTAAGTACATTAATTGGTCCATGCATAATACTATAGATTTGTGCAGTTAATGCATATATCACTGATTCACAGGCCAGACCTGCACAAATGACTTGTAAGAAGAATGCATACATAACTTTGGGACTGTGAATGAATTGAATGCGCATACAATAAAATATTAAAATGGTCATGCAAAGCATGCACTCTTTCTTTAACCAACACAAGAACTCTAATTGTGAAGCCTGTCACCAAGTCTTCAATTTTGAGGATACGAGGCCTGATCAATGATGGTGGTGGACCTTCATTCTTCACGGGCTTTGTTTTCTTGTCGTTGCAAATTGCAATGTTCCCAAACTTTTTTTATTTTAGGGATAAATACAAAAATGGTCCATGAAATTTATATTAATTTTTAATTTGGTCCACTAACTATAAAAAAATATTAATTTGGTCCACAAATTTTTTAAGTCGTTCCAAAGCAATACAAACGTTAACTTTCATCCAAAAATTAACGGAATCAGTCACATAAAAATGTGATGAACGGACTGAAATGCCCCTAAAAATGTGATCACTTGTTGTGCACATGACCAATTTTCGTTAAATTTTTCGATAAAAGTTAACGTTTGTACTTCTTTGGTACAACTTGAAAAGTTCGTGGAATAAATTGATACTTTTTATAGTTAGTGGACTAAATTAAGATTCACTGTAAAGTTCATGCACTATTTTTGTATTTAACCTTTTATTTTATGTAAACATTTTTTGTAATACAGTAATTTTCTTTTTGTATTTAAAACCATGGAATTAAATTTCAAAAATTTACTTAAATTTTTTAAAAAATTTCCATTTTTTTGAGGTTTCAAAATATTACCAAAACAAAATTATCAAAATTTTGTTAAAACTTTTAACGAAATCGAAATTTTTTTCAAAATTTTATATTTTTGAACCCTCGAAATCTGAAATTTAATTCATTGTTTAAAACTTAATCTATTCCATGACTGAAAAAAAAAAAAAAAAAAAACTTAATCTATTCCAGAAAATCCCAATAATACCCTTAATGCTTTCATTATCCCACTTATTTTTTCTAACTATTTTCTCTAATTTTACACTTTGCACTCTTATTTTAAATTTGGCATTTACGGTATTTACCAACTAACTGTTTGTTAAAAGTATTTTTCTCTGCACTGTTGAGAGTGTCCCAAATTCAAATCCCCCTTCCTTATATTTTTTTTTTAAAAAAAAAATCGGTACGTATCTATCAGAGTACCGAACTAAATATATCCATGCTCCCTAAATTAATGGAGCTTATCTAGTTTTTTTTATTTTTTATTTTTGGCAAGTTTATTTGGATTCTCACTGATAGGCATATTTTAATTTCTCTCCAATAGAAGAATCAAATGCTGCCTTAGGAATTGAAATTTTGTCAGCGAATCCTTGTGCTGAGCTCACAAGGATTGTGTTTTCGCTCTCACTTCCTTAGTAGTTTTATAGAGGGAAAGAGACGGTAACAAAATCTATAAATAAGACAGAAGAATCCTTTGGTTGTTGTGTTATGTTTGTCAATTTATCCTCTAGCCACGTGGAGATTTATTTTCCTTCAAAAATAAAAATAAAAAATAGAAAAAAGAACAAAGAACAAAAAAAAAAATTAAAGGTAAAGGAAAATGTTCCAAGTGTCACTTCATCATATTCCAAAATTTCAATTTTAATGATATCAAAATATAAACAATCTTCTGTTTGTGTGAGAAAGTATAAATAATTTTTTAAGATATACAAAATTAGGATTAAATATCAAATATCAATAATTTTTTAATAAAGTAGCAAGATACTAATTTTTTTTAGTTTAGGTACTAACCTAGAGTAAAACATTTTGAATTAGGTCACAAATCAGTTTGTTATATAGTTGTGACTGTAGAACAGTTACAGTTGTAATTGTCGAACAGTCACAGTTATGACTATTTAAAATTTATAAAAAATCAAAATTTTTAAGGATTTCATACTTTTGATTTAGGTTTGGAGGATGAAGTCCTATAACCCAAAAACTAAATATTAAAGTTTAAGCCTTGCAAATATTGAAAAAACAATAAATTAATAAAAAAGTTATGACTATTAGACAGTCATAGTTCGATATAACCATGTTTTTTTAAAGTTGGTATCTAAACTGAAATTTAGTACTTAAAGTGAAATGACATAAATATTTTAGTAGTTGAAATGAAAAAATATTATAATTTAGTACATAAAGTCAATGGAGCTTTTAAAATATTAGTAACTATTTTGTCTTTTTCATTTTAGTTTATTAATAACTTCTTTGTCCTTTTCTTTTTAGTTTATTAATAACTTATTTGTCATCGAGTAGGATGGAACCTGCAAATAATAATCACTAGGTACCATCACCACCGACTAATTAAGACAGCCATGTTGATTATTCAAAAGTACAAAGGATTTATATATGTATATGATGATATGAATAAAAAAAAAACAAGACATTGAAAACAAATTAGGAAGACCTAGGCCCAACTTTCCTACGCATTGCAGTAGTTTTCAGTTTTTTCATTTTTGGGTTGCATAATACAGAAGAGTAGTGTTACATTTGCCAAATTTATTTATCAATTCTGTTAATCCAATAATGTGACGATCAAGACTCAATTTGACATTCATTTATTTATAACTAGTAAGAAGGTAAGATATAATAACTTAGATATTGACACAATATTTGGTGAGTAAATATATTAACTCTAAGATTATTAAATTCAATACAACATAACCTATATCTAATTTAATTACATTGTTATTAATAAGTAACCCTTGAAAAAATTCGTAATCCTCCCATGCTTTTATCTAACCTTCGAGGGAATATTTACCCATGAATATTAGAAACTACAATTAGCAGTCAAATGCATTACATAACCGTGTGACTTTTAGTTCTAGTGATAAAACATTTATCTCTATTTCCTTACATTCTCAAGAAGAATCCAATTATTCTCCTCCCATTTCCCTAAATAAAAATAAAAAACAAAACAAAAAAAACAATACTTCACCATGTTCAAATTACTAATTAACATGTAGAAATTGAACGCATATATATTTCTAACTTAATTAACTTCTTTACAAACAATCACATATCGTTTTTTTTTTTTTTTTTGAATCTACATACAGAAAATCAGTAGTGACTCCAAATGTTGGGCATACCCACTTGGTGAGATGGGTAATTTTCTGAAGTAGTTCCTTCTCCTAAGCTTGGTGAGAAGCCTTTGGAAGTATTAGGGTAGGTTTCCATCTTGGTAAGGTGGCTCAAAACAGCCTTGAGCACCTTTTTGTCACATGAAAAAGGGTCAAGAAAAGTGGTCACATTTGGCAACCCTTCAAATGTGGTTGGGTTATTCTTGGTGGGTATGTTTGGTTCCACATGTTGAGTGATGTCAATGTGTGTGAAAATTGGGTTGGTTTGGTTTGGGGAGAAAATGGAGAAGCAGGGCACTTGCTCAAACTCATGATGATGCTGATTATCTACATGGGTCTGAGTCTGGCCATCAAAACTGATGTAAGAGTCCATCAATGCAGGAAGAGATGAAGAGCTTGTGTCATCAAAACAGCTTCCCATGCTGAGTTTGGCAGCAATTTCTCTGTTTTTGTAAAACACTCTACACAAAACCCAATCTTCCTGTACATACATGCCAATAAAAGAAGAATTAAGGATTATGTTTGCTAATGTCTATATGATGAGAAGAATTTAAAAAAGATTAATGAAAACGGAAATAGATGACATATGCATGACACATATATATAAATATTAATTAACCATTAGCTACTAGCCACCACTAGCTAATACAATTAATTCATAGATTAGAAATTTAGAACTAGGGTCTTGGCCACCCTTAATTAATTTCATGTGCTTAGGCATAGGCTTTGGACTCTAAATATATCTCAGCAAAGTTGAACATAAAATAAGATATTGAATTAAGTTATATATAATGCATTACAGCTGATGACAAACAAATATACATAGACTTTCCTCAGATGTTTACATATAATATTAAGAATGATCTTGCTTAGGTCAGCTACTATACCATCATGATAAAATTTGCAAATTTTAGCCATGACAAGTGGACAAATATGGCTTTGGCTGTATATATGCAGGAAACATATTTTCAGAAAGTCAAAGTTCTTCTTATAAATAATGGAAAACTTACTTGCCAGTTGCCACCCCATTATCCATTTAAAATTCTCGATCAGCATATATATTACCAAAGAAAATTAAACCCAAATTGCCTAATTTTTAAACGATAAAATAATGTAATTTCAAATATAAACACAAGATCAATATCAGAAGTACTATAAGCAGAGAATCAATATCAAACCGATAAAATATAGTCGTACATTAGTCGACTTATTATGTTGAAGTTGATATATGCATACCAGCATACGTATGTTTATAATAATTTTTACCATTAACCGTTAATTCACGCATGCATCAATTTCACAGTATGTGAAAATAAAGCATTCCTAGCTTGTTAAAAACTGAGGAAAAAAAAATGACTTGTGCAAATGGATGTACCTTGAGAGAAGAGATATTAGGAGGACCAAGGGGATCTTCGAGCCGAAATTCATGCATGACCCAATCGGACTTTCTTCCTTTGGGAGCCCTACCTTGGTAGAAGACCAAGGTCTTTCGCATGCCCACAAGGGTACCCTTGCAAAGGATTGGCCTGTCCTTTCCTGTGGCCTTCCAGTACCCAGTTGCAGTTGCACGGTTTGTTCGAAGCCCAGTTGCATACTTACGATCACGATGACTGTAGAAATACCATTCCTTCCCTCCCACACATGCACTTTCTGCCATCACCCATTTTCATAAATATGCATTCATACATGTAGTTATGCATCTATGGATGCATGCATGTAGATATATATGTATGTATGTATGTATCCATGCATGTACTACTTGCAGCAAATGGGAAGTGTCATCATAAGCTGTCAAGCTTATTTTACATTGGAATGTAAAATTTTATCTTATAATATATAATATTTTGTGTCTTTTCACTTAATATCAATCATAATTTTGAATTAGATGTTTTAATTTCTTCATTAAATTGTTCGATGAAGTTCCACCCTTCTATGAAAGTGTCTCATCATTTCATATACTTTATGATCGACATTGAGGATAAGTAAATTAACTAATAACATGCATGAGAGTGGAGCTAGACATTAACTCAATAATTCTCTTTTGGTCAACAATTCAATAGTGCTCTGATTGAAACAGTAAGAAGAAAATTGGTTACAAGGTCACCTTGTGAGTTACAAGCCTACACTGACTTTTTCCTTGCCATGCATTAATGAATTTACGAATTATATAAAAATATGTATATTTTCGTATACTTGGTAATTAATTTTCAGATCGAATCTGATTGTGTCAGAATTAAATATGCCCAACTTTATATATATGCAGTGATATCAAGCGAAGACTTCTTGATAGCTAGCCAGCACATGGCGACAAAAAAGCTTTGGTGATGACTCATCATCATATCCATGGCTAAAATAGCTGAACTATATCCAACTATTATGTAGTTGAGGGGTCAATATCTAAGTCTTAAAGGCAAATTATTCAACATAAATTGTTGTAAGCTGCCAAGAATGCCCAAGTCACACAAGTTTTTTTTTTCTTTTTATATATATATTTTTGAAAAAGGTTCATTTGCTTTAACTGTGGCATGATCATGAATATGCATAAAGTAAATTAAGTAATTGTACTTTTCTGTCCATTTTTTTATGAATATATGAAATTGAAATATGTCAAAAAAATGAGACAATTGGAGATTTGTGAGTGGACGATTGTTAGTCGTTCACTTACTCCTATGTGTAAGTGGAATATAATTTCCACGCACAGTAACAATTGACATATACGTACATGTGCGAACAATTATCACTTACTCCTATGTGTAAGTCTCATTATAGATCAATTCTACGTACATCGTTTGATTGATGTGCGTGGACACCTGTCATAAAGCAAACCTCTAGCTAGCTAAAGCCTAAAGCTGAAAATTTCTGTCAGCTAGTATGCTCTTGATTAGATAAAAAGCATAGAAGTTTGAAGAAGAAGATTGGTTTGAAAAATCAAGGAGATATGATTAGGGAATATTGATGGTGACAAGCCTAAGCCTTAAATGGTTTGGGTGAGGATGAATATGAAAGCTTAATTCCTTCCAACCTGATTGTATACACGCGTGTGGCCACAAAGGGGTGCTAACCAGACTTTGAGGTTTGCTTGTTATCACAATCACTGTCACAACTTTTGGTTGAGAGTATACCCAAAAACGTCTATTTCTTTAGAAAGTATTGAAGAAGAAGTTTTTGTATTATATTGGAAATTAAACTAAGAAAGGACCAATGGGAATGAACTTCACTACTTTAGATATTTTGGAGCTTCCGGACGATTCAAAGCATCTTGTTGTGTAGCTTTCTCTCCACCTGATCAAACATGGTGGTAGGGGCCATTTAGCTTCCATAATTCTCTCCCATACAGTATACAAGGACCCCCACAAAGTGATAAGAAAAAAGAATACTTTGGTGGAAAAAAATAGAAAGAAAAACTGTTACATATATAACATGTGAATGTATATATATAGATTAAAAATGCGCATAGGCACGTGTGGCTGACAATTATTGATCAGTGTAAACAATATAATAAACCATACATCTATTAAGTATGATTCAAATTTCTTACCTATATATGAACGACTGACAAGTTAAATTTTTGTTAGGTGGCAAATAATTATAAATTCAAAGCCAAAAAATCAACTCTCTCACAGTTTTCAATCTATTCCTAATGTATATATAGGAGTCAACTCTACAGAATACGCTAGTTGAAGTACTATAGTAGTGATAGAAGATCAAATTATTGTCATAATTAGAGACTAGTTTATTACGATATTTACTATATATATGAGATTGCAACCTAAAAGAAGATCCTACAAAAGAGTGATACTTTAGTACATAAACTTAACTATCATCAACAGTCAACACATTCAAATCCATTTGTGTTATGTCTAATTAGTTTAGTTACTTTTAGTAAGCATTTGGAGAGAGAATATATACCTTAATTACAAAGCATGAACTATATATGAACCTATGACTTATGGCTCTTTATATAAAATCAAAACCTAAAGGTGGCAGTTATTTAATCCAGCAAAACTTAAAGGAAAAAGGAATGCTAAAAGTCAATTAGAACTAAGCGAAAATAGAAATTAATGCCGGGAATCCGTCAAACAACTTGAATATTATTCTACTTATTAGTAAATGGTATATTCTAAAATACTTCCGAATTAATATGAAACCTATCAAAATAGTATATAGACTAGTGCATCAACAAGTTGTCCATTTTTTCTGATGAAAACGTGAACAACTTAATTTGTGTACAATTAATAATTGCGTGAACATGCTTACATATAAGGACCATCACTTTTCCATTGGTCACACATTATATATAACTGGTCCACTGTATGTGAATTGGTGGAGGAGCGATGACAACCCAAACAAACTGGACTCCCTTAAAAACTATATCATATTTCTGAAAGTTTCAACCATTTTTGTTTATATTGACTAAACACAAGTTGTGATGTTCACCCTTATAATCGTCTTTTTTGTTTTATATATCGATTACGAAAATGGAGCAAGGCAGCTCCAAGCACACCACTGTTAATGGTGTGTAATTATAGCCGGTCCAGTTGCTATCACCTCATCCACAGCCAGAGAAGAACAGTTAAGATGTGTGTTTGTGTGTATTTTCAAGAAGACAAGAACCATATATTGCAAACTTAATTCACAAATGATTAAAAAGCATAACACAATGACACGAAGGGGCTAATATGCATATTGGAATGCAAATATGTTTTATATAGAAGGCTTTTAATAGAATGGTATATATCACAATATTGAGATGATCGATCTCTAGCTAGCTATATGTCAATGATATTCAAGCATCACTATATATGCTATGCACGTATATGATTAACTTGATGCAAAAGAAATCATATAAAGAGTGAAATTACTGACCAGGAATGTCCCAAGGTTCACACTTGTTGAGATCAACTTCAATCATAAGTGTGGAGTCAGAGTGAGACACCTTCTTCATCAAATAATCACACACCAGCTCTTCATCTCTTGGATGGAACCTAAACCCTGGTGGCAGCTTTGCCTCCACCATGCTTATGTTGCTCATCTTGGAGGGAGAGAGAGGACAATTGGGATGTATAATTAAGGAGCTAGTAGCTGGTTAATGTTTTGTTTCTGAGAGATCTCAGTTCTCAAACAAGGAAGGAAAGTGGCTAGGGGGTATTTATATAAACAAATAAGAGGGAAAAACAAATTAAGGGGGTAGTAAGTCAACTGGTATTTCCGTGTAAAACTAGAAGCAGGGTTTGAACAGATTACAAGTTACACAGGGGGAGAGAGAGAGAGAGAGAGAGAGAGAGAGAGAGAGAGTTTTAGGAATAGAGGGAATTTGCATACGTGTCATGGTGACATGGACAAACCAATCACTGCCAACCTGCTGATGTGTACATTAATAATTGGGGTGGGGTTAGGGGAATTCAGTCGTAGTTTTTGGTCCTCTCTTCTTTACATTAAAATTGTGGATACAGAAGAGACTTGGCACTTGGCACTTGGCACTTGGCAGCTGCACCTGAACCTGCCAATCTCAAAATAGGTGGGCCCACTGTGATGGCATTCTTTGTTATTTTATTTTCTTTTTTTGCCCAAAACTATGTAATTGAGGTATTTTACAGATTAGTTGTACATAAGCTGGATTACATTAATAGATATAGGCTTTTCAAGGTGGCCTTAGATGAAAGAATAAGAATCTGTTTTAAAACATAATAATAAAAAAAAAATATACTAATAAAATATAAGATAGGGACAGAATAAGGACATGAATGAATGATGATAAAGAATTTTGATGTGCTTTCAAGTTTCAAGGAAGGAACATGGTTGCATGGTTAATGATTTTAATAAGAGTGAAAATATTTAATTTTAATTTGTTGGCGCCGTAATAAAATGGTCGAATAATTGGGAAGATATGCTGGAATTAACTCCTACAATCTACATAATTAAAGGTTAATCAAGATTATCGTTGACGCAGTACTTACAATCAAAACGGGATGTTAGGCATCACATTCCAGATTTGACTATTCCTTTTTTCTTTTTATTGGTCTATGAGTTGCAATCTCTATTTGTTATCTTAGCATAAATGTGTATACCTTAGAATCTCCATCTTTGTTTGGTTGCCTAACAAAACAAAGGGTTGAATCTTCAACCAAACTAACTATCATGGATTTATATATGCACGTAGATATGTACAGTAGTATTCTGACACTTACTACTGTATGAATAGTTTGGAGCATGCAAGTAAATAGTACACTCGCACACTGGATCAATAAAGAGGGTTGATAGATTAGGGGCAATGGAAGGCTAATAAAGATAGCATAGAGCCTTTGCAGAAAGGGTTTCTGTGGCTCAACTCTGGACAGCAACAAAACAATCTACAAAAGCAAAAATGATGAAAGCAGACACTAGAATTGATGTTTTAATTAGCTGGGCACCAAAACATATTGTATTACAATCCCTTGGCACCAAATCATTCACAAGTCAATGTCCAAGACTCCAACCCTCTTTCAGTTCTAAAAAGTTTGTTCAGCATAAAAAATTTACTATTGACAAACACACGAGAGCAATTGTGTTTTCCAAGCTACTTGAACTAAGTTAAAGCGATGGCTACGTTTCTTGTTTTTCTCGTAACAAAGGTATGCCTTATCTGAAAACTCACTTGGGTGTTGTGGGTTGAGACCATCCAGTCGAAGGAAAAAGGACTAAGTGTCCTACTCTTAAAACGACAAAAACCAGTCAAACACAAATACGTGTCTCCACTCTGAAGCATCCCAGTGGCTACCATAGCAGCACTATCAATTGAGGCTTGCTTATGCCATTAAAACTACGCATGTGTGAACCTTGCGTTTCCACAGATCTCCAAATCTTCATTGTCCTTGGAACCCTGCCAACAAGATTTCTTCAAAGAATTATACAAATGATTAAACACATCCTTGACAATGTCAGCTTCATAAAATGTTATATGAATGGGTTGCCATATAAAAGAAAAATGGAAAAAGTCTTGAATGGGACGGTTCTAGTGCGACCCCTCCCGCCCAAGAACTTCTCATGAAACAGAACAAATTCTCTCAATCAAAAAGGTATATTCACTCTAAATTTCTTAGTACCCTGGATCTTTTGAAATGTATTGATCATTCGGGAATGGGTCAAAATAGGTAGGTGACAAAATGAATGAAAACAAATCTGTCTTTGTCATTCCAGCATGCTGACCAGTGACTTGTTGGAGACTATAATCAGTGGGTGCATGCCTATATTGCTAAAGGATATAACAGTTAACAAGTCCTCCCAAAGTCCTTTACATTTTACAATCAACAAATTTGTACCACAAGTTTCTACAAAGCCAACAATGGGAGTGTGATTGGTACTTTGGATATGAACCAGAGCAAAGTGATTAAAAACCGATCAAATGCCCACCAATTAGACCATATATCTCTTAAGATAGCATTTTTTATGAATGAGATAAGCACACCTTTAATTCTTAAAGATGCTCTTTGAGTTCAAACAAGCAATTTGAATACACTAGCTGTTATTTATTTTTAAAATTTTGCATATATGGTCAAGCACTAGGTGATGACAGAACAGTAACCTACTGTGTTAATGCACAAGGTGATGACAGAACAGTAATTCAATCACCAGGGAAAGCCAATGAAATATGAAGGTTTTAACCTGCAGGCAAAGTTTCCAAAAAACCAAAAGAAAAAGAAAAAGAAAATAACTGCAAGAAAAGTTGCCTAGTCTTTAAATGCCTTTATAAAAGAAAAACCCTTTATTGACCAATATTCTTTGTCTCTTCCAGATGCAGGGGCAGGGGAGCAGATGGGACAGAGGAAAGACTTGATGACTTACCATATTTCATGCCACAGTGTCACGTTTGTGTCAACTTTTTAGCAATAATGGCCACATTCCTTGGGGACAATGCAGGATTAAAAATAGGTAGCATGGCTACTTCAATCGACCTGCCTTGCTCTTGGAGGAACAATAATCTATCAAGCAAAAGAAAAGTTTCCAAAAGAGGCCCTAATGCAGCTCGAAGAGACCAATAAGGCCCAATGAGTTCCTGTACATAATTAATTGGCATGATTACATACACACAGAAAATGGAGACTACAAATAGCAGGATGGTGCAGGCAGTATAGGTGATATGCATTTGGGATGTTATGCCTAAAAAAAATTCATCGGTGGAGCATATGCATGAGCTTCCAACACAAAGTAAAGCTAAGTTTCTTTTGAAGCAAAAATATCAGTGCACTTCTAGACATATGGTATGAAAGTAACATACAGCATAATGCTCAACTTCCTTCCATACTCCATGGAGATCCATATCCTTCAGGGGCTCAAGACCAAGGCGGCACAATCCAGATAGGCAATATTTCTGAAAAAGTGGGTATTTTCCACTGAATTTGGTCCCCTCACATTTGGTGGCCTCATCTGAAGAACTTTCATTATTTATGACTGTTTTCTCTAACACCGAGTCCAAACTGTCATCTGTGGCATATGTTTATATAGTTATTTGTTGCACTCTACTTAGTCCAAAGTTTGATAATTTGATGCAGCAGAAACACAACCATAACAGTTGCATAAGAAAGTTTAAAAACCTCCTTTCCAATTGTGATCATTTGTTACCTGTTTCCAGTTCAGTGGGTTGTATGTGAGAGAAACTTTCTTTCATATTAGTGTTTACATGAGACAAGGATGAACATGTGCTTTCTTTATGATTCAGCGAGGAGTCCACAAAGACCCTGAGCTGTCGGCGACGCAAAGCCTTCCCTTGACGCCCAATTGATGGACTTTTTATCATGACTTCAGGATAATATAAATTGAGAACCTTCAGAAAAGACAGGACTTTTAAGGGAAAAGAAAAGCTACGACATGAGAAATACCTAAAATAGGAAGGCTGTACAGCATTCAGAATAAGAGAAAATTTAAATGTGGAGTAAGAAGAACATGAATACAAGAAAAGAAAATGAATAAACTAAAAGTTGCGCTAGGACATTGGAATGGAATTGCCTGCTAACTTTTAAGGTGTAATTATTGCATACCATCTGAAAAGCAGCACGGAAAGCATGCAACTCAAAATTATGGAGACCAGCATCATTTTCCAGACATCTCCACCTGTCCGCACTCTAGCAAGATAAAGAAAGAACGTGAGGTTATCTTGAAATGGACACCCCCCTCCCCCCCCCCCCCCCCCTCCCAACAAAAAAAAAAAAGAAACATTGCTTTCTAACAATATCAAAATTACCAACACAAAAATATAAATGCATGAAATTTGTGGATACAGACTGGCTGTTTTTCAACGGAACAAGGATCATCCAAACCAATTTAAAAGAAAATATATTAATCCAAATTGTGGACCAAAATCCTTCTGTTAGATACCTCACTGTAGGTCCTTGTTCAATCAACAGCTGATACGTATAGGACATCTAGTTTGAAATTGAAATGGATGATGTAGGACAGCATGAAAGACCACCATATATCCATGCTTATGTGGTAAGAAAAGGGTAGCGACAAAAATAATCAGGGCTTTGGATTTCTGTGAAAAGGACGAAAGAGCCACTAAGGATTCATATCGTATATAGTTAAAAAAGAATGAAAGTACCTGGCCAAAAAAAAGAAGAATGAGAGTTAATGGCAAATGAGTTGCTGCAAACTGGGAAGCGAGTTGCAGTAATTTGTAGATTTGTGTGGATGGGGCATCTTAAGGATTTTGGCTTACATCATTTCACTTGCATCCATAACATTGGTTTACACATATTTAAGTTTTAAAGGATCCTCCGCTTTTAGAATCGTTCTCAGGTAAAAGAGCCTTTAAAGAAAACACTAACTTCACGCTTCCCCCCAGCACACAAAAGGTCCACCAGAAAGTTTCTAGTTAACCAACTCAGGTTGTTGTCATCAGTAAGTACGTTGGAGTTTAGATCTATACAACTTATTAAAGAAAAAACTAACTTGCATAAGCTCCTGTGTGAATTTTCCATACCTTTAACTGTATGACCAAGGATCCTTTTTGTTTTGGTAATTAAACTAACTTGCAGAATGAAACACAACAAATAAAAGAGAGTCCCCACCCCCCATTTAGAAAAAAAAAAAAAAAAAAAAAAAAAAAAGGAAACGGAGAGAGGGAGAGAAGGAGAAAGAAAGTAATAAGTTATAGGAGAACCAATAATGCCTTTACCTGACATGCAAGGTCACGTGAACTTTTTCCAAGTGACAAGCTCGCAGATTTAACACCACGACTCATTGGAAAACCACATTGAGAACCCACATCGTTGAACCCCTCTTCAGACAATAGGTTGTAACAGCAGCCAACACTAACAACAGCTTTAACTTCTTCACACTGCATAAAGGTCCTGATTCAAAAGGGTATAAATATCACTTTACTTAAAAACTAAATTGGCACATTAAAACGTATGATACTGTAAAACTGTCAACAAACAAATAAATATATATAGGCTAATATTCAATAGATCATAACAGACTTCTATTAGTGGTTACAATCCTATCCTGGAATATGTATGGGAAAGAGACAACTTTGCTACACATTTTAAAAGAAAGGAATATAAGGCTTAAAGCACACATAAGAACTCACTTGAGCATCGTCACTGAAAGATCTCCACAAGCATGTAGCCCAGCAAGAACAAACGAAGTTTCATTGTCTGCATTGCAGGAAGATTGTGGTAAGGAGACATTATTTTTAAGCAGTGATGTGTCAGCCAAAGCTTTCAACATGTCAATAGACATCACATTGCATGTGATTGTCTTAGGCACAGTTAAACTCCTGTGTCCTGATCTAAACCAAAAAAAAACAAAGTAATCCATAAGCACAAGGCATGCAAAACGTGTCTCAAATATATTACTCACTCCAAGTCACTAATGAAGTTAACCCTACAAGAGCTACTTAGATCATTGGTATAATATGTGACAATAATGCAACGAAACAACAGCAAGGTAATTAATATGTATAACCTAGGCAGCCTACTTCCCTAAACAAATCACTGACTACCTAACTGTTAAGTGCTTCACAGTCAAAAGGTCAAACTATGAGAAAAGGGAACTGCATCAAATTAACATGCCATATCCATTCCATCCATTCCTCTCTGAGGTTTGAGATGGATATTTAGGTTAACCAATAAATAATGTTGATCATAAGGCATGTGTTTTCTCTTTATACAAATTATCAAAATATTAAAACTAGATCAGATTTACAACCTACTGGACAGTTTATTCCAAGGTGTAAATTCCCAAAAATAAAAAATAAAAAAGAAATAATTGTTCTTTCATTTCAGAAATCTAAAACAATAGACTTCCTTATGAAAAAAATGAATAAATTAGGGAAAAAAATTTGGATCTGTCCCATACACAGATTTACGCATCTGAGCAGCATAATGTTTCTTGATTTGTTCTGCACGTGCATCAGTAACCCTTCCGTGATGAGAACAAGCATCAATCGCAACTACAGAATGTTGGTAGTGAAAGGAAAGTACTTGTGCAAGATAACCCTGAAAAATCAATTTATTAGTAAAAGGAAAATTAAAAAAAAAAAGTTCACAACTTCATATTAATTCCTACCATCATACTCATAAAAGAAAAAAGAAAAGAGAGGGCATGTCCCACCATTAGTTTCTGATTAATGCAAGTTCCTAATATATCTTAACAAAAAGAAATATCGCTCTTTCTTCCAGAGGAAGTAGAGAGTGATGAATGTCATAGGTTCCAGCTGAACAAGTCAACTTTAGCCATTTGCTTATAAATGAAGGAGTATGAACTTGAATCAAAGAAAATAAATTGACAATAGCGCAGATACTAGAAAAAAGGAATGCAAATCAAAACAGAGCAGGACTACCTGACCAGCACCAACATCAATTATTGCATGAGCTCTGATACTGTTTGCAATTGAATTGACAACAGCAGAAAGGACTTCTATCTGCACATACAAGATCATTTTTTTATGAAGCATCCCTACACATAAATTGGAAAATCTAGAAATCAAAGTCCATTCATAAACCTCTCATATGACCCAATGTTTCAGAACACAAGCAACGAATTATTAAGTGCTTAAAAAAGGAATAAGATGCACTAAAAATGGGGAAACAGTTCAAAATAAATAATTCAACAACTTACTTCATGCTTTTTCTTCAAATTCATGCCCGTTGAAAGAACGCTATTGAGAGAAGTCATGTTCATGCCCGGTAATACCTGCTATGAAGGAAATGATATATTATAGTGATATGAATTTCACTCTTCTGATTTCCATTTGTTCTGATGATTCAATTTCATTACAACAATAGCTTAACAATGCAACTATACCACAATAATTTTCACCTTATTCCATGATTTTGTATCTGCATTTTCACATAGTTATGCTGAGTTGTTGAGCTTTACTTACTACAACATTATATTAAAAGAAATTCAAATGTGAATTCAAATGCAAGACGGAAATGAGACATGAATCAGTACCGTCTGCAAGTCAGCTTGTTCTCGAGGAAGCACAAGAGACCTCAAAGTAACAATAAATTCCTTAAGCGAAGCAGGCCAATGATCCTAACCACGGACACAGATTCAAATTCATATACATATCATGCTGAAAAAGAATGGCAATGAATTCGTTGATTACATTTTGCAAAGAAAGTAACAAGAAGAGTACCTGGACCACCCCACAAGGAATTTGGAGGAGATTTTCCACTGCTTCTTTGCGCAAGCAATCCATCCATTCCTCGTCAAGAGCTTCCCACAGTCTATCCTGAAAAACACTTTACTTTTTATCCTCATATGATTTTTGATTATTCTGTCCAGTGTTTTCTCGGCATCCAAACACATGCTAGAAAATTAGTAGAAACGAACCTTGAAGAAATTGACGACGTGAGCGTCGGTTAAGAAAGAGTAGGGTCTTATGAAGTCGACGATGGAGTTGATCCATTTTAGGGTCTCACTCGCAGTCTCGCACGAGTACTTGCAGCAATTGCTAGACATTGCCACTTTGCCAGATTTCTAAGCACACTCTGCCTATGTGAGGATGACTCATAAAATCCTACCCGCGATTTCTTAATATTTTCTCTTAATAATTTAAACGGAAAAATAAAATTTGGGTTGAAGACTTGAAGGACAAAATGGATTTAATTTTAAATATTTTAAAAATACTATATATTTTTATCACTTGAAATATTTTATTTTCTTATTCGTCGGAAAACTCTGAACAACAAAAAGATAAATAAGTTCAACAGCAAAAAAAAACAAACAATTATAATTTTCTTTGGGCTTTTTTTAAGCCCAAAAACATGGTCTGATAAAAGTGATTCAAAGGCGAAAGCTTATTCAAAGCGAGCTCTCGGCATCTTTTTATTTTATTTTTAATTAGTACCAAAATCGTATAAAAGTGATATTTATACAAATGTTTTATATTTTTTATTACATGCATTAATGCACAAGAAAATGAACAAACATAAAGGTAAAGTCATTTAGAATCTCATTCAGAGTAATATGTTATCGTCACTTGAAACTGTTCAACTGTTTCAACCATCCTGTATAAAAGAAAAAAAAAAAAAAAGTTATTGAGTGCTCGGTTCTGCACAAATACATTACACATAACACAATAGTGAAAATACATAATAGACATTTTATATAATGGTTTTTTAAACATTTAAAAAATAATAAATGAAATTGTTTTAATATCCAACATCTTAGAAGAATTATTTGATTATGGGACTTCTAAAGTGGACCTTGTTATCATTTACTTAAATTTTTTCACATTTTTGTACTTCTTTCTTTTTATTAAAATCTTTAAAAAGTTTCATTGAAGAGTGACAATGTCATATCATTTTGTTTTCATATAAATAAAAAAATTTAACTAATTGTGTTTGATAACTTGAAACTAACTTTACTTATTTATTAGTCATGTTTTGTGAACTAAATGACTTGAGTGGAAATTGGGCTTGAGAATGTGTATGTGTTTCTATTTTTATGTTTGGTATGAACACCTTCATAATTTGTTTATCTGTTACTTCATTATAAATTGAAAATATTATGTTTTGAGTATTTATAATTTTACATATACAATATATATAAGAGTATTATTGAAAAGTTTAAAAAAAAAATAAAATTTTGATTCTTATTATAGGACAACAAAATATTGAAATGAGAATAAAATTTATTTTTTAGTTATCATTCTTAGTATTTTCAAATACTTTAACGAGAACCACTCATTCCCATTAGTTGAGCATAGGCATGTGAATGATATTCTTAAAGAATTTTTTAGGTCAAACTGTTGATACAAATTTCCGTAAGAGAGATGCAACAACTTAGAAGGGATGATCTAGCTGATCTGAAACCTTGCTGGATGATGAAGTGGATGTTGAACTGAGATCTTCATGCACGAACACAAGATCAAATGAGATGGACCGGTATGGTACCAGCCAAATACACTCCGATGATGAAGTCAGTGATATGTATTTGGAGGTGTAAAGACAAGGAAGAACAAGGAAGAACAAGTGATGAACTTGGGAGAATGAGGAAGAACAAGGTAAGATCTTCTGGGTTTATTCTCAGCAAGTAGGGGATATTCTGATAGGCTTTTTGGTGGGTGAAGTTGTGTATTAGCTCCTCCTTTTTGTGCACATAAGGCAGCTTATATAGGCAAAGAAAGTGGTGAGGGGTAAGTTACCTGCATGAGGGTGAATGGTTGAAAAGAGGCCACGTGTTCGGTCATGAATAATGGCATGCACAGCTACCCACCTTCTTTACATTCAATGCTGCATTAAATGCAAGGATGGAAGATCAACTGGGATGCCCTAATAGTCATAACTGTGAGCTGTGAGCTGTGAAGTCTCATCTGTCAGAGAGCCATGTCAGAGATATTCGAGTGAGGCGGTTCGTCCTGACTCCAATATTCTAGAATGGCAGTGGATCCGAGCCGAACCGATCACAGATATTATATATGCGGGTATAAAATATGTCTGCGTTCGGATCGGACATGGATGGACTAGTTCGAATTGGCTCGACATATGACATGGTAGTCACCACCCGACGATAATCCGTTTGTTTGAGAAGATAATCACCATAAGCCGAGCCAAACCGAATTGGGATAACTAAGAAAATATGAACACTCAATTCTTAGGAGATCCTCAGATCGGGTCGGATCAGATCGGATATGAAGATCCGCCAAGATGAGCCGATCCGAACTAACAATGAAATTATACTGAGCTGGCATGATGATGTGGAGGTCCAAGTTTGACCGTTGAAAAGTCAAAGTCTGAGGTTGAATCTGACTTGCCACGTGTCAATCCATTATTGATTGTTAAATCCACGTGAATTTATATACAAACACAAACCATAGGAAATGTACTATAATTTATATCATTTCAATGAATCAATTTGCAAACAGTTTCTCTAATAAGTCCTTATCTAATGGGAGATGAAGAAAAGTTGAAAACGAGGGCATGAGGCCAACTGGCTAAGGGTTTCGGTTTGAAGACACATTTGGACCCGCCCTAATTTCGATACGTGTTTGCTTCAAAGCAATGTCATGGCCCTACGGAAGCTCACAGCCTTTTTCTTTCTTTTCCAAAAAGTTGAATTGATTATTATCCTTTCTCAGGAAGCTCACAACAATTTCATGGCTCTACGCCTCTACGTTAACTTTTCCGCACACAAATCATAAATTGCTTTGGACTTTGGAGTGGAGTAGTTATCCTGAGTAAGCCCACCTACATCCTAATCTTCTTGCCTCCCCTTAATTGCCTACGCTCCCCTTCTTTATGCAAAACTTTGTAATCCGATCCACACTTTGTGTTCATACTCAACAAAGAGTCACCAGTTGTTCCATCTGTCTCTACAACAATAATTAGTCACTTATCAAAACTCCAAGGACTATTTTTATTAGCCTCCATTGTTTATTCCCGCATAACTAATTACCAATTTAGTATTACTACGAGAAAATAGTTGTAAAGTAAAATAATTATAAAGTAAAGTCAGTTATAAAATAAAACAGTTGAGTGTTTAGTAAATTATGTTTTTAAAAGTGCTGTGAGTGCAAAAAACAATATCAAAGTGTTTGGTAAATGTTAATGTAACTGTGTATAATTACTAAAATATAATATTATTTGTTGTTGTGATTCACTGCATTTCAAAAGTGTTGTGAGTACAAAAAGCAGTACGAAGGTGTTTGATAAATTGTAATGTAAAACTGCTGTGGTTATTTATAATTACTTAAATGAGGGTATTATGGGTAAAATAAAATTTTCATTGTTGCTGTGATTCACTGCAGCTTTCAAAAACACCTACAAACTTATTTTCTATTTTTGTTGTGGGGAGTTGAGAATTGTGGGGCAAAGCACTTTTTCATTTTTTTATCAATGAATTGTGGGGCAAAACACTTTTTCATTTTTTTACCAAACACTAAAACTGCTGTGAGTGATTGAGAATTGTCATCCAGAGCAGCTTTTGGGTCCTCCACAACAATCTCAAACGTGGCCTAAATTATATAATTATTAGAGTAACTTAGTTTTGAAAGGCAGTAGAAATGCTCATTCTCTACCCAAATTTGATTTCCCTCCCCTAATAAAAAAAAAAATCATACCTCATTATGCCTAAATTACGTATAACTCAATAAAAGGACCCTTTATTGAAAACATGTTGATTTTAGATTATCTTAGATTACGATACACATCCCTTTTAAAATCCAATAAATAAATGGAAATTAAAAAAGTAGATATAAATTTCCATAAACAGTGAAGATAATATGTAAAAAAAGAAAATGTAGCTGTGGATTACGATTGAAGAGCAATGAAAAAAATTAGAAACCTTTTAGGAAAAGATTAAATATCAAATGATAGAGAGCGACGTGGCTGTAGCAAAAAAAACTAAGAAATAAAATGTGGCATTTACAGTTATGCTATATATATGAAGAGATCTTCCCTGTTCCGTATTCAATAACACCAAGGAAACACACATCTTCTTTCTGACTAACTCCGATAATTTCCAAACCCTAACATTTTAGCATACCGCCAAACTCACACCAACCCCCTCTCCTCTCTCTACACTCTAGATCTCTCTCCCGCCACCGCGTTTTCCGGCAATGTGACTCCGACCCAAACGCACACTACATTGTCGTTTCGGAGCGTAGATATATAGATATACATATGGCCTCGGCTTGCGTCAACAACATCGGGATGTCACCGGAGAAATTTCCGCCTGCGACGTACCCCTCCTACGGTTGGCTGAGCCCCAGAATCTCCTTCAGCCGCGAGTTCCCCGCCGACGACGACCCTTCCAAGCTTGCCGGAGCCAAGCCATCGTCTCCGGCGAAGAAGGCGCAGGACGGGGGGCCAGATCCGGAGGCCTCCGTAGCTGAGTTCGAGTTCCGGCTCGAAGATCCGGTCGCCATGCTCCCCGCCGACGAGCTCTTCTCCGGCGGCAAGCTCGTCCCACTCCAGCTATCCTCGGTCAAACCTTCGGTTAACGACCCGTCCTCCACGGAGATCAGATCGCCGGACACAGCCAAGTATCGCCGGAGAACTGAAATCTCCGGCACGGACCCGTACCTGTTTTCTCCCAAAGCGCCGAGGTGCTCGAGCCGGTGGAGGGAGCTATTGGGCTTGAAGAAGCTCTACCAGACCACCAACAGCAACGCGAAGAGCGAGAGTCAGAAAACGACATCGTCTTCGTCTTCTGGCACTACAAATGCACCAAAGTCACTGAAACTTTTCCTTCACAGGAGCTCCAAATCTTTGTCGTCTTCCTCTTCCTGCTCAGAGGCTTCGCTGAGCTTGCCGTTACTAAAAGACTCAGATTGCGAATCGGTTTCAATCTCCTCGCGCCTCTCGCTCTCGTCCTCGTCTTCAGGTCACGAGCACGAGGATTTACCGAGACTATCCCTCGATTCGGACAAACCGAACCCGAACCCGATGCTATCTCTCCACCTCCACCGGAAACAGGCTCAACGGGTGAGGACGACGGTGAAGCTGCGAGAAAGCAGCAGCAAGCAGAGACCGGCGGTGGTGGATCAAGCGGCGGCGAATCGGGTGGGTCGGAGCCCGATGCCGAGGGCAGCGGTTGGGGGGGAATCAGGTGCGGTAGGGAGTAGCAGAGGAGTCTCGGTGGACAGCCCGAGAATGAACTCGTCGGGGAAGATAGTGTTCCAGAGCTTGGAGCGGAGCTCCAGCAGTCCAAGTAGCTTAAACGGTGGGCCCAGGCTAAAGCACCGAGGCATGGAGCGGTCGTACTCGGCCAACGTGAGGGTGACTCCGGTCCTGAACGTCCCGGTCTGCTCGCTCCGCGGGTCGTCCAAGTCGGGTTCGGTTTTCGGGTTCGGGCAGCTGTTCTCTGCCCCGCAGAAGAAAGACGGGTATGGCAGCCTGCCGAGTAGCAATAACAACCGTAGTCATAGCCATAGTAGCAGGAGCCGGACTGACCGAAACTGAATCTGGAGGGTAATGTTTTTAATTAACGGCGTCGTTTTGATCCCTAGGCTTTTGTTTTGGTTTATGTTATGTATATATGCGGGGGAGTCTGAATATCTCTGATCCTGATGTAGTTATTGTGTTTGTTGGTTGGTCTGGTAATTGTTGCCGTTGCTGTTAAGCCTGTTATTGTTGTTCGTTATTGTTAGGCTGTTATGCTATGCACTCAAATGGTAGAGGCTAATGTCTTAGAATCTTAGGACCATTTAGGACCCGACCCTGTTCATTTTGCTTCTTTCTTCTTCAATCTTCATGAATCAAGGAAGTAAGTTCATGACCTGAAAGAAATGGAATCTCTCTCACTCTGACTCTGACTGTGATTGCAAGCAATTGCAAGTGGTGTTTGTGTTTGTAGCGCACGCGCTTCAGCAGCTCGTAGGATTGATTTAGTATTAGGAATGTGCAACTGTGCCAGCAAGCAACTAAAACAATCAACATTGTTGAGCTTATCCATGAATTATTTTTAATTTTAATTTTTGAAGTGTTATTATTTGTCCTCTGGGGAGTGCGGAGTTTGGGAAATGACGCCAAGATTCAAACAGAGGCACCAGCTCCTCTGCTGAGTAGTTTTTTTTTGCATGTCAGTCTCCTTTTTGTTTTTTTAGACTTTACGTGTGATATGTATATTAGTAGTATTAATTAGGCTTTTAGTTGTGAATCAATGGGTCGGTGGACCACATGTGATCTAATATAAGATCTATTATTATTAGTCTTAAAAGCGCTAGACCGTTAAACATCACATGCTCTCTACGTGCAATTATGCAAGGCAAGTTCTCTGAAGTTGAGTGTAACTCAAATGAATGACCATTAATTATTCAAGACCATTAAGAGATCAAACTAGGAACCTACTTTTACTGTTTAATCCTCTATGGAAATGTAATTTCTAACTACTTTGATTTGATTGATTAAAATCCAATACCTAAAACATGTCATAAAGAACATTTACCCTCATGATGTTTATTATACACAATAGTTAAAGTTTGAATTGACCAAATCTCGATCATAGTTCGACAAGTCCTTCATTCCTCTTAGTTTTTTTAGGCCTGACAAGTTATTTTATCAATGCCCATTCAATTCAGACAGGATGGGATAGGTTAATCTCTAGGGGCATAATTTTCATGAAACATTGCATATGCCAAGTGATTCTTTTTTTTCTTTTGCAAATTTCATTTTGGCTAAACCGACACAACCCATATCATTCACTTTTCTGGTGTTAAAATACCCCCACTTTGAAAGCTTTGGGAATATGAAAATAAATAATGGAAGAGCCTGCAATTGCAAAGAAAGACTGGAAATGGAGACTGAGAGAAAGAACGTGGTCATGGACAGTCATACCTCTGAATAGATTCCCCATCTCCCAATCCCCTTAACTTACCCTCTTTCTTATGCTGAGCTGCTCTCTCTCAGTCTGAGAGGGGGGGAGTGTAGGGTAGGGGGTCCTATGGGTGGGGGGTGTAATGGCCCTAATGGGGAGGGCCAAAATTTGATGGTGGCTGACTTGGAAATATTCCTGTCCTTATCGTTGCTCTAACATGACCTTAATATTCACAAGCATATTATATTTCTCCTCTTGTTTTCATATAATTGGGATGGTACAGTGTGGGCTCATGTGAACTACTTGAGGTCACATCATCGTATCTACCTCAGTCCTCTTGAGCTGGAATCGATCGATTTTTTGTTATCATATCATTAGTGTCTCTGCAGGGATGCAACACTCTTTTCATCTTTTTATCTTCTTGGGCCATTTTCCTTTTTCATTTTAGTTTCTATATATTGGGTGTATGGTGTTGAACTTGTTAAGGGTTCAGACAAAAAAAAAAAAGGTTTGGGAAGGTGTATTGAGCAAATAGTTTGGACAGATAATTATTTAGATCTCTAAATTTGCTCTATACACCCTCCCAAACTTCTTTTGTTACAAGTTTAACAGCATACACTAAAATATATAAGCACTACAATGAAAAAAATGGTCAAAAGATGAAAAAGAGTGTTGCATAGACATTAATGTTAATTTATCTGTCCACTAAATAACTATTTGTCCAAATTCAGTTTGTAAATGTTGGGAATGGTTAACCAATAAATTATTATCAAATCATTTGTAATGGTTGTTCAATAGTTCAATGCAATAGTTTAATCTTTTGAACTATTTTAGTATCTATTAAACTGAACTGCAGTTTTATTTGCAATAGTACAGTTCAATAGCTTAATATCAATAGGTATATCTATTTAAATGTTGTTTTATGTACTCAAATAAAATAAAATGGATAAATTTAATTGCGTTAAAAATTATACTATTGAAATGGTCTTAAAAAGATCTTTAAAAAGAGACCAATTTTGGATATATTTTAAAAAAATTTAATTCCATGCCCAACTTTTATATTTAGATATTCTAAAAAAAAAAACTTGTATATTTTAAAAAAATTAATTCTATTACACTACAAGTGACAGGTGTCACCCCTCATCGGTTTTCTCTTTTCTAGTTCTCTCTTTTCCGCAAGCCTATGTGACATGTAGGGCTCTTGTCTGGTGCTATTGCAATTCATACCAGGGTGTTATTTCATGCACCCTCTATTGCAATTGCATCAATTGCAATGAACTAAACTACACCATTGCAAGTGGATTTTAATCTATTAGTTCAATTTCATGCAAAAATTGCATTGAACACTACCATTGTGAATGCTCTCATTACATGATGAGAATTAAAACTTAGAGAGAATTATAGCAATGGTCCTTAACCTTTATCTCAAATATCACTTTAGTTTATGAACTTATTTTTTGAATTCTATAGTCCACAAAATTTTACCTGTGTATCACTTTAGTCAATTTCGTCAATTTCATTTATATTTTTTCTTTAATTTTAGTCACTTATATCACATTGAGAGAAAGAAAAAAAAAAGGTGGTGGGTTATCATTTTTACCTTTCAAAAATAGGCTTACATGTTTGGCACGTGATTAAAATTGATAAAAAAAAAAAGTTGATGAAATTGATATAATGGACTTAAGTGATATACGGATGAAAGTTCGCCAACTATAGAATTCAAAAAACAAGTTTGTAGACCAAAGTGATATTAAGAGTGAAGTTCGAGGACCATTATTATAATTTGCTCTCAAAACTTATTTTTATATAATCCTCTCATTTATTATGTTTAAAATAATATTTTTGATTTTGTAATGGAGTAATTTGATAACAAGCACTCAAATTAAATGCTTTGCAAGTGATGAGAATATCAAAACCCAATGAAGTTTAAGGGTTTGAAATTTCCCCTTTCATGGGTAATTGAGTATCTTACACAGTTACACCCATTAAAAGGTAACACATTCTGACATTCTCACAAGTGTGTTTACTAAACATGGGAGTAGAATATCATTCCTATTATCAATCCCCCAACCCGCGAACAAACGGAGCCATAAGAAATGACTTAATTTACCCTTTTGGACAATTTTTGGGATACAAGCATTTAGGGTTTCATGGGCTTGTAGCGTGGCCCATTATATTGATCCAATTAAAGGCTTTGAATTTGACTTTCAATGTCGGTGTGATGAATTTTGGCTTATTTGTCAACCATGGCAATAAAAATATCAGTTTTACTATTATTAGATTAAACCAAGGAATAAAATTTCGGGTTTCGAGGAAATTTCGATGGAAATTTCGATGGAAATTTCGACGGAAATTTCGAAGATTTTTAAATTTCGACAAAAATTCGACGGAAACGACGGAAATTACTATCAAAATACGGAAATTTTGAATGAAACTTTACCATATGTTTATTTAACATATTATCTACTACATTGATAAAAAACATTGAAAAAACCAAATTATATGGTAGGTTTCATGTGATATGTGATGAATATAATGTGCGCTGGAGGCAAATACTGTTAAAAAAATGCTTCACTAATTAATAATTACTTCAATAACACCTCAATTTTATTTTTACTACAATATTGCCACATGAATTACAAAAGTAATCAATACCACATAGAGTTTTTAGGAGGTTCAAAATTTTCGCTGTCTTCAATATCATCATATCAGTATATCACCAAGAAATTAATATCATATTAGTTATTACTAATTACTAATTTCATATCATATTGATATTACCAATTGACAATTCTATATTACTGCTTTAGGCTTATCAATTGTATAATTGTAAATTGTCTAATAGATTTAGAATTATTAGTAAATTGTAAATTGTAAATTTGGGACCCATTTAGGCTTTACTGCTTTAGCCGTGATAAATTGATAATATACAGTATACTTACAATTGTTAATAGTCTCATATAACTTTCTCATTTTTGCAGTCTTTATCCACCATTCATTTGTTTATGAAAACATCAATTTATTTACCGATTATATTGTGTGATATATTGACTTGGTGTTACATATTTACACATATTATAATTTAGTTTAGTCTATACACTATGCTAATAGTGTGTGTTAGTGTGACACATAAAAATTTGAGTGCTACTATTATGACCACTCCAAAATACTTTCTTGACCACCCTCCTCATTTAAGAAAGGCTGAAAGGGTATACCATAATTGCATTAAATATTTAAAAGAAAAAAATCTCAAATATTCTCGGTTTAAATCACATACTGTATTTAAGAAAAATTAGGAAACGAGACGGAATTGCCCTTGGCTCCAATCTCCTTATTTGTCTTGATGAGTTGATGCCTAGTCTGTTAAGGACCACTAATAATTTATATTAAAGTTAAATTGTAATATTAATTGAAATTCTTAAAATAATTAGTTATTTGTCACTAGATAATGATCACCAAATTTATCTAAACAAAACTAATCAATTTTGTTAAACTTTCTGATTGATCAAGTGGTACATGTGGTGTCAGGAAGGGCTTAGAGTCCAAATATTTCTTTCTAACAATTAATAGGATAACAGAGTTTGTGTGGTGAGGAAGTCTCTAAGTTGATTAATCATCATTTCTTTTGGGAATGCCCAAATTGAGAAGAAAAAGACTCAAATGCCCTTAAATCAAAAACTCTTCAAAAACCAATCCTTTTCAGATTCTCTCCTCCGGTCCTCCCTCAAATCAAAGTCTTCACTTCTCAGTTCTCACGTTCTCTCCCCCTTCCTCACTGCAGATCTCTTTCTCACCTACGGTATAAAGATTAACATTCTTCTGTAATTTGAAACCAAAGATTAATTTAGTAACTTAAGACTTAAGAGAGAGAGAGGCCGAAGGCTGAGAGGTGGCCGGAGTTGGTGAGAAGACAGAGAAGTTCGAGAAGCCGAGAAGCCGAGAACAGAACAGAATCAGTGAGAAGAGAGAGAGATGAGTCCAGTCCAGCAAGCCAAGGAGAAGACGGAGAAGACGGAGGAGAGAGGAGAGAGCGGCGCGCGCTGCAGATCGAGTGAGATCGAGAAGGCCGAAGGCGTCACTGCGTGAGGATTCGGCGATTCGCTGGGCTGGGTTGGGTAAGTGTCGAAATTTCGCTAAATTTCGACGAAATTTGAGCGAAATTTCGACGAAATTCAAAAAAATTTGGTTGTTAGGGTGTTCTAAATTTCGCCCGAAATTTCGACGAAATTTCGGCGAAATTTCGAATATTTCGTCGAAATATTCCGAAATTTTGTCGAATCAGTGTTAAAATTTCGGACCCCCTCAAAATCGAAATTTTCGGCGAAATTTCGCCGAAAATTTCGAAATTTAAACCCTTGGATTAAACAATTTTAATATATAATTTAAAAATTAAAGTTGTTATAGTAATTAACATTTCCACACATTAAACCTACTTGCTCTCTTCCATACACGGTGGAAAGAGCAAGCTTGAAATAGTGTATGGGTTTAACAGTAATTAGCTATTTACCAAAAAAACCATGCCCTATTTATCAAGGTCTGATTAGCTTGGGGGCAAATCGGCTCGGACCAAAGCCAATCAGAACTAGACATTAGACATAGAATTCAATTCAATTCAATTCACATCGAATTGAATTGACTATTGAGTGTTTGTTTGATTAATGGTTTTAAATCGATGGCCATCAAATTGACTTTTTATCTATCATAATTGTAACCTATTCCGCCACACTTCCTTCACATCTGCTTAGTTTCATTAGGTGGAACTTTAGTTGGTTGTAGAGAACTAGAGATTAGGATTTGGCCCTCAACCCCAAGTCAAGTGGAGTTGAGTTACTCTCCTGGGGCTTGTGCTCGTCAATGCCACGTGTCTTCAAATAATAGGAGTTGAAAATGTACCCCACAAATCCAGTATTTGCTTCCCTGGCCACATGGCCCACATAACTGGGAACTCTCTATATATATATATATATATATATATATAAAACAAGCTTTGCTCTATTCAACTACTTGTTCCATTGTCTACTTTTATTTTCTAGGTCATAGACTCATAGTGGGCAAATGCTTAGCCAAACCAAACAATGGCTTATTACTTTACATAAATACTAATTAGTTAGCTAGCTAGTTTGCTTCACGAGGCATTGTGACTTCTTGAACCACTCGAATCAATTCAACTCCTTAACTTTCACATATTATATTGCCAACCCCTTTGATAATTGATGCATCCTCTCCTCCTTTTTATGCTTTGATACCTACCTTATCATTCTGTGACGTCTGTCATGCTTGTCTGATACAGTGATACACAAAAATATGTTACATGTCACATGTCACATGCACTATAATTGAAATGTTTTTTTAGTGGAAAATTCACAAGGATGGCGGCATTCAAAACAACAACAACAACAACAAAGAAAATCTACTAAAAAAATCTTTTTTTTTTGGTAAGAAAATCTATTATCAATGTACTTATATCATGGTTTATTGTTATTATTATGACTTTAAACTTTATGGTAGTGTCATTGTCCAGAACAGGATTTGTAGTAATGATTTGTACCTGTGAGGGCATTGAGTCTGATGAGACCACCCTAAAGGGGCAGGACCCTTACATTGTCCACCAAAAGGTGTGCCTGAAAGTGTTTGATAATTTATTTTGTTCAACAAACAAAAAGCACCCCATTAACTTTCTTTTTTCTGGTATAAAAAAAGGGTTTAGATAAGGAGGCTTTGATGGAATATGAGAGAGAGAGAGAGAGAGAGAGAGAGAGAGAGAGAGGTGTGTGGTGTGGGCACTGGGGATCACCCTAGTAGTTAAGCTGGGCCAGTGCGATATGCCATTAAAGCCAAATTGAGGGAGGTAGATAATGAAGAATTTGCTTCAAAGAGACCAAAGGGTAAGGGGAGATAATTAATTTAAGAACAAATTACACAAAAGTATTTCAAGTATACCCTATATTTCAATTTGGTAGCTTAAATTTAAAAAGTTGCATTTCGATACCTCAATTTTAATTTCGTGACAACCACATATCTCCGTCAAGTTTTCCGTCTGAGAGATCGTTAATTGGCTACGTGGCACACTGACGTGGCTTTAAAAAATGCTACATAGACAAAAAAAATAATAAAAAAATCATTAAACTTTTAAAAATAAAATAATTGAAAAAAAACACACAAAAAAATTATGCAAGTTCACCCCAACTCGTAGCCCACCTCCCTCCCTCCCTCCCTCCCTCCCTCCCCACCATCTCCACCTTCACCTGCAAATAAAAAAACCAAACCTAGATTCCGCCCTAATCCACAACCCTCCCCTCTCTCCAGCCACCCACCCCGCCACTGAACCCACCATCGACGACAAACCCAACACACCACTGACGGAAACCCCTCACATGCAAAAAACAAAAATATCAAAAAAATCAACACAAAATCAACAGTAAACCACCACCCCACTGCTGAACCACACCCCAAAACCATTAGTCACCACCCGAGACCCACCCCAACCCATAACCACCCGAGACTGAGATCAACCCCAACATCACACACTCTCGGACCCAATCTAAGCCCATCCCCCTTGCGCCCCCAGCCACCCATCTTCCCTCCCTCAACCTCGTTTTCTCATCTTCAATGACATTGGATCTCCCAGCGTTGCACGATGGGGAAGGAGGAGAAGATGATGGACTGGGTCGATGATGACAGAGTTGTCGCAATCTTGACGGAGCTGTTGAAGTCGATGAGGAAGGAGGAGAAGATGATGTACTGGGTCGTTAGGGTCCTTGTGAGATTGGATCTTGGCAGAGGGGTGGGTGGCTGGGAGGGAGTGAAGGGTTGTGGGTTGGGGTGGTTGTGGAAGCCGGAGCTTTTCCGACGACTTCTTTGATAGGATTAGACGACGGTGAGGGGGAGCTGTGGGGCTGTTGGGGTTGCTCGGGTTGGGGGGGCTGCAAGCTGCTAAGTGGGGAAAGAGGGCGGTGTTGGATTTTTGATGAATTTTTGTTTGTTTTTTTTTATTTTTATAATTATTTCATTTTTAAAAGTTTATTGATTTTTTTTTGTCTATGAAGCATTTTTTAAAGCCACGTCAGTATGCCACATAGACGGTTAACGGTCTCAGAGACTGGAAAACTTGACGAAGGTATGTGGTTGTAACGAAATGAAAGTTGAGGAATCAAAATATAATTTTTTAAACTTGAGGTACCAAGTTAAAATAAATAATATACTTAGGATACTTTTATGTAATTTGACCTTAATTTAAAGTCCCAGCAAATTGCAGAGTTACAGTAGTACATGATTTCTTTGGTCTGAACAGTAGTACATGATAAGATTTGCAATTGTTTGTATGTAACTTTTCCTTTTTCTGGCATGTGGCCTGAAGACAGAAAGTTTAATTTCAGTGTTTCTCTGATCAGTGATTCAGTTCATCATGGATTTATGGAACACTTTTTAATTTTGTTATTTTATTTATTATCATCTCTTGGAAGAAGCCTCAATTGCTGCAATTCCCATATATTTGCTGAAAAGGATAATAATGAGCTCCACCCCTATGAATGTGCTATGTTTTAGACCACATAAACATTGGGCATAGTACTTAATTGTTTTATAGGGCAACTCAGTACTCAAAAGTCATTGATTCCTAATATTTGTAGCAATGCCAATTCCAATGCCCAAAAGACTAAAC
Organism: Dryas octopetala; assembly: GCF_963921425.1. Taxonomy (NCBI): domain Eukaryota; kingdom Viridiplantae; phylum Streptophyta; class Magnoliopsida; order Rosales; family Rosaceae; genus Dryas; species Dryas octopetala. Next base: position 10,932,450 of record NC_141366.1, on the reverse strand, counting down.
TCCATTAAATGTGTTTGACCAAAACCTGCAGGCTACATAGAGCTAGGCTAGGCTATTGGGTGTCACTTTTAGTACTTGAAGTGCACTTCAATACCAAATTAGCAATTGGGTGTCAAAGTGTGTAATGCATTGAGGTCTATTTGAAATTTTTTTGCATATTCTGATGGGTGGTGCAATTTTAGTTATGTGTTTGGATTTTCTGATTCTGCTGCAATCTGTAGGTTTTGTACTGGCTGAGGCAAAGCTGCAGTAGCTGTTTTGACTGCATTGGTGAAGAGGAAGAGAGGGTGGGGCTTAAAGCTCAGTGATCTCAGAGCCTCACAGATGCCCCTCCAGGCCCTCACTCTCTCTCCCCCGCCAGCTATTCAAACCCTAAGCGTGGCTTGATAGGATTGATTTGAACCCTTTTTGTTTTCAAGTGTGTGTGATAGGGCATTAGCTACTGTAACAGTACTGTTGTTGCTGCTGTTGGTTTTGTTGTTGTTGTCACCTTCTTCTGATTTGTCACGTGATCATTTACCATCATTTCCACAACAATATCAATGGCTCTCATTTCACTCTGCATTTTCCCACAAACAAATTGTGCAACAAGTTATATTCCTTGCCATTTAAGGCATGTGCCCTTTGTCTTCTTGCACTTAAATTTTATTATTTTACTATTTTCATCCAATTATTCTTCTTCTTTCAAGAACCAATATCTAAGAAGAAGAATTTGAATTCAAAGAGAGATCTCACCCAAGAAAAAAAAAAAAAAAGAGAGAAGGCTGAGATTTGAATGGTGAAAAAACGTTTGTTTTACTATTATATATGTCGGAAAAAAAGAATATATAGTAAGATATGCTAGGGTCATGTACAAATTTCCTTGGTTTCTCTTTTCAACATAAATTAGACTGTTTAAAAGGACATAAATAATAATTTTAAAACTGAAAATTGTATGATAATTGTAGACCACTTCTTTCTTTTTTGGTACAAGACCACTTCATTTTTCTTTGTTTCTTACTTTCACTCATTCTCTACATACACTTATTTTTCGGACATATATTGCATGTGATAATTTTTTTTTTTTTTTTTAAATAATGATTATAGGATTACACATTTTCTTTTCGTCACAATTCTAGAAATTTTTTTGCCTACAACCGTTAGACTATATTAGCTTTGAAAATAAGCTTTAGCAATCGGCTAGCTCGAGGCCTTGGAAGGACTTGGTAGACTTCCACTGGGTTGGGCTCAGATAGTGGCTCGAGCCTACCAGGCTCTGTTTTTCATAACCATATAAGAATATGGGCCAGGGTACCTCATTATGCAGATAAAATAAATTGGGCTTCTACTATTGTTTGTGTGACCCAAAGAGACCCCATGATATTAGTCATGATGGCCTAAATGGTCACTACGAAGGGAAGAGAGAACTGCAAATTAAATCACATCTCTCAAAGTTTATCTAAATTTGAATTGGACCGGATTCTCTACCCATTTGTCTACCTATTTACAGGGGTGTGCAAAAATACCAAAAAATCGAGTTTTGAACCGAATTAAACATTGGTTTGGTTTGGTTTTTTTTGTTTTTTGTTTTTGTTTTTGGATAACAAACTAAACCAAACCAATGATAAGCGATTTGGTTTTGGTTTTCAATATTGAAATTTTCAGTTTTAACCGAACCGAACCACCACTTATAATATATTCATTTTTATATATTAATTTGTTTATATATAATTTTAATACCTATTATAGAGTAAACCAAATTTCCTATTATAGTTTATATATATTTGTATATGTTTATTATAGTTTATAGTATATGTTATACTTTATAGGATTAGTCTATAATTTATAGTTTGTATATACTATACTACTAGGATATATATATACTAAAACAATTATAGTTAAAGGTATATGGTTTAGGGTATATGAGTATAATAGTATAGGTAATTGGTATAAAGTATACTAATATATAGTATATGAGTATATGCGATAAGGTATAGGGTATAGGGTATGGCTTAGGCCAGACTTGGTTTGGTTTTGGTTAATCGATATTCTTGGTTAACCAAACCAATTGGCTTGAATCAGGCTTGGTTTGGTTTTGGTTCTCAAATTGGCTATTTCAAAAATATTGGTTTAGTTACGGTTATATTTTTGTAATTCGGTGGTTCAGTTTTTCAAACTATGCACACTCCTACCAATTTCCCTACCATGTTTTTAATGTTCCAAATTACCCATAATCTTGGCCAAATTACCTAGACTTGTGTTTGAATCTATGTTATCATAATCACTATATTCTAAATGATATAATATATGAGTGTTTGTTCTTCATTTGACAAAAATAATTTTCAATTTTTTTTATCAGAATATCGATATTTTTCATCATTTCAATTTAGAAAAATAGTGTAGTTTCCACTTTTACAAATTGATCCCAATTCCGCCGATAATTTAGATTTTACAACTTGGGTTTTAGGCCTTCCAATTGAGATGGGCTTGTTCCGGCAACATGTCGATTCCAATCCTTAAAAGGAGCTAAACAAAACCTTGCACTGCATTCAGAAGTATGACAAGCACACCAAGTCCTAAATCCCAAAACTTAACATTTTTATTTTATTTTTTTGAATACTAATAAATTTTGAAAATTTAAGATGTTTTTAAGAAGCTGAAATCTTTGGATGCATCACTAGACACTAGCAATAACAGAATTAATGATTGGGAAAGTAGTATTAGGCCATAAACCAAAATCGATCAATTCAAACAAAAAATTACAAGGAAGAAAAATAAAAAACAGAAAGGAATGTAAGCAGGGATTAAGTAACAGAATGCTTATGATTGAAGAGTCAAAAAGCAAGCTGTGTCGCAAGACCTGTTTTGGAAATCCATTTGGCCCATGAATTACGAAATGCCCAGCCACAGCAAAACAAAAAATTTATTGATTTAAGTCTGGGCATCAGATACCAATGGGCTTCAATAGATAACAATGAAATTTATGAACACATGAATTTTTAAAAATCAGAAGAACAAAAAAAAAGAGCAAGGCTTTATGTTTTGGTGCAAGTGAGATCAGATGGTAGTGCATGTAATTTGGTTTTAATCATCACACAAATTTGATTTTCAGGATGATTCAATGGATAAGTATCATCACACCTCCTTGCTTTTGCATATACAGAAGAAACTAAGAGAAAAAAAAAAAAAGATGGGAAATTGGTAGAAATTATTTTTAAGAGAGGAATCAGAAAGAGAGTCAATCACCACCAAGCATCAATTAGATGCTAGTAAGACTGGGGCGACAAAGCTTCTCATCATTTTCCTCCTAATGGCTAAAACACTAATTATTATAAAAGAACACAAACATAAACACAGTCGCAGACACAAACACAAAAGAGAACATGGAGAATAGGGTGAGCAAGACAGTGTCTTTTATAGGCTGATATTAGGGTTTGGTTTTCTGTTTTTCTTTCTTCTGGTCTGGGTCTAAAATCCAGGACGGCCCAATATTTAAGGCCCAAGCAAGTTTTAAGATGGGCTCTGACTAAAGTGTCTTCTGTCGGCCCATTTTTAACCATTCTAGTAAGAAAAAAAATATATGTTAATGGCAGATCATGCTAAAGTAACACTAGAGTTACAAAATTTGTTTATTTAAATTTACTCACCAAATGATGTGTCTGAACACGTTAATGAAACATATGTTAGTATATCTTTCTTTTTGTCAATGAAACAATGACACATTATTTGGTTATTTGGTCAACAAAATTTGATAAACAAATTTAGTGTGAAGTAATATTCATTAATTATCAATCCATATGCCTAGAAGTTAATTGTTAGGGATAGATTGATAGATACAACAGTTTTTGAGTGGAAGTAACTTCCCCATCAGATAACTTGTTTAAGTATTCAAAAAGTGGAAAAATGCTCAAGTGGACCACCTTGCTCACATTATGATGAACAACACACACTGTTTAAAATTCAAGCACATAGCCAATCTACCCAAACTGGCTTGAAAGGTAGGAAGAATCAAAGAACACAAGCAATAATTATTACTTTTTGAAACTAAGATACAACAAATGAAGAAAACAGATCTCATCTCTTAATCAAGATCAAAATATAGGGGACGGTGCCAACTTTAGCAAGCTTCCATTGTTATCTACCCAAACAACCACCATTCAACCCATTGAAACCCAAACAGCTACCCACTAATGCTCAATGTCCATAGCCACAGCCCACCATCCAAATAATCTCCTTCACTGTGCCACGATTCTGAATTCAAGCTCTACTTTCAGGTAATGTGTGTGTTCCAAATGACAAAGCATCCTTGTGGCTTTTCAGACTCCTCATATTCCGCCCAAGATGGCAAAATTCTTATTCAAGTGCCGACAAGGCAACACTCTAAGGTTGTCCCGTGCAGTCCCAATCTATGCTTGATCTTTTCTGGAGATAACTTGAACTAAAACGAAACCATACAACAGTTAATACTTCAGATAATGAGATATAGATTACGAATGAATACATTGCTTTCTTTAGAAGTCCAAGGGCCTACAAAACAATAACAAAAACTAACTTATACTCAATTACATCAGTTCTTCAGTTCTTTTTCCATCATGAGACCACCTTTTGTATTTTTAATCTATATATGATTAAGCACAGAGAATAACAAAAGGTCTCACCATTTTATCATCTAAGAAGAGAAAACGAAAGTTGTATTCTCTTGGAGCCAATCAACTTGAACATCATTAAAGACTCAACTGCCTCAGTTACATGCACTCATGCATGCATGCATGTACAACTGAATCCAGCATTACATTGTTTTAGTTTGAGCGTCCAGGCAGTCAATGTAATATTTATCACTGTTCATCCATTCCAACGATTATCTATAACTTATTGATGATTGTTAGCATGCAACACAAATATTTGTGCAAAATTCTAAGTTAATATTTTATAGTTGTCTTTTCCATAAGAAAGAAGAAATGTCTAGTACCTTCAAGACACAACTATGTTACTGTATCCCTGAATGTTCTGTGGCTGTCTTATCTGCAAATTAGAGCTAGATTTTTCAGCCACAATCATAAGTAGAGCAATGATGCAAATGTTGAAGCATAAAAATGTTTACCAATACATACACATGCCATTAGACCTTCCTATTCTAGTTTCATGCAAATTTCACCACACACACACACCAGAGTTCTGCAAATTAATTTTAGACACTCATCCAAAAAACAAGTTATGTACTTAAACAGCAAGTTAGACCCATGTTATGTAAAGCCAAAACATTAATTGCTTAAGCATATTGAAAGTCTCAAACTACTCCCAGTGGGAGCTTTATTAGGTACATGTACATGTCTATGACTCTATGGCACACAAATTAGGTATACAGATCAAAATTTCGAAGTGAGAAATCCTGAATGTAACTTTTCTATTCTTACACAATACTGACATGGATTATAACTATATAAGTATATAGCTAGCAGAAAATAGCATATTAATATTGATCACCATTTGCCAAAGACAAATTGAGAAAATCACAGATTTGTATGACCTATGTCTCTTTTGTTCTTTTTGATAAGTCACTTGTATGACCTGTGTCAGAATTTATTAGCTTCAAAATGTTTCAAAGTTCGGGTCCACATAAATTTTAGATACTCTGGAAGTTGTACTAATAGAAATGTGAACCTCAAATCAAATCAATCAACTTGTCTAATTAAGTTCTTAATCTAACTATCTAACCACATCTGTCCACACCCTTAACTTGATCACACAAGTCCCTCTTTCTACTTTTCTTCCATTACAACTCAATTATCCCAAGCAGACACATAGACGACAAGTTTTAAAAAGGGACAAATTTTTGTACCATAAAAGATGGCCTCCCAACGAATATCTGATATTTTGACTTTGAGTATTATCGCCTCTCTATATTATGACATAAATACAGTCTGCCCCTACTTAAAAGTTGTAGAAGCAGGACTGCTAAGGCCCTGATAAGAATGAAAGAATATCTGATAATAGCGACTCAGATTGTACTGAGAAAATGTAGAAATTTTGGACTCAATGTATGAAATAGTAGCAAATACATAATAACAAATCCTTAGGTTCCCAGTATAAGGGAAAAGAACAACAACACTTTTGTGTGCCTAAATTTAGAGGGTAAGTGCTGAAAGCTCAAGCAAGGACTTGAAACTCTTAATAAAACCAAATTGTTAACTTTAAGCATTACTAGAAGATGAAGATTTATAGCAATACCATGTTGATGGTGATGTTGGACCCCCACAGATAGCATGCGGTCTATATTATCAAGACGGCGCTGTACGGACTTGAGAACTGAATTCAGAGACGAAACTCTCTTCCTAACCACAGAAATCTTGGCCGCGTGCTGCATTATGAATGGCAAGGGCGCATCTTCTAATAGCTTATCAAGTTCTGTCCACAATGTTTCAATGTTCAGCTCAAAATAATTGCAAAAAAAAAAAAAAAAACAAGAAGATGAAGTTACCGCGGGTTAGGCGATCGAGCGCTTGAGTGAGGTGGTCTTGGCTTGTGAGGGTTTGCTGAGCTTTGGAATCGAAGTCTTTAATGACATTGCCCAGCGTCGAAGATAGTGCCTTTGCCAAAGCCTCCGATTCTAATAATCTCTTGTCATTCTCGTTCGAATTCACATTCACACTCACACTCTTCTCCTCCGATGACTCGCAGGCGCTTTCCATTTTTATCAGACTCACTCAGATTGATTCAGCTCTCGAGTACTAATTTCTTCACCCTCACTTTCCTACGTTTTCTCGCCAACCAAACAGAGAAACGGGTATTGATTGTTTTGGTTATCGGGCTTCTCTAGTTGGGCCTCGGGACACTTTCGCGCGAGCCCACTTAACCGCAATGGGGCCGCTCGGGCTGCCCGACCCGGCCCGGCCCATGTCTATATATATAAATAATGCAAGCCGCGCACAATTTTAGGGTTCCGAAGTTTGCATTCTGGTGACATCGGCCGTCGTTATCGAAGATGAGAGCCAAGGTAAAATTCTTATCTGGTTCTTCAATTCCCTTTCCCATCTTTGCGTCTGAGCTTTGAATGTTAAATCTTTTGGATGATACCATTAAACTGATTTGTTGTTTTTAACACTGTTTCAGTGGAAGAAGAAGCGCATGAGGAGGCTGAAGAGGAAGCGCCGAAAGATGAGACAGAGATCAAAGTAGGCTGGCACTTTTGCTCCTTCATCTGCATCAACTTGTGCCAATGTGCCATGGCATGTACTATGTCAAGTTTTGTACACTGGAGGATTCTACTATGTATTTTGGTTTTTCCTAGTTTTGGATTAAAACTCTGTTTCTGTTAAATGTTTTTTTTTTTGGTCAAGTTTACTTTGCATCTAATTGCATAATTTAAAGTCTTTTGCGTGTTTAAAACTGAATGGCTTACTTGTTGTGGCTCTACTTGTGGGATGTGTTTATGCAATTATATGAATAAAAAGTTGATTAGGTTGAGCAAATGCAGACATAATTTTTTAATTTGAATAAAAAGTTGAGCAAAAATGAGTAGATGAATTTTCGAGTTGGGTTGTAGAAATATTGTCCGGTTTTTGCTCAATCCTTAAACCTGCGCAATTCATTCAAGATATCATAAGTTGGGCAATCTAAGAAAATCCCAAGAATCAGTGGCCAAAACAAAGAAAAAGAAACTCCCAAGAATCTGATAAACTAATTTGGACAATACCTTTTATGACTTCCTCAAGTTCTTCAGGTAAAGTGAACAACCCTCCCAAACAAAAATGTTTTAACAAGGATGAGTTCTTGATAAGTTGTTCAATTCTTCCATGGCCCTGTAGTCTTAATGCTTCATCTAGCATTCCTACTGTGCACAACGCTCTCAAGTCTCAAACAAGAATGAATCTTAACATCTCTACTACACGCATTTTTGTCCCGAAGATATATGCATTCTGTTCTAAGTTCTAACTTTTATTGTTATAATACTTGGTCAGTTCCTAAAAGCACTGTTAATGATTACTCAAGTTCTCTACTAACAAGGAAACAAGTTTTGAGAATCAAAATCACCTAAATGATATTCAATATATTTACATCTGCAGTCAGTCCGAATAATAGAAACCAAGTACACAATCTCCAGAGCTATTTACACTTCAAAAGCAATCATGGTGATTTTTGAAGCTAGCAATAAAATGAGGAAAAATTTGAGAACCAATTTCTGAGTTTTTTTTCTCCTCCAAATGATAATAACAATTTTAGTTTGAACAAGTAACCAGGAATATAGTGTTAAAAATGGCGTTTATATCAGCTTTAAGGAAGAAGCTGAACCACCAAATATCTAATCAGTTGTTAGACTAACTTTACAAAACAAATTTGAAGAATTCAAGTTCGCTACAAAGTTACAGTCTTTTTCTTCTTTTTTTTTCTTGGTTCATACAAAGGTACAGTCTTTCACTAACAAAATAATTAACTTGAAGAAGATAAAGAAATAGTATAGAGCAAAACTTCTGGTGCTTGAACTTGTTCCATGCCCAGTTCCAAACTCTGCAAATATCAGTATTCATAAGGAGTGCTTTTTCTTTCATTCGCCCAATGATGATCTACAAAACACATGATTGAACAGCACTCTGGAACTGATTTGCTAAAGCTTCTTGGTCATAGAAATCACTTGTTCACTAATCTTGTTTGTTTTGCTTTCCTTTATAGTATTTCTTTTTGTTTTCCCCCATATTTCTATACTGGTAAATCCTCAAGGTCATACTGCATAACAAGTCTTTCCACTGTATTTGGACTCATAACCTGTCTCCGGTGCAACTCTTTCAAAACTTTGGCTGCCAGCTCCATTTCTCCTTCATGCGCAAGCCCTTCTACAAAAATGGTATAGGTCATTTCATTAGGCATACGCCCTTTCTCGATCATCATCTCAAAAACCTGGAAGGACAAATCTGTTCTTCGGGACTTGCAAAACCCAAGTATAAGGGCATTGAAATTGTCGGTATCAGGCCTAAGGTTATTTTCTTCCATTACCTTGAAAATCTCCATGGCTTCATCTAGCATACCCTCCAAACACAACCCTCTGATCAAAGATGAATATGTATAAGAATCTGGAGTGAAACCATACTTGGTCATTTCATACAAAATCTGAAATGCTGGATATGTGTTCCCTTTCCTACACATGCTTGTAATCACGTTTTTGTAGAACTCATTTGTGGAGAACTTTTGCTTATTACCGAGGCTTTGAATTATAGAGTATGCCTCTTGCACCATCCCTTGCTCACAGAGCACAGCAAGGGCATTGTATGTTCCCTCATTAGGATTACATCGTCGAAAAATCATTTGGTCTAGACACTTAACCACAAGATCCACTTTCCCCTTTTTGCAGAGATGAGCAATTATCGGATTGTAGCTGGCAGCAGTGGGCTTGAACCGACCTCTCACCATTTCATCCAAAACTTCAAGAGCATGCTCAGTTCTACCATGAAGGGCAAGTGAACTAATTAAGATATTATATGTAACTATGGAGGGGGACCGATCCTCACCAACCATCTCAGCCAGAAGTGCATTTGCCTCTTCCCACCTACCCTCATAACACAAGCTCCTCAGTACAATGTTATAACTTACAACATTCGGATGGAACCCCATCGAAGGCAAATTCCTAAAGAACTGCATTGCCTCATCAATCCTACCTTCCTTGCACAAGCCAGTTAGCAAAACATTGTAACTAACCAAATTTGGCTTTCCACCTTTAGAAATTATCTCTTCCAGGAGCTTCATGGCTTCATTGACCCCTCTTTCCTTATAAGCAGCTTCAAGCAAGAAAGAGTAAGTATATACATTTGGGACCAGCCCCTTCTGTATTAGTCTATCCAAAAGTTGCAAGCTCTGATTCAAGTTTCCGCGCACACAAAGCCCTCTAACAAGCGAATTATAGGTAATAGTATTGGTTGGGTAGCCATATTCCTCCATTTTTTCAACCAACTGCATTGCATATCCAATATTGCCTCTTTTACACAAATAATTCACCAAGAAAGTATAAGAAGCTGCATCAGGTATAATGCCTGAAGCAACCATCATTTCGATCACTCTGACAGCTTTTCTCATCTTATTTGCCTTGCAGAGGTCATATAAGAGCTGGGTTGCTTGAACCACATCAGGCTTTTGGCCCTTCCCTACCATAGACTCTAAGTGCAGAAAGGCATCAATTAGTCTGAGTTCCCTACTTCTTCTGTCATTCTTGGCAGACCTCCAGTTGGGCAAGGTGAAAACTGTGTCTTTTGGAGAAATGGTGATCTGGGTAGATGCCAATACTCTAGAAAATCCCTTGTTCAGGGTCAGGGAATGGATTTGCCGAATGTGGGAAAAGAACCCACAACCCTTTCTAGTACTTTCTGGTGATGGGTGTGCAATAGGAGACACAGAATTTACAAGAATTGCCATGGACAGAGCTAAATAGTTTTGCTACTGAGGCTTAATCAAATATACTGCTCAAAACTTGAGATTATTAAAACAAGTCTCCAATCAGAGACATGTTTCTAACATGAAGCAATCAAGAAACTAAGAGATAAAAAAAGAAAGGGACAGAAAAGAATCAACATACACTGGATATCACTTGTTGGGTTTTGTTGGTTTCAAGAATGGTTGGCTGGTCCATTTGCTCTCCCACAGCTAAAGAAAGACGGAAACAGTTCCTGTTTTTCCTGTTTCTAATTCGGTAATTGGTGTATATAAATTTTCATTTGTTAATATTTTGCAACTCCATTTGGCCTTTCTCCACCCTCCACTGTCATCACTCCAGTCCCGTCCACTACCATGTTTTGTTATCCAAGACGTTGAGGCGTTGCTTATGTCCACGCGCATTTGACCAGCTTGGGTAACACTCTCTCTTAATTGAATGGGCTTGGGCCGCTTGGCTTACTTGATCCAGAGCTTATTGGGCTGAAGGATTTTAATTTTGTTGAAATAAATTCAACTAGAATTCTTGTATGAGTGGGGCTATACAGACCACTCTTAACTGTTAAGTTGACTATCTTAACATATTTTTTCTAACTTTTTTCCTATTTTACTCTTTATTGCAAAAACATGATAAAATCACTCAGATCCATTCGGCGGTCATCTACCGAAACATCCACCAATGTTCGGCAGATAAGTGTCGAATAAATACAAATATTTTGACAGATAACTGTCGAATGCTTTTTTCATTTCTGTTCGGTAGTTATCCACCGAATAATCCACCAATGTTCAGCAGATAACTGTCGAATAACCATAAATATTTCGATAGATAACTGTCGAATAACCCGACAAACAAAATTAAAATTTTTTGTTTTAAGGGTAAAGTTGAAATTTTAAAATAGGGTGGTCGAAATAGCATTTTTCTTCTTGTATCCACAAGCAGGATGTTATTATGTGATCCGTATGAAATCTCATTCGAGTAATATATAAACGACCAATACTATATGCCAATCTGATGTCTATATGTATACATTGGTTTGGCATATAAAATTATCGTATTGCTGGTATAGAATTGCCTGTATAAAATTTTAAATGGATCATATATGAATGACCATGTGTGGATGCAAGAATTACACCTCTACAACAACCCAAAATGTGACCAAAATTAAAAGCAGCGAACAAGATGATAATCTAGAGAATAACCCAAGAAAGCCAACCATCAGCTACACAATTTTTGAGTTCCTTTGTACAATCCATATGCAATCAAAATCAAGAAAACAATACTATATATTTTTTTGGCCAATAAGAAAACAATACTATAATTCTATAATAATTTATAAAATACTATATCAAGAAATAGAAAAGGTACACAAAAGAATCATTTTCTTCAATAAGTACTTGTTAAATAGGTTTGTCTCGTCAAAATTAGGATATTTGTGTTCAACACTAATAGTCTAATTCGATCAATTTATTAGTCAACTAGTATATCATGTCATTAAAAATTCTATCAATCAAGCAACAATGAACAATCTAACCATCATTCAATACCCTGAATTCTAAAAATCACCAAAAATCTCGACAAGAACAATCCCCATCACTGAAATGGTGAAACCTCAAGGAGTCTCTGACTATAATCTGCACACCAACAATCTTGGCCATAAACTTGATGGCATTATGGCAGTCACCACATATCCTCAAATTCTTAAACACCCGAATTGTTGATTGCCCATTCAAATTCAGTATCCCAAAAGCAACAGCAAGCTTCTCACTGTGGTTGCAAAGACTCCCCACTTTCTCCTCTTGATCCACGTCTTGCAGAACAAAATCAGTGTTGGGCACATACCCTGCAATTCTCATCTTCTCACCCATATCATCCAAAAACTTGTATATCTCTTCACTATGTTCATTGCTCCTATCACCAGCAACAAAAGAGTAGACTCTATTTCTCAGCTGAACCCAAGAACACCCTGGTGTTTTTGTGATTCCTCTGTCTCTCATCAACTTCCTAGTCTCTGAAGCTTCTTCCCATCGTTTGGCAGTGACCAAAATGTTGGACAACAGCACATAGTTACCAGGGTTATCTGGTTCAATCTCAAACAGCCTGTTGGCTGCAAGTTTTGCCAACTCCACGTTTTTATGCACTCTACAAGCACCAAGCAATGCTCCCCAAGCACCAGCAGTAGGTTCCATTGGCATTCTCTGTATGAACTGATATGCCTCTTCTAGGCGACTGGCACGGCTAAGCACATCAACCATGCATGAGTAGTGATCTGCATCAGGTTCTACTGAGTAATCCCTCCTCATTGAATCGAAAACCATGATGCCTTCGTCAACCAGCTGTGAATGGCTACAACCACACAAAACACCAGTGAAAGTAACAGAATTGGGCTTCACCCCGGAGTCCAACATTTTTCTGAATAACAACAAGGCTTCTTCTCCATTCCCATGCATTGAGTTTCCAATGATCATTGTATTCCAAGCAACTGTATCCTTCCTCGGCATCATATGGAAGACTCTCCGCGAAAGTTCCAACTCACCACATTTTGCATACATGAAAACCAGAGCTGTTGTGGTTGCCAAATCCTCCATCAAACAATTCCTAAAGATGTAACTATGAACCTCTTTGCCTGCCCTCAAGCTCTCCAAATCTTTGCAAGCTGGTAACAAACTGGTAACTGTTATCTGATTGGGCTTAAATCCCGACTCTTGCATTTGCCCAAGCATCTTCAACGCCTGCTCGGTTTGCCCATTATTCAGGCACCCCCCAATAACAGCATTCCATGAAGCACCATCCAATCTGACACCTTCCTTTCTCATCCGAAGAAACAGATCAATACCCTTTTGGCATTCTCCGTTAAAGAAATAAGCTGTTAAAAGTGCATTCCAGGACACAACATCTCGTTGAGACATCATGTCAAACACCAGTTGAGCTTGCTTGATGCTTAGGCAACTAGCATAGATGTTCACAAGCGCGCTGCTGACAAATACATTCTCTGCCATTGCATGTTTTACCACATACCCATGAATCTCTCTTCCCGAATTCAAATCTTTCAATTCCGAGCAAGCGGGTAGGATAGAAGACACGGTCACCGCATTGGGTCTCACTCCATTCAACCCCATCTCGCGGAAAGCCACCAAACCTTGTCTGGGTAGCCCACAGTTGACATAAGAAGAACACAGAGAGGTCCACGAAACCACATCTTTCACAGGCATGTCATCAAATACCTGTCTTGCCGCATCAACATGTTTACATTTCCCAAACATATCAACCAAAGCATTGCCCAAAGCGATATCGGAACGAAACCCCAATCGAATTGCTTCGTCATGGAATTCTTCAGCATTTCTACGATCACCCAGAGCGGCACAAGCCTTAGCAACCGAGAGAAGTAGAAGATTATCGGGAACAATGTTGCGAGCTCTCAGTGAAGTGTAAAGCTTTATGGACTCCTTGAAGAACCCAAGTCGCGTGTGGGCTGAAATGAGCACGGTCCATACACGTAGGTCTGGATCGGGAATTTGATCGAACAGGTGACGGGCACGTTGTAAATCGCCGGAATTACAGTAAACTTTCAGGAACCTTAGGGTCAGGTGAGGTGGGAGATTGGTGGGTATCTTTGAAAGCATGTCGAAGTTTACTAGTGTCTTATTGAAAGGCTCAATTTCTTTGTGCCACGACAGGTAAAAATGGTAACATGACTGTTTTGCTATTACCACTCTGCGTCAGTTTGGTAGCTCATAGAGGCCTCAAATGAATTAAATTGTGTCTCACTATATTTACTATTACCACTCATGCGTAGGGGCAGTTCTAGCACAGTTGAATTTCAGTTGAGCTTGAGCTGAGTTAATGCTTGACACTAGCTAACTGCTAAGCTCATCATCGTCTTTTTCGTAAGATCGAGCTTGAGAATTTGTGATATAGTTCTAATTGATAATTACAATATGCATAAACCCTTGGGGTACATGTTAGCCCAAGTGGTAAGCATAGGTAGGGTAATGAATTATGATTAAGTTGAGTCGAGTTTGATTCCCTCCAATGTAACAAAAAACAAAATACTATATGCATGGCAAAATCCAGCTTTCATGGAAATATTACTATTTCCAAAGCTGAAATTGTTGTGGCCCAGAGCAAGTATGCGTGTGAGGGTTGTACTTAATACTTATACTCTGGCATGTAAAATTGTGTTCTACAAATAATGTTTCCAAAGCTTTCATTCGTGAACCAAAATCCATTTTTGATTTGGTCAATATGTTTACAGGAAGACATACATAGGATTTTCTGAAACACAAGTGAAGCTTCATAGCAGCTGGGAGAGGATAAAAACTTGCATGGGACGGTGTATATGCCTCTCCTACTCCTGGGAGAGGTCTTTGTCATATGAGTTCCCTTGAAAATTCTCGAAGGCTTTTTGGCAGCCCACTTTTGTTGTTCTGGTAAATTTATCAGCCTGTCAATTTCATTTAGTCTTCCTCTTGTGAACAACATGTCTATTAGTTTATGAATTTATGAGTTTATTTCAATGAAAAGATTTTTAAACCAAGGTGTCATGTCATTCAAGAAACCCAAGTCTGAAAATAGATTTAATAGCCCTGAAAGAAAAGACACTTGAAAGAGACATATAAAAAGAAGCATATTAATAGTTGACAAATGATCATCAGTAGGTAAACCAGTGACTAAACATATTGCGTCTTAAATTTCTATTTCATTGGCAATCTAGAGTACTGTCTGGTAGAAGCATCCTCTGAAAGAAAATTGGTAAAACGCATGCCGTACTCCTCTATAATTTTCACATTAGTATGAAGAATATATGCAAATAAAAGTACATCTACAGGTAAAGATGAAAATAAAAAAGGTAGGGCCTTATCATGGTTACTTTTAAATAGTATTTATAGAGACTAAGCCAAGCTAATAGACCAATCAAAAGCTTAAGATTTTCCATTTTTACTTCCTCCAACTCCTCTGCATATATTATGTATTACTTTCTTTCAATAAGACAGACTATAAGGCTACGTTTGGCACGCTGGACTGTGTTGGATTGGACTATTCTTATGGATTATGCTGGATAGTGTTGGACTGGAGTAAGCTGGACTAATGTTATCCTGTGTTTGGTGTTGTGTCGGACTATGAAGTTGGATAAACTAAATAACATTATCCTGTGTTTGGTGTATGGTCGGACTAAGTTATAATTATATTAATTTATAAATAAATAAAATATATTAATTATCAAAATAAATTTTATTAATTTTAATGCCTAAAAATATAAATTTATTTATGTATTTTATTAAAAAAATATGCTTTTATAACAAAAGTCTCACTCCCAAGACACTACCATTTCAGATAACAAATTGTAATTGATAACAAATAAGAAGGCAAAGCAAATAGAAAAACTCACTCCCAACCTCCCAGGCCGTCACTCTCACTCCCTCCCTCATTTATCTCTATTTCCCTCTCCCCAACGCCATCCTTCATCTCCTTCTTATCTCACTCAAGCAAAAAACCAAAACCATCATCTCTTTCTTCTTTCTGTCTCTCTCTCTCTCTCAATCTCTCTTTCTCTCCGCGCCATCTTCTCCTCCTATGTCTGCTGATGATGGCGTTTCAAAATCGGAGAAGTCGACGACCTCCGCTGTCGACCATTCTTTTTCGGCGACGTCGTGAGTCCCCGTTGGTACCAGCTTCTTCCTCTCATCGAGCTGGACCCAAAGGTGGCTTTTGATCATTCATCGGACCACCACAATTGCCGAATCGAAGCTCCAAAGCCACGACCTCCCTCTGCCGATCTCCGGCGACTCCGACGGCGGATGGCGACGATCTTCAATGGGCTTTTATCCTCTCTTTCTGCTCTTTCCATTGGTGTAAATGCATGTGGTCAATTGTGCTCAAATCAAAAAGCCCCAAATTGCAGGAACCAATTTTGGTATTCTGATTTGCAGGAACCAGTTAATCAACAAATCAATTGCCTCTGTTTTGGTCTTTCTGAGTTGCAGGAACAAGTTCTTAGATAGCGAGGTTCCTTTAGCGTTAATCCGGTTCTTAGATAGCGAGGTGTTTTCATCCCTCGCTATTTACCAACCCGGTGTTTTAGAAGAAGCGGTGCTAGATAGTCTCATTTAAAATAATACCGGGCCTTACCAAACGTGGGTTTACTGTGTTATTTAACACAATCCTAGCTAGCACCGGCTAGCACGGTGAAACAAACGTAGCCTAAGAGATATACATTCTGATCAGAAATCAGAATATCAATGCAAGCCTTGAGAATCCTTTTTGTGTGCTCGCTCTTATTCTCCTTCTTTACAATTTCAACTACAAATACATTAAACACAATCACTTCAAGTCAATATATTAGAGATGGTGAAAGTACTCTAGTTTCAGCAGGTGGAAGCTTTGAACTAGGATTCTTTACCCCTGGTAAATTAAAAGGCCGATACTTGGGAATATGGTACACTATTTCTACTGAGACAATTGTATGGGTAGCCAACAGAGAAACACCACTTGAAGATTTTTCAGGGGTTTTAAAGGTCACTGATCAAGGAGTTCTAGTCCTTCTCAATAGCTCAAACAGCATCATATGGTCATCCAATTCATCAAGAACTGCTGAGAATCCAGTATCACAACTCTTGGATTCGGGAAATCTTGTTGTTAAAGATGGAAATGAACCTAACCCTGATAACTTCTTGTGGCAGAGTTTTGATTATCCTTGTGACACACTCCTACCAGAAATGAAGCTTGGTTGGAACTTAGTTACTGGTTTAGAAAGGTATATATCGTCTTGGAAGAGTGCAGAAGAAGATCCTGCTCAAGGAGAGTTTTCACTACGGTTGGATCCTCATGGTTTCCCACAGATTTTTGTAATGAACGGAGCAAAGATACAGACTAGAGCAGGGTCATGGAACGGCCTTGAATTAACAGGATATGTAAGACGGCCAAACCCAATATCTGAGTTTGAATTTGTGTTGAGTAGGGATGAGGTCTATTATGAGTACATACTCCTGAACAGGTTGATGTTCTCGAGATATGTATTGAACCCATATGGCATTGCACAGTGGTTCACATGGAATAACCACACACGTAGTTGGGAACTTTTCTTTACAACCCAAGCAGATCAGTGTGAAAAATATGCCTTGTGTGGTCCATATGCTAGCTGCAACGTCAGTAACAATCCCCAATGTGCATGCTTGAAAGGATTCGTACCAAAATCTCCAAAAGATTGGAATTCAGGATATTGGTCTGATGGGTGTGTTCGAAAGACTCCGTTAGCTTGCAGCAATAGAGATGGCTTCTTTACGTACAGTAGAGTTAAATTTCCAGACACTTCTTCTTCCTGGTATGATAAGAGCTTGAACCTCAAGGAATGCAAGGGATTATGTTTGGGAAACTGCTCATGTACGGCATATGCAAATTTAGATGTCAGGGAGGGCGGAAGTGGCTGCTTGCTTTGGTTTGGAATCCTCACTGACATAAGAGCATTCACCTCTGATGCTCAAGACATCTATGTACGAATCGCTGCTTCAGAACTAGGTAGCTTTTACAATTTTATCTTATCTTCTTTTTGTTTTTCTTTCCAATAGTGGATAACATTATCACAATATTTTCTGAATTTAAGGGAAAATGAGTTTTTCTTCTATTTTTTTGTCTTTTTGTTTTTTCTTTTGGAGGTGGGGTTGAGGGGGCAGCAGTTAGGAGCAGTGTGGTAAAAATTAATGAGTTTTCCTAGATCTAGGCTCATAAGCAAGCAGAACTTTGTGTTCTTGTAGCCACAAGTAATACCATGAAAACCAGAAGTGGAGGTTGGTTCTGCAGTTGGACATGATGCTTAATTGGCAGTTATGCAAAGTATGGCCAGAATAAGTTAGTTTAGAGTCATAATTAACTGCAATATGAGAAATTGCTCCAAATCACATGCAAAGTTTATTTTACTTGTGATCTTTCAGATAATATTGAGAAAAGGAGCAAGTTCAAAAAGGAAAAGCAAGCTGCAATTTTAATCAGCTCCGCAGTTTTTCTCATGGGAATGCTAATTGTTGGATTGGTCTTGTATATAAGGAAGAAGAAATTCAGAAATCAAGGTAAATTTCTCAGACACAATACATGTTTGCAAGATTCTGGCACAAAAGTCTAAATCAAGGTATTTTGACTATGAAAAATGGATAAATAAGGTGGTCAATATTTAATTTCAATAGTGCAGCTGTCCACAGCTAGTTATTCATGCTGAAGAGACCTCCTACTATTTCAGGAGTCAAAAGACAGGATTACCTTGAAGAAGACAGGGAAGACATGGAGTTACCACTATTTGACTTGACAACAGTAGCTAATGCCACTAATGACTTTTCAAGCAGAAACAAGGTGGGAGAGGGTGGTTTTGGAACTGTGTACAAGGTAACATAAATTGGTGCAATTAAAATGAGCTATTTTGTGATTCAAAATTTATGACTTTTCTGAATGAATATCCATAGGGTACATTGATAGGAGGGCAAGAAATTGCAGCAAAGAGGCTTTCAAAGAATTCTGGACAAGGGATGAGAGAGTTCAAAAATGAAGTTATACTGATAGCCAAACTTCAGCATCGCAATCTTGTAAATCTTCTGGGTTGTTGCACTCAAGAAGATGAAAAAATCTTAATATATGAATTCATGCCCAACAGAAGCTTGAACTTCTTTATTTTCGGTATGATCCTCTCCAAATTCAACCACATGGCCTTTAATTCATAGCATCCTTCTTTTTTAAAATTATTCTACTAGGATTGAATGTGGCATTTAACTAATTAACATGCTAAAAAATTGTTTAGACGACGAAAGAAAAAAATTGCTAGACTGGCCCAAGTGCTTCCACATTATTGACGGAATTGCTCGAGGGGTTCTTTATCTTCACCAAGACTCTAGATTAAGGATTATCCATAGAGATCTGAAAGCTAGCAATATATTGCTAGATAACGATATGAACCCAAAGATTTCAGACTTTGGCCTGGCAAAAACATTTGGCAGTGATCAAAGTCATGCCAATACAAATAGAGTTGTTGGAACGTAGTAAGTATATATTATTAGACTTGTTTTATGGTTTATGTTTTACATTGTGCTGTTTTTGGAATTCCTTCTCACTGCAATTTTGTTACGCAGTGGTTATATGCCTCCTGAATATGCAGTAGATGGAATTTTCTCAACGAAATCTGATGTATTTAGCTTCGGAGTTGTACTGCTAGAGATATTGAGTAGAAGGAGGAACAGGGGATTTTGCCATCCAGATCATCACCTTAACCTTCTTGGACATGTAAGTATAAAGAATGAGATATACTGTTTTACTTTGAAGAAACTAGTGAATTAGACGGTGCAAACCAAGCAACCTCCTGCAATGGCATGACATATAACACTATAGAGAGTATGTAACATTGCTCTGTTTGTTATTTACATAGAGGGATACAGACATGGATCCATCCTACTAACATATATGTTTCAATTTTTTAAGGCATGGACACTATGGAACCAAAATAAACCACTGGAACTGATTGATAAGGCGTTATTTGACTCCTGCACCAAATCCGAAGTGTTAAGGTGTCTTCATGTGGGTCTGTTGTGTGTGCAACGAGTACCAGAAGACAGACCAAGCATGTCATCTGTGGTTATAATGTTGAGCAGTGAGATTATGTTGCCTCTACCAAAGCAGCCTGGTTTTTACACTGAACGGAGTCTCCCCGAATCACCATCAAGGATGCGTGACCCCTGTTCAGCGAATAATTTCAGCATTACGTTGCTAGAGGCTCGGTAGATCCTCATTCTGGTGCTTGTTAATGCTTTTGTCTACCATCACAAAGATGTGTTTGTCAGGTTGACTTGAACCTTGTAGGCTTAGATGGGACACAATGACTTGAGATTACTCATAAACATTTCTTTAATTATAAGTTTGGAGAAGTTCCTACAGTACAGCAAACAGAAAAGAAAGGATTTGGGATTCTTGGGTTATGGAAGAAAATTTAATGGCAATAGGCTTTGCCATTTAGTTTACCTGGCTCTGTTCTAATCACCCAGGGATAGTGGTAACAAACAACCAGAAAATTTGTGAATTGAAAAATAATGTGAGAGATTTAATCCATTTAGGTAATTTTATGTTTGTTTTGTTGAATTCATATTGGAGTTCTATTGCTTGATCGGTTTTCACTTTTCTATTGTTCCCTTAAAGTGAACAATGATGAGAAAATAAAACAACTTCTATTAAAGGTCTAATCTATGCTGAGTTCTGACTGCTGTCATTTTAGCTCTCAAAATGTGGGATTGAAAACATACCAAGCTGCCATCAAAGATACTAGCCTCCCATATTCTTTTAAATTTTTATTATTAACCTTGTAAGTTATATAATCAAAGTCTTCATTAAATTTGTGAATTGAAACTAAAGTTAGCACGGACCATGCATGTAGGTCTGGTTCGGGAGTTTGATTGAACAAGCATGTTGTAAATCGCCGGAATTACAATAAACATTCAGGAACCAAAGACTCAGGTGAGATGGGAGGTTGGTAGGTGTCTTTGAAAGCATGTCATTATTGATGAGCCAGTTTGCTAGCTCACATAGGCCTCAAATGAAATTAAATTGTTTCTCACTGTATTTACCATTACCACTCTGTGTACCGCAGTTCTAGCACAGTTGAAGTTCAATTTAAGTTCATTATTAAGTGGTGAATCCGATTTGCACAGCCAAAACAAGCTTTCATGGAAATATTTTTTCCAAAGCTGAAATTATTATGGTTTGGCCAGAGCAAGTATGCATATGAGGGCTGTACTTATACACAGGAGGATTGTAAAATGCTCTGGCAAGTAACAATTTCTGCTCTAGAATTAATGTTTCTGAGGCTTTCATTCTTCAATAAAAGTCAAATTTTGATTTGAAAATCTAGTCATTTATCTTGACAATCACGAGCATGACTGATCCTTTGTCCACACAATATTTGACATGATGGTGATCTTTGACTCTTTCAGGTTGAAAAGGTCAATATTGTGCATGAGTGAAGCTTCATTGCAGCTGGGAGAGAGGTATTTTTCATGAGTTTCTTTGAAAATTCTGAAAGGCTTCCATGCAATCCACCTCTGGTGTTTTTGTCAATTTCATTGAGTCTTTCCTTGTGTGAACATGTCTAATGGACTCATTGAGGGTCCAGTGTCGGCAGTTGTACTTGTCCCTCTCACAATTTGGTCCACTTCCCAACTTTCTCTAATGAACTATACTGTCTGTCTATAGTCCATGAAAGAAACAAGTTTTCAAACCCAAGTGTCAGGTCATTCAAGAAGCCCAAGTCAACAAAAGTACAAAACACTTTTAAGTTTTAATAGCCTTGAAAGAAAAGACATTTGAAAGGGAACTAAACGCCAAAACTGACATATAGAGGCATATTTTAGATTTATAGTTGCCAATTTAAACCAGAGTAACTATATTTCTTAGTTTTACTCTTTAGTTCTCCCAAGTTCTCTGCAAAAGTTATGTCTTACTTTCACAGGATAAAGATATACAGTCTCAGAAAATCAATGCAAATCTTGAGAACACTTTTTGTTTGCTCTTTCAATTTCTCCTTCCTAAGAACCTCAACGACCAATACATTAGACAATATTACTCCAAGTCAATATATTAGAGATGGTGAAACTCTAGTTTCAGCAGGTGGAAGCTTTGAACTGGGATTCTTTAGCCCTGGTCAGTCAAAAGGCCGATACTTGGGAATATATATGGTACACTCTGTCAATGAGACAGTTGTATGGGTAGCTAACAGAGAAACGCCACTTATTGATTCTTCAGGAGTTTTAAAGGTCACTAATCAAGGAGTTCTAGTACTTCTTCTCAATAGCTCAAACAGCATTGTCTGGTCATCCAATTCAACAAGAACTGCAGTAAATCCAGTATCACAACTCTTGGATTCGGGAAATCTTGTTGTGAAAGATGGAACCAACCTCTATAACTTCTTGTGGCAGAGTTTTGATTATCCTTGTGACACATATCTACCAGAAATGAAGATTGGTTGGAACTTTGTTACTGGTTTGGATCGGTATACCTCGTCTTGGAAGAGCACAGAAGATCCTGCTCCAGGAGATTTTTCACTGCGGATGAATCCTCGCGGTCTCCCACAGATTGTTGTCATGAAGGGAGGTAAGATACAGGCTAGAGGAGGGTCATTGAACGGTCTTCGGTTAACAGGATATCCAAGACAACCAAACCCAATACCTGAGTATGAATTTTTGTTGAATAAGGATGAGGTCTATTATGAGTACAGACTCCTAAACAGGTCATTGTTGTCGATATATACATTGAACCCATTAGGCATTGCACAACGGTTCACATGGGTGGACCAAACACACAGTTGGGAACTTTCCTCTACATTCCAAGCAGATCAGTGTGAAAATTATGCCTTGTGTGGTGCATTTACAAGTTGCAATATCAATAACTCTCCCTTATGTGCATGCTTGAAGGGATTTGTACCAAAATCTCCAAAAGATTGGAATTCAGGATATTGGTCTGATGGGTGTGTTCGAAAGACTCCATTGGCTTGCAGCTATGGAGATGGTTTCCTAAAGCAAACTAGGGTTAAATTGCCAGACACATCTTCTTCACAGTTTGACAAGAGCCTGAGCCTCAAGGAATGCAAGGGATTGTGTTTGGAAAACTGCTCATGTACGGCATATGCAAATTTAGATATCAGGGAAGGAGGAAGTGGCTGCTTGCTTTGGTTTGGTAACCTCACTGACATAAGAGAATTCGCTCCTAGTAGTGGTCAAGATATCTATATACGGATGGCAGCTTCAGAACTAGGTAGCTTTTAAACTTTTATTTGCAGTTATGCAAAGTATGGCTGAAATAAGTTATGTTAGAATCACAATTAACTGCAATATGAGAAATTGCTCTCCAACTCACATATAAATTTTATTTTGTGTGATCTTTCAGATCAAATTAAGAAAAAGAGCAAATTCAACAAGAAAAAGCAAGTTGGAATCCTAATCAGCTCTGCAGTTTTTCTGGTGGGAATGCTAATAGTTGGATTGATCTTGTACAAACGGAAGAAGAAACTCGGAAATCAAGGTTAATTTCTCAACAGTATGAAAAATAGATTGGATAAGGTGTTAGTATTTAATCATGATAGTGTAGCTGTTCACATCTTGTTTTCCTTGCAGAAGTCAGAAGAAAGGATTACTTTGGAGAAGACAGGGAAGACATGGAGTTACCACTATTTGACTTGACCAAAATAGCTAATGCCACTAATGACTTTTCAAGCAGCAACAAGCTGGGAGAAGGTGGTTTTGGACCCGTCTACAAGGTAACAATGTAACATAAACTTATGCAACTAAATTGAGTTATTTTGTGATGAAAAGTTCTATGCATTTTTCTGACTGATTATACATAGGGTACTTTGATAGGAGGGAAAGAATTTGCGGTAAAGAGGCTTTCAAAGAATTCTGGACAAGGAATGATAGAGTACAAAAATGAAGTTATACTCATAGCCAAACTTCAGCATCGCAATCTTGTAAAGCTTCTAGGCTGTTGCTTTCAAGAAGATGAGAAAATGTTAATATATGAATTCATGCCCAACGGAAGTTTGGACTACTTTATTTTTGGTATGATCTTCTTCAAAGCCAACCACATAAGTAATATCATTCTCCTTTTTGAACTAATCCTACTAGGATTCAATATGGCATTGAACTAAGTAATCTGCTTAAAAATTGTTCAGACCAGGAAAGAAAAAAATTGCTCGACTGGCCTAAGTGCTTCCACATTATTGACGGAATTGCTCGAGGGCTTCTTTATCTTCACCAAGACTCTAGATTAAGGATTATCCATAGAGATCTGAAAGCTAGCAATATTTTGCTTGATCATATTATTATCCCAAAGATTTCAGACTTCGGCCTGGCTAAAATATTTAGCGGTGATCAAAGTCAGGCCAATACAAATAGAGTGGTCGGAACATAGTAAGTATATATGCTTTAATGCTTAGAATTGCTTTATGGTTTTACATTTTACATTGTGGGGTTTTGAAATTCTTTCTCACTGCAATTTTATTTTGCAGTGGTTATATGTCTCCTGAATATGCAGTAGATGGAATTTACTCAACGAAATCTGATGTATTTAGCTTTGGAGTTATACTGCTAGAGATACTGAGTAGGAAGAAGAACAGGGGATTTTGTCATCCGGATCACCACCTTAACCTTCTTGGACATGTAAGTATTTTTCCCTCAGCCCTTTATACAACTCCTCCAATGAAATGCCGTGTAACAGTATAGAGGGTGTGTAATGCTTCATTTGTTATTTACATAGAAGGATAGAGATATGGAACCCTTCCTACTAACATATTTTTCAATTTGTTTAAGGCATGGATACTCTGGATCCAAAATAAACCACTGGAACTGATTGATGAGACATTAAGTGACTCGTGCACCATATCCGAAGTGTTAAGGTGTCTTCATGTGGGTCTGTTATGTGTGCAACGAGTACCTGAAGATAGACCAACCATGTCATCTGTGGTTCTAATGTTGAGCAGTGAAATTACATTGCCTCCACCAAAGGAGCCTGGCTTTTACACCGAACGAAGTCTCCTTGAATCACCATCAAGGATGCATGACTCTTGTTCAGAAAATAATTTCACCATTACATTGTTGGCTCGGTACTTCATCGATCATTCTGGTGCATGTTAAACTGTTAATGCCTCCTCTACCATCACAAAACGTGTTTGGCAGGTTGACTTGAAGCCTGTAGGCTTATCTGGGAAAGAATGAATTGAGAGTATTCCTTTTGGTTATTTTTTTAAGAATATGTTAAATAGTAACTTTTTTATTATTAAATAGTAACTTAGTAAGCTATATAATCAAGGATTTCAATAGATTTATAAATTGAAATTAAGTTCTCATAAATGTAATAGATGTTAAAAATGAAGAGGAAGATCTGACTTTTTTTTTTGGCCAAAGAGGAAGATCTGACTTTGATTGAGAAGGAAAGTAGTTCATACATCGGCACACAGGTGGCAGGAGAGCCAAAGAAGGACCCTCCTCCTGCAACTTGCTTGCAGACACTCAGACAGTCTGTAGAATGTATATTTGCATGGTTGATTGATTATAATATAATACTTTAACAAAAAAAAACTTATTTTCGAAAATTTATTTGGATTTGCATTTTATGGGACAGACCCGACAGTACAAGATCATGACCTAATAATGCAAGACAAACTATTGTTGTCTACATTGGCAGCAACTTGTGTGAATGATTAGTTGATTGTAATGAAAATTTGCAAACTTTTAATTTTTTAATTTTTTTATGGAATTATAGAAAGCTGAATCTTCATGAAAAGTATATGCGTATTTCTAGCATAATATACACTAGGCAAAAGGTTACAGAACCAATAATTCAACCAAGAACATCAGATAGCTAGACCCAAAATTCTAAGCTCTAAAATTGGGCAACTCAACAGAACCAACAACAAAATATGAGAAATTTAAAGAGCAGACTTCACTGCAATGGGTCCTGAGACAGTTGGATTTATAAAAGCAAATGCAAGAAGCTCCTGATCCTGTTCAAAAGCTGCCATGTCTTCCTCACTCAAAGTCACCCAAGCCTCTATGCCATCATCCTCTCTTGTACCCACCAAAGAGGCAACATTATTGTTTGAAGCACTTGGGATATTACTGAGCCAAATTGGCTTTCCCCACCCAAAATTTACCTCATATAATAACTTATAATTACACAAACCTGTGCACATATAGAAGTCTATGTCATCTCTTCTGATCAAATTATCAGCCACTTTTGAAGACTCACAGATCACCTGCAATGCCTGATCGCCTTGAAGTCTTTTGGCATAATTACAGCTCAATTCTTTGATTCCTTTCCTTAGTTGAGCAACCAAGCTTTGCAGCTCCAACTCCTTCTCATCTGTCTGTGCAGCAAAGTACCCTACAAGGTTCCCAATAGAGTCCTCTGACAATGACGGCGTGACCCTTCTGCGAATGTCCACAGATTGGGACAGGACAGACAGCTTGGAAGTCTGCAGTGAGTTTGATCTTGACGCTGCAGCTACTGCACATCTCCAAATAAGGGCTGTGACAGCTTCGGCATGTGTAGGTTGCTGCACACTTGCACTTGCTGCTTTAGTCCTCAGAGCCGTTATATTTGATGCATCAAACACAAACCTCTTTGTGACACAGTTCACTCTCTTCGAGGTCTTCATATCCCCTGCAGGCTGCTGGACAGTGGAATCTATTGGTGGGAATCGAAATGATGCAGTGAAATCCGGAAGCAGTGCTTGACTAAACCCGAGAGCGGTGGCTGCCCAGGCCATAATGAATGTGCTCAAAGAGGCTGCATCACCCAACTTATGTGACATACACACACCAATTGCCAACCCACCACAACCAAAGAAGCTGGCCTGAACAAGAAGCAGAGGCCCAAAACCTGCTTCAGGGGACTCAATCTCTATTGGAAGGAGTTGTCTCAGTGTCTCAGCATCAGGTTGTGCCAAAAGGGTAGAGAGAAGGCCACTGACTCTAGCTTCCACATAGTCAACCCCACCATCATTGCATTGGATGGAGATGTTATCTTTGATTCTTCCAGCAAGTGGGTAGAAGTGAGTCAAGGTTTTGGACAGTGATTTCTTCATCAAGAGGGAGCTTTTGGGGGCTGTAATGGTGATATCATTGTTGTTGGGGTAGAAGAGGACCAAGGGTTCATAAGCAACAGGACCAAGTTGATCCAAAAGGGAAAGCTTGAAGTTTCTGAGATAATGGGGGGTTGGAGAGGATGGTTTTATGGTTTCTCGCTTGATTATCTCAATCTTCATCTTCATCCTCTGGGCTAGTACTATTTGGTTGATCGCAAATATACTAGTTTGTAGAATTGGGTGGCATATATGATGTGGATGGTGCTCATAAGAAGAAGTTGGCTGACAGATGTGTGTGCGTTGTGTAGTTTGACTGTGAAAAGCAAGCAACAGTTGGGTGGCATGAAGAGCTGTAGCAATGCGTCTACAATATATTATGCAGTCGGCTGAATAAAGGTCAAAAGCTACCAAACGATGCTGCCATGGCGGGCTGGTGCGCAGAGTAAAAACGCTTTCGAAAAGTTGGAAACTCCCCAAAGGCAAGATGGTAGTTTATAAAATTGGATTTGGATTCTCTGCTATACTTAACTGGCCATTCCATTAATTAGTATCTTACTCTCAGAGTATACCAATATGTATATGTTCTATGCATGCACTACATAAACATATTTTTGTTTTCTAGTACAACATTAAAATATTTGTTTGGGTATAATATAATACATCCGTGGCAAGAAAACAGCAATACCTGCATTTTTATATGTTACATTAATACCTGTAACATATCCATTGGGATAACTTTTGATACCTCCTTCCCTTAGTCATCATACAATAATGCAGAATTGGAATACGACTTTGATTAATTGTCACCTTCATATGAGAAGTTATGTAGAAGAAAATTGAGGGTGTCTAAGATTTTAGTTAAATTAGCAAACTGCCCTCATAAACTTAAAGCGTGTTTTGTGAAATAAGCATCGTTTACATAAAATCGTGAATAAGCACTGTTTAGGGTTGAATATTAATCATCATGCAAATAAAATATTAAATAAAGTTTAGCTGAAGTCGTGCCCGTGTGTCTGTTTCTTTAGAGTTTGTATCAGTATCATTAGCTTTCTGAATAAATAAGATTATCAATTACCCATGGAGTACATTTTGTCTAACATATATCCTTAAGCTAATTGACTAGATCATTTAAGACAAATGTAGAAGTTGGGACATGATAAGGAAAGAAATGGCGTCGAATACGACTGTATAAACAACAGTTCTGATAAACAGAATTGAAAATTAAAAACTTCACAATAGGTTAATTTTGGTAAGACATTTGTGGGATTTGGTTGGAAGAAGCTAAACGGGATCTGTATAACTATAAATGCTTAATAATCAAATTGGAACGAAATAAAATCCTCTGCATATGTTTTAAATGAGGTCTAAAACGACATAGTTTTGGACATAAGCAA
Organism: Dryas octopetala; assembly: GCF_963921425.1. Taxonomy (NCBI): domain Eukaryota; kingdom Viridiplantae; phylum Streptophyta; class Magnoliopsida; order Rosales; family Rosaceae; genus Dryas; species Dryas octopetala. The sequence continues at coordinate 10,904,066 of NC_141366.1, read as the reverse complement.
AATATATAGTAGAACAAATATCAATCAGCCTAGACTTTGAAATCAATGGAGACTGAATATATGTTGCAATATTGCTGTTATTACACTTCCAGAGTAAATTTTTTCTAAGGACACAATAAACAATGGCAGAGGAGGCTCTTTATCAGTAGTTGACACTAGGATTCAAAGAAGCATATGCAAGCAACTGTGTGTTGGTTTCAAATAAGGCCATGCTTTCTGCACTCAGAGTCAACCATGCTTCTATTTGATTGCAATCCCTTTTATCCATCAAAACAATTAAATTCTTAATTGCAATACTAGCAATGCTCACCCAAGATGGCTTTCCCCATCCAAAATCGGCTTCATAATAAGGTAACCTACACCAACTTGTGCAGCTATAATTCTCTATGTCATCAGTTTTTTTCTTTCTTTGCTTCTCTTCGATCCCTTGCCATGCCTCATTAGAATCAGATGGTATAGCATAATTTTCTTGCACTTGTTCAATCCCTTTCCTCAGTTTAGAAACCAAGTCTTTTAGATCTACCACACTCTCTTCAGTCTTTGATGTAAAATTACCCACAACATTCCCTGCAAAGTTCTGTGGCAAAGGTGGCACAACCCTTTTACGCAAGTTCACAGCTACACAAAACAGAGATGGCCTTAGAGGAGACCCCAATTGCAAGTTTGATGATCTGGATGATGCTTCCACTGCACATTTCCAAATGAGGGCAGAAACTGCTTCTACGCGTGTAGGTTTCGGCACAGCTGAACTGGCTACTTCAGATTGGAGAGCTGCAATCTTTGAGGCATCAAACACAAACCTCCTTGTTATGCACCTTTCTGCTTTGACAACTTCCCTGGCTGGTGGCTGTGAGTTAGAGAAGTCAATTGGTGGGAAAAGAGATGCAGCACCAAATTCAGGAAGTGTTACCTCACTGGAGTGAAGGGCTGTTTGGGACCAACAATTGATGAATGTGCATACTGTGGATGCATCAGCAATCTTATGTGAAAGGTTCAACCCAATTGCCATTCCCCCACACTCAAACATGTTGACTTGTACAAGCAGCAATGGGCCTGTGCTTGCTTCTTTGGATTCAATTTCAATTGGAAGGAACCGATTTAAAATATGGGCATGTGGGTGCTCCAAAATCTCTGATAATGAACAGTTGACTTGAGCTTGGATAAATTCAGCTCCATCATCATTACAATCGACCACGGCGTTTCCTTTAATTGTTCCTGCTAAAGGGTAGAAGTGAGTGAGAGTTTTAGCTAATGACTGTGTTAGATGCTCACATCTTTCATTAAACATGGCTTGGTGGCGATTCATCAGCTTACTAGTACTTGTAATGGGATAGAAGAGAAGGAGAGGAATGTAAATTGCAAAAGCCATCTGGTCGAAAATAGAGAGCTTAAAACTTGTAAGGTCATGAGGAGTTGGGGAAGATGGCTTAATTATTTGCCTCTGTATGATTTCAACCTTCATTTCTGTGCCCATCTTGCTTCATCTGATGCAGTCTACAATATCATGTGAACACTTATAATGAAGAGGATTCTACATGGAACAACAGCTTCTAGGCAAAATCTACAGGGCAGTCAACTTGACCATATCCTTCAAATATATTATTCTATGCGATTATTCTCTAACTAATTCGAACTATTTTCAAGTATTGTGGTCATTGATTAGATAAAAGAGAAAAAATAAATTGATTGATAGAAGAAAGAATGCCTTTTGCCACTCTTTTGGACTATTGGAGAGAAGAAACAGACTAAGTTAGACTTTGATAGATAGAGCCTCCCTCTTCAACGTGTTGCAGTTTCTTTCTTTTTTGGTTTTGATGGAGATGAAGAACGTTCAATTCTTTCAACAACAACCCCACAATTTGATTGTATTGAGTAATTATAGATAATAAATTGATAATATAAAATCTTAATACAAGTAAGAATTACTATTATTGGTTTTGTGATGGGTAAGATCGTCTTTCAATAAAAAATAATTTTCATTTGATATTGTAAATTAATAGTAATGTGTATAATCACATAAAATTAAGGGAGACTTAGAGTGCAGTCCATTTTATGAGTTTTTCTTAGACTAAGACCGGTAGTGATTTAAGGTTTTTAATTAAGTCCTTTTATTTTTTTTCTTTGATGGTTTTAGGTTTTAACTCCAAGATTTTGGGCTCCAGAGTTAAAACCTAATATGCAGCCTCTACAAAGCCCACTCTACACCCTAGAAGGGGAAATACCCTTTAAATAGAGGGAAATACCCTTCAAATCGAGGGAGGACTTTATTATGAATTAAAATAATTTTTTTATAAATTAAAAGGACTTTATTATAAATTAAAAGAATTTTTTTATAAATTATTATGAATTAAAAGGATTTTCTTATAAATTTTAAAACATCTCCAGTCTCCATCTAAAAACTGTTTTTCTAAAAGACTTAAGCCTAATTATCTCTAAAATTAATTAGTGATGTGTATTAATTAATTTTACCGCATAGGATTGAGGCACAAATTAAGGCACAATCATTGAGGCCCCAAATCTTTTCCCATGCATTAAGCCACATAGGATTAAGGCACAAATTAAGCACAAAATATTATAAATATGGTGGTCTTATTTAGACTGTCCCTTGTTTATTTGCAAATTAAAACTTTGCCTCTCCCCTTCTTGATCTCTAGCTTTGGTTGCAGAGGACGGCAAGGATCTACAATTAATCAGACAGCTCATTTTGTTTAAGGAATCCATTTGGCTAACTCGTTTAAAGCTTAAATCCAGCCGATCATTTCCAAGCAAATTAAAAATCCAACTCTCTGTCACACTACTACAACTACCTACAACAAGAACAATAATAATATACCGTACCTAAAACATTAAGTATTATCAAACCATTTGTCTTTTGGAGAAATTCTCACATCAGCACCTGATCATGAGGACCTCGTTCAGATTCGGATACTATATCACGATACATGATGCCCATTCTATACACAACATCCCTATATGGCGATACATGGTGCACATCCTATACATGCAAGAAAACATTCTCGTATAGGATGAGCATCATCATGAACGGACTCATATTAGGGCGAGTGTAGGCAATTGCCCCCACTCCCCCTCTCTTCCCACCCATTAAAATCTCATGCTCTTTAAATTTTTATTTTGATGTTTTCTTTAGAGATGGGGGCAACCTGTTTATTGAAATGCCTCAATGCAGGAGCAACAAGGGCAAGCATCAAGCTAGTCATTTTTTTAACTTTTTGATGTTGGAAACATTAGTCAATGTCTACCGTCTATTGGAGAAAAAATAAATTGATTGATAGAAGAAAGAATGCCTTTTGCCACTCTTTTGGACTATTGGAGAGAAGAAACAGACTAAGTTAGACTTTGATAGATAGAGCCTCCCTCTTCAACGTGTTGCAGTTTCTTTCTTTTTTTCTTTTTTGGTTTTGATGGAGATGAAGAACGTTCAATTCTTTAAACAACAACCCCACAATTTGATTGTATTGAGTAATTATAGATAATAAATTGATAATATAAAATCTTAATACAAGTAAGAATTTCTGTCATTGGTTTTGTGATGGGTAAGATCGTCTTTCAATAAAAAATAATTTTAATTTGATATTGTAAATTAATAGTAATGTGTATAATCACATAAAATTAATTAGTGATGTGTACTAATTAATTTTACCACATAGGATTGAGGCACAAATTAAGGCACAATCATTGAGGCCCCAAATCTTCTCCCATGCATTAAGCCACATAGGATTAAGGCACAATTAAAGCACAAAATATTATAAATATGGTGGTCTTATTTAGACTGTCCCTTGTTTATTTGCAAATTAAAACTTTGCCTCTCCCTTCTTGATCTCTAGCTTTGGTTGCAGAGGACGGCAAGGATCTACAATTAATCAGACAGCTCATTTTGTTTAAGGAATCCATTTGGCCAACTCGTTAAAGCTTAAATCCAGCCGATCATTTCCAAGCAAATTAAAAATCCAACTCTCTGTCACACTACTACAACTATCTACAACAAGAACAATAATAATATACTGTACCTAAAACATTAAGTATTATCAAACCATTTGTCTTTTAGAGAAATTCTCACATCAGCACCCGATCATGAGGACCTCGTTCAGATTCGGATACTATATCACGATACATGATGCCCATTCTATACACAACATTCCTATATGGCGATACATGGTGCACATCCTATACATGCATGAAAACATTCTCGTATAGGATGAGCATCATCATGAGCGGACTCATATTAGGGCGAGTGTAGGCAATTGCCCCCACTCCCCTCTCTTCCCACCCATTAAAATCTCATGCTCTTATAAATTTTTATTTTGATGTTTTCCTTAGAGATGGGGGCAACCTGTTTGTTGAAATGCCTCAATCAAGGAGCAACAAGGGCAAGCATCAAGCTAGTCATTTTTTTAACTTTTGATGTCAGAAACATTAGTCAATGTCTACTGTCTTTCCCCCACGAAGAAAAATTTATGGGTCCGCCACTGAGCATCATGTATCGCTGTACATAGATGTTTTGGTATAGGATGGGTGTCATGTATTGTTGTATAGTATCCGAATCCAGACCAGGTCTTGACGACCAGGTGCTCAAGAGAGAATGCCCCATTCCTGTTACTCTGCTATTAAGTTTCCCAACCTCTAAAATATGTTGAATTTCACATGTTCAGCTCTAGTCTTGTAAAATGGTTTCTGTGTTTGAGATTTTAGGAATTATATAATCGTAAACCAAAAAAATTTATTTATCTACAAGATTGCAAACATCAAACAGTGAGAGATCATCAAAGCTCCAACATTCATCTAAGAAGCACAAGAGGAAGCTTTTTTTTCTTTTTCCTTTTGCATAATGCATGCTAATTAAATGACAGTTGGCTTAAGAGAAGCATATGCAAGCAGCTCCTTATTGGTTTCAACTATGGCCATGTCTGCTTCTTTCAATGTCAAGGACGCTTCTATGCCCTCACCATCTCTTGAATCCATCAATAGAATTGCATTCTTGAATTCTACACTAGGGACACTCATCCATGATGGCTTTCCCCATCCAAAGTCGACTCCATAGAAGGGAAACCTGCACCAACTGCTGCAACTATAGTTGTCTATCTCATCATTCATCATGAGGTTCCCAGACTCTTTGATGGTTTGAAATATATCGTCCCCACTAACTCCATTAGCATAATTCACTTTGAATTCCTCTATGCTCTTCCTGAATTTAGCAACAAAGCTTTGAACATCTACTTCACTTTCTCCGAAACTGTTTGATGCAAAGTACCACACAAGATTCCCCAACAAGTTCTCTGTCAAGAGCTGCCCTGATCTTTTCCGCATGTTCACCACTTGGACCCACACGGATGGCTTAATAAAACCCAAGTTTGCTCTTGATGCTTCCATTGCACACTTCCAAATGAGCGCTGACACTACTTCAACCCGGGTTGGGTTTGGCACGGTGGCACTGGCAGCCTTGGACTTAAGAGCAGCAATCTTTGAGGAATCAAACACAAATCTCCTAGTAGTACAATTTTCTTTGAGGTTCATTTCAGCGACCGGTTGGGATGAGTTGAAGAAATCTTGTGGTGGGAAAAGGGAAGCTGCAGCACCAAATTCTGCAGCTGGAAGCACAACATCAATGGAGGCAGAGGCAATTGCAGCCCAAGTATTAATGAACGTGGTGAGTGTTGTGGCATCAGCAACCTTATGTAAAATGCTGACTCCAACTGCCATTCCACCACACTCAAAGAAGTTGGCCTGGACAAGTAGAATATAACCTGTGACTGCTTGTGTGGATGCCGTATGAGCCTGAAGCAATTTTTTTAGCATTTCGAGATCTGGTTTATCAAAAACCTTTGATATGGGACAGTTAACCTTGGCTTCAATAAATGCAGCTCCATTGTCATTGCAAGAGATTGAAACATTGTATTGGAATTTTCCAGCAAAGGGATAAAAGTGAGTGAGGGCTTCAGATAGTGATGTTTTTAGAAGTTTGGATCTCTCAGCAACCGAAGAATGGTGATTGCTTACCTCACTACTGCTATTTCCGGGATAGAAGAGAAGTATTGGGACATAAATTTCAGGAGAAACTTGATCAAAAACAGAGAGGTTGGAAGTTTTAAGGTGGTGAGGAGTTGGAGAGGATGGTTTAATTGTGTCCTTGTGAAAGACTTCAACCTTGATCTCTGATGGACCCATTTTGCTCCAATCTTGACTTTAATTCATAGCAAAGACCCTCCATATAAAGGCGAGGATTCACTATGTAAGGACATTAAACAATGACCAGCCTTAGTACCTTCTCCTTGTAATTGTCAACTCTATTCAGATTACTGTACTGTCCAAATGATATATGGAGAAGGCATTAAAACAATAACTGAAAATGAGCTTTGGTATTACCCACTAATCACTATACATGATTTTCTTTTTCTATCGCCAATGGTCCAGATAATCATTTAGTATTTATATTTAGGGTGATGTTAGGGGGCCTTAGTCGAGACTATATTTTGTGCCATAATCGCATGGTTTGTCTTTTGTTTGATTCCAAGTATAATTCTAACCAATGGCAAGGATGGATGTGCCTGAAGCGTTTGACAGAAAAATAAGGTGTGGCTGAACTGGTACCATCTAATTAAAGTTAATTAGTAGAGCTCTGCTATTAAGTTTCCCAAACACTTAAATATGTTGAATTTCAAGCTGGTAGCATTAAAGAGGCCAATCTATTTGAGCTTTTAGGAATTAAAATAATGGTAAACCGGCCAACAAACTTTATTTCTCAAACACGATTACAAACATTAAAACAATGAGAGATCATCAAAGCTCCAACATTCATCTAAGAAGCGCAAGAGGAGGCTTCTTTTTTCTTTCTTGGGTACTAACTTAAATGATAGACGGATTCAGAGAAGCATATGCAAGCAGCTCCTCATTGGTTTCAACTATGGCCATGTATTCTTCTTTGAAAGTAAAGAATGCTTCTATGCCTTCACCATCCCTTGCATCCATCAACAGAATTGTATTTTTGAATTCTGCGCTAGGGACACTCAACCATGATGGCTTTCCCCATCCAAAATCGACTTCATAGAAGGGAAACCTGCACCAACTGCTGCAGTTATAGTTGTCTATATCATCCTTCATCATGAGATTCCCAGACTCTTTGATGGTTTGACATATATCCTCCCCACTAACTCCATTAGCATATTTCACTTTGAATTCCTCAATGCTTTTCCTGAATTTAGCAACCAAGCTTTGAACCTCTATTTCACTTTCTCCGAAACTGTTTGCTGCAAAGTACCACACAAAATTCCCCAATAAGTTCTCCGTCAAGAGCTGCCCTGATCGTTTACGCATGTTCACCACTTGGACCCACACGGATGGCTTTATAAAGCCCAAGTTTGATCTCGATGCTTCCATTACACACTTCCAAATGAGTGCTGACACTGCTTCAACGCGCGTGGGGTTTGGCACGGTGGCACTGGCAGCTTTGGACTTAAGAGCAGCAATCTTTGAGGCATCAAACACAAACCTCCTTGTTGTACATCTTTCTTTGACGTTCATTTCCACGACAGGTTGCGGTGAGTTGAAGAAATCTTGTGGTGGGAAAAGGGAAGCTGCAGCACCAAATTCTGTAGCTGGAAGCACTACATGATCAGTAGTAGTAGTAGTGGAGTCAAAGGCAATTGCAGCCCAGGTATTAATGAATTTGCTGAGTGTAGTTGCATCAGCAAGCTTATGTGAAAGGTTGACTCCAATTGCCATTCCACCACACTCAAAGAAATTAGCCTGGACAAGTAAATAATAGCCTGTGACTGCTTGTGTAGATCCAATATCAGCTGGAAGCAATTGTTTTAGCATCCCAAGATCTGGTTTATCGAAAATTTTCGATATGGGACAGTTGACCCGGGCTTCAATGAATTCAGCCCCATGGTCATTGCAAGAGATTGAAACATTATATTAGAATTTTCCTGCAAAGGGATAGAAGTGAGTGAGGGCTTCAGATAGTGATGTTTTTAGAAGCTTGCATCTCTCAGCAGCCGAAGAATGGTGATCACTGACCTCACTACAGCTTTTTCCGGGATAGAAGAGCAGTAGTGGGACATAAATTTCAGGAGAAAATTGATCAAAAACAGAGAGGTTGCAAGTTTTAAGGTGGTGAGGAGTTGGAGAGGATGGTTTAATTGTTTCCTTGTGAAAGATTTCAACCTTCATCTCTGAACCCATCTTGCTCCAAACTTGAGTTTAATTCATGACAAAGAACTTCCATATAAAGGCGCAGATCCACTATACAAGGACATTAAACAATGACTGATTAGAAAGTTCATGACATCAAACAATGTAATGGTCAACTCTATTCAGATTGCTGTATTAAACAACGACCCAAAATGAGATTTCGTGCTACCCACCGGACATTTTTTTCTTTTAATATCGCCAATGATGTTAGGGGGCCTTAGTAATTTAATTGCATGGTTTGCCACGTTTTAATTAATAGAAATATTTAACATTTGTGGTGGAGTGTGATGCGCTGGCTGCAGTTTGATGCTTTCTCTCCCTTGCATGTTCCTCTTGCTTGTAACTTCGTACTCCGTAGTCCATGTTTTGGCACTGGCTGGTTTAGATTGTGAAAAAGGTTTACTTTTGATTGGAGATCGAGCCTCTTTGGCTTTCTCCCTACCTTTAGCATGACGTAATCTCTTGGTTGAAGTTTAATGCATAAGTAGCCTATTGGAATTATCCCCAAAAAAAAAAAAAAAAAAAAAAAAAATATATATATATATATAGTTGTGCTTGTGCATTAATGTAAATCTTTTATTTGTAAGTTGATATGGATGCTCAGCTCAGACATAGAAATGAGACGTAAATAGAGGATTTCTGCAAATACAATAGAGCATGGCAGAGGAAAGGCTCTTTGTCATGATCAGAGCTCATTGGCACTTGGATTGAGAGAAGCATATGCAAGCATGCAGCTCCGAGTTGCTCTCAAATAAGGCCATGCTTTCTTCAGTCAAGGTCAACCATGCTTCTATTCCATTGCCATCTCTTTTATCCATTAAAACAAATATAGTCTTGATTCCCACGCTCCCCCATGATGGCTTTCCCCATCCAAAATCGGCTTCATAAAATGGAAACCTACACCAACTTGTGCAGCCATTGCTGTCTATGTCACCCTTTTTGTTCATGATTCTGTACTCATTCAACTCTTGCCATGCGTTGGAATCAAGTACTAGTTTTGTAGCATAATTTTCTTTCACTTCTTCAACACATTTCCTGAATTTAGCAACTAAGTCTTTTACATCTGCCACATAGTTCTCTTAAGCCATTGATAAGAAAAACCCATACTTTTCTGCCAATAAGGGCTGAAGCCCCAATATTCTATTCCACAAGTTCACCACTTGACACCACGCAGATGGCCTTAGAGAACCTAAGTTTGATCTTGAGGCTTCCATTGCACATTTCCAAATGAGCGCAGACACTACTTCAACACGCATGGAGTTTGGCACAGTGGACTGGCAGCTTTGGACTTGAGAGCATCAATCTGTGCAGCATCAAACACAAAACTCCTTGTATGCACTTCTCTTTCATAACAAATTTCCCAGCAGGGCGTTGTGGTGAGTTGAGGAAATCCAGTGGTAGGAAAAGAGTAGCTGCAGCAGTAAATGCTGCAGCTGCAAGCACTACAGGATCAGTAGTAGTGGAGGCAAAGGCAATTCTAGCCCAGCTATTAATGAATGTGCGGAGTGTAGACGCATCAGTGACCTTATGTGAAATGCTGACCCAATTGCCATTCCACCACATTCAAACAAGTTGGCCTGGACAAGTAGAAGATGGCCTGCGACTGCTTGTGAGGATGGTACGTATATCAATTGGAAGAAATTGTTTAGTATAAGGGACATATTCACTCTGGCTTGAACCAATGCATCCCCATGGTCATTGCAACAGATTGAAACATTGTATTGGAAAGTTCCTGCAAAGGGATAGAAGTGAGTGAGGGATTTAGATAGTGATGTTTTTAGAAGCTTGGATCTCTCAGAAACCAAAGAATGAAGATCATTAATGACCACATTATTACTTGGATAGAAGAGAAGAAGTGGGACATATTTCAGGGGTGAGCTGATCAGAAACATAGAGGTTGGAAGTTCTAAGGTGGTGAAGAGTTTGAGAGGATGGTCTAATTGTTTCCTTGTGAATGATTTCAACTTTGATCTCTAATGAAGCCATCTAATCTTGTTATATAAAGACCCACGCAGATTCAACAGATTCAGTTTTTACTGTATTGTCCAAATAGTAAAAGAAAAAGTACCATGGTAATGTGAAGGAATCTAGGCATCAATCCCAAAATCAATTGGCAAATGGAGGAGTAGCCCAAACCCGTATAAGCCACTATACAATGCCTCACATTTTCAACATGTGATCTTTCTCTCAACATGCCCCCCCACGTGTGGCATCACTCAAGCCTAACACGTGGACAATTCATATTGGGTGATGTGAAAGCACATGTGGCCATTTGACACAACACGTGGATAGCCTGCTCTGATACCATGAAGGAATCTAGGACAATTCTATAACTAATTTGAACTATTTTCAAGTATTGTGTGTTGGAATTTTGAAGACCTGATACCAAATTGGAATTGCTTTGATACTAAGTTCGAATTTATGACCTGCAATTTAGTATCTAATCACTAGTTTATGAAAGAAAAGAATTTGCATAAAATATCTTAACTCATGGTGTGATGATTCATTGTCATCTACAACTCATAGAGGATTTTTTTTTTTTTTTTTTAATCATATATCATCGATTATGATTATCGATTGTTATGTGAAGCTTAGGACAAGTCCCTAAGTCTACAACATAAAGATCTCAACTTATGATGTGATGATCCATTGTCATCTATATATAACTCATGGAGGTGATGATCTCATGTTATCTACAGCTCACAGTGCATCTCGATCTGTCTATGTCTCTCTCTCTCTACTTCTACCATCATCTAAGTGATATTTATATCAAGTTGCATAGCACTTGACAACATAAATATCTTGAGGAGGTTTATCTCAGCCAATTACATGAGCTTGAGTATGAAACCTTCCTACTTAGCTTTAATAACATAAATATCTACGGTAATGATCTCAACCATCAATTATGAGCTTGAGTGTCAAATCATCTAACATATAAGTCAAAGCAAAAAACAAAACAGTAAAAGATATTTTTTGTCAAAGTTGGCTTAACGATCGATTGTTAGTGTCTTGACGATTGATTGTTCTCCTAACTTCCAGTTTTTTGGAAAAGTTGGCTTGAGCCACATTTTTTTCAGAATTTTTGCCTTTGTAGTCCTCCATGTGATGGTCACTATTTTTAGATTACTGTGTTGATCTAATAATAGTATTTGGAGAAGGCATTCAGGTTCGAACGCACGTTGGGAGGTAGGGGATCGGGCGACCCTCCAACACCGGATCTCCTAGCGATGAACCTCTTTTCCCAGCCGCCAGTGACCCCCCAAACCTCTGGATGGCTACCCCTCGACCTCTGGCCGGTGACCCCTCGCTGCCCACTCGCCCACCACCTGCTTGATGAAAAGCCTCAGTGGTTGCTGAACTTTCTCTCCATTTTCTCTTCTCTCCTCTTCCTCTCTTGGTTTCTCTCTCTTTCTTCTCCTCTGTTTTCTTTGTCTCGGGTAATATGGGGTTTGCCACACACCATTGCCTAGCACGCACACACACACACACACACACTGACACACATACACACACCTTACTCCCAACCATTCACAAGCTAGGAAAGCTCACACAAACGTAACCCCAACCGTTTTTCTGTTTTTGTTTTTAATAAATATATGTATATATAACATAAGTTTATATATATATATATACTATAACATAATTAAAATGTAATTAAAATTAATACTAATAAACACAACAGTAATGTTACACTTACCACATTTTCATACCATCTTACATGGTATTTATACATTGGACACTACAAATTAAAAAATAAAACCTAAAAAAGAAAAAGGAAATACCCTTCCAGTAAAGTAATGACACATCAGGTGGGATACAAATGTGGGAAAAAAATGTGGTACAACTAGCATTATTGTAAACACAAATATCAATATAAATAAATAATAATTTAAGTAATTAAATATAAATAAATATAAAGATAAGTAATTATTATAATAAAAAAACTTTTTTTAAAATTTAAAAATTAGGTTATTATATGTAGCTTGTAATATTGTTTATCATTTAATTTTTTATTGTTATTGTTGTCCAATTTTTTTTTTTTTTTTTGCTTTTACACTATAACCCCCCGGTTAGAGATCTTGGATCCATCACTGAAGGCATTAAACAATGACCCAAAAATGACACCTAATTTTTTTAACGTATTGCTCCACTAACACTACTTTGTAATTCTTAGAGGTCCAATACTTTATAAACAGTGGACTCCCTGTCAACATGTTACGGCTCCTTATCGATTTGTTATGGGCTGGATATTTAAACAAGAGATAGCTCAGCATTGATGATATTAAAATGTGTCATTTTGGGTCATTCTCAAAATTTATATATAAAATAGGATGGAACTGTTTTTGTTTATATATGGCTGGATATTTAAACAAGAGATAGCTCAGCATTGGTGATATTAAAATGTGTCATTTTGGGTCATTCTAAAAAATTATATATATGAAATAGGATGGAACTGTTTTTGTTTCGGTGCTCATCTTTTACATGCATATACTAATCCGGCCATGGAACTGTTTTTGTTTCGTGTTGGAGTCGGTGTACGTACCTACCCACTATACATTTTTTTTCTTTTAATATGGCCAAAAATCCAGATAGTTTTTGTACTTATATTTAGAATGACGTTATAGTTTGCAAAGACTATTTTATCCTTTGTATCTCCATACTTGGATAATTGTTTTTCTCCTAAAAGACGTAAATTTAGTGCAATTAATGATTTTTCAAGGACATCACAAGCTATTTTTACCAAAAAGAAAATAAGAAGAAAAGGCATCACATATTATTGCATAAGAGAAATATGTAGTTCTGATTGCATGTGCATTGATCTAAATCGTTTATTTGTATCAGTTGATATGGATGCTGAGCTCACACATATATAGAAATGAAACGTAAATAGAGGATGTCTGCTGATACAATAGAGCATGGCAGAGGAGAGGGTCTTAATTTGTCATGTTCATAACTAATTGGCACTTGGATTCAGAGAAGCATATGCAAGCAGCTCCATGGTCATTGCAACAGATTGAAACATTGTATTGGAACTTCCTGCAAAGGGATAGAAGTGAGTGAGCTAGGGCTTCAAATAGTGATTTTTTTAGAAGCTTGAATCTCTCAGCAACCAAAGAATGGTGATCATCAATGATCTCACTATTTGACGTAGGACGGATAGTGAAAATCGACTAGTAGAAATCATGGGCCACGAGGTTGGAATCGCGTGAACTTTGATAGGTTGATTGGGATCGACGAGTTGACCAAAGAATGGTTTGGGCCCTCAAATTAGCGATTTTGTCAATTTTTCCTTATTTGGTAATTTTTAAGACTTTTAAGAACCTTGTTATTTTTTGCCCTAAAAAATAGATTATAATTTCGTTATTTTGTTATCTTTGACATTATCAATATTCAGAAAATCGAGAATTTCTCTCAAAGTTGTGTTTTTGTTTCTAGTGGATTCTAGAGTTTATGGGATTTCGATGTTTGTTGGATCCTGAAGTAGTGAGACAAAAATTTCAGAGGTGAGCTGATTAAAAACAGAGAGGTGGGCAGGAGTTGGAGAGGATGGTCTAATTGTTTCCTGGTGAATGATATCAACTTTAATTCATAACAAGCAGCCTCCATATAAAGACCTGCGCAGATTCACCGGATTCAGTTTTTACTGTATTACCATAGTATACAACGGCACCATCAAAGCAATATGGTAATTATATATTGGCACAAACTTGGAAAACATGTGCTTTCTTGGTTTTATGTTGCAATGAGCCAGATAATTTTAATATCTATATTTGTCTAGCTAGGCTTGTAGCTTATTTTTTTATGCTCTTGGCCGCAGTATAATATGATACCACACATTAATGGGATAGACTGACAGTCTAGAACGATAACATGACACAAATGACCAAGTGGAGGGTTATGGACACTTCTTTATTAGTTTTTGTTCTTTTAATCTCATTCTATCACTTAAAATTTACCCTTAATTACTTTTAACATTATAGAATAGGACAATTGTTTCTTTTCATTACATCTTTAAGTCCAAATATCAAAATTTAATTATCTCAATTCTAGGAATAATAGATACATGCCAATTTACACATTGTTTAATTAACATGCATGATCTCATTACATCTTTTACCTTTTACAAACATTATTTATCAAACACAATTACAAACATCAAAACAATATTAAAGGTCCAGCATAAGTATTCATGTAGGAAGCACAACTGCACAAGAGAAGGTGGCTTCTTCTGGTACTAACTTAAATGACAGATGGATTCAGAGATGCATATGCAAGCAGCTCTTCATTGGTTTCAAGTATGGCCATGTCTTTATCTTTGAATGTAAAGAAGGCTTCTATGCCTTCGCCATCTCTTGCATCCATGAATTGAATTATATTCTTGAACTCTGAACTAGGAATACTCATCCATGATGGCTTCCCCATCCAAAATCGACTTCGTAGAAGGGAAATCTGCACCAACTGCTGCAGTTGTAGCCGTCTATATCATCCTTCATCATGACGTTCCCAGAATCTTTGATGGCTTGACATATTTCCTCCCCACTAATTCCATTAGCATATTTCACTTTGAATTCCTCAATGCCCTTTCTGAATTTAGCAACCAAGCTCTGAACATCAACTTCACTTTCTCCGAAACTGTTTGATATGAAGCACCAAATGAAATTCCCCAATAAGTTTTCTGCCAAGGGCTGCCCTGCAGACCTTTTCCGAATGTTCACAACTTGACACCACACGGACGGCTTCATAAAACCCAAGTTTGATCTCGATGCTTCCATTGCACATTTCCAAAAGAGCTTAGACACTACTTCAACGCGTGTGGGGTTTGGCACGGTGGCACTTGCAGGTTTGGACTTAAGAGCTGCAATCTTTGAGGCATCAAACACAAACCTCCTTGTTGTACACTTTTCTTTGAGGTTCATTTCCACAACGGGTTGGGGTGAGTTGAAGAAATCTTGTGGTGGGAAAAGGGAAGCTGCAGCACAAAATTCTGAAGGAAGCACAACATCAGTGGAGCCAGAGGCAATTGCATGCAAGGTATTAATGAATGTAGTGAGTGTATTGGCATCAGCAACCTTACTCAAATAAGTTGGCCTGAACAAGTAGAAGATAGCCTGTGAGTGCTTGTGTGGATCCAATATCAGCTGGAAGCAATTGTTTTAGCATCCCAAGATCTGGTTCATCGAAAATCGTTGATATGGGACAGTTGACCTTTGCTTCAATAAATTTAGCTCCGTTGTCATTGCAAGATATTGAAACATTAATTGTATTGGAATTTTCCGGCAAAGGGATAGAAGTGAGTGAGGGTTTCAGATAATGATGTTTTTAGAAGCTTGCATCTTTCAGCAAACAAAGAATGGTGATCATCATCATCGACCACACTGTTGCTATTACTGGGAAAGAAGAGAAGCAGTGGGATGTAAATTTCAGGAATAAACTGATCAAAGAGAGAGAGGGTGGAAGTTGTAAGGTTGTGAGGAGTTGGAGAGGAAGGTTTAATTGTTTCCTGGTGAAGGATTTCAACCTCGATCTCTGATGAAGCCATTTATTAATTCTTTCTCCACACTGGAGGAGTTCAATTCAAACATACACCCTCCATAAAAAGACCCGGGTAGACCAACCATACCAGGACAGTTCCTGTGTAATCAAAGTCGATCAACTTTACTCTGCTTATTGCGCATTGTCCAATTATATTATACCATAGTATACAACGTACGACACTAAGCATTGTACTAATTATATATTGTTACAACTTGGAGATCGAAACATGTTTATTTG
This sequence comes from Dryas octopetala, assembly GCF_963921425.1. Classification (NCBI taxonomy): domain Eukaryota; kingdom Viridiplantae; phylum Streptophyta; class Magnoliopsida; order Rosales; family Rosaceae; genus Dryas; species Dryas octopetala. The sequence goes on along the minus strand of NC_141366.1, from coordinate 10,888,085 downwards.
TTTCTTTGTTGTTGGCCAAAGCATCCATGTGATATATATATTGATGGTTTAGAACTTCGATTGACACGCACTCTAAAAAGATAACATATATCAGATATATGATCACACAATAACCAGCAGGAGGGTGGGATATAGTCTATAGCCTAATTTTTCTAAATATAATTTATATATTTGTGATTTTTTAATACTTAACCAGCTAGCCCAAGTGCCCAACCTTTTGTTTAAACTTTTAATATTAGCCAATCGAATCTGCTCGTTAATTAATCTTTTATTTAAAAAAAAATTAAATATCTGCTTCGACTAACAAACAAATGAATACAACTATATTAATTAATAATGAATTAGGCTTCCAAATTAAAGAACTACATGAAAACTTGGATACAAGGAACTGTCTAAAAACATAAATTTCAAAATTCCAACTTCACCGAAAAATAATTGTATACGTCAATCAACTGAATTAATGAAAATATAATTTTACATTAATTCAATAACTTAAGAAACACGAGAGAAAAATCTAGCCATGGCGATTTTGGTGATAGTGACGGCATGCATACTGGAACAATAATAAAACAACCATAAAGAAATAATACTAGAGGCACCGATCAACTGTTATTCTAATTTTTTAGATCTTGATAAATAAAAGTTGGGATAATAATTAGTGTCTCTATACTATTATAATTGTAATAATGATAGTTTATTTGTATGATTGAATTGATAATTAAGCTCATACATAGAAATGACATGTCTGCACAAACGAGTAATTAATACTATTAATTTGTACACACTTAATAAACCACACTAGATGACCACCTTATGTGGCAGCTAATAGCATTATTCCATACAATACAGATCATGGCAGAGGATAGGCTTTTTGTCATGACCCTAGCTAACTAATGGCACTTGGATTTAAAGAGGCATATGCAAGCAGATCAGGGTTGCTCTCAAATAAGGCCATGTTTTCTTGGGTGAGAGTCAACCACGCTTCTATTCCTTTGCCATCTCTTTTATCCATCAAAACAAATAGATTCTTGATTTCAAAAAAAGCGCTCGTCCATGATGGCTTTCCCCATCCAAAGTTGGCTTCATGAAATGGAAACCTACACCAACTTGTGCACGCATAATTGTCTATGTCACTTTTTTTAATTAGGTTTCTGTACTCTTTCAGCTCTTCCCATACCTCGTCGGAGCCAAACCCTAGTTTTTTAGCATAACTTTCTTTCGCTTGTTGAACACCTTTCCTGAATTTAGCAACAAAGTCTTTCACATCTATCACGTACCTCTCTTCAGCCATTGATATGGAGAACCCCATAAGATTCCCCATGAAGTTCTTTTCTGCCAAGGCCTCCCCCAGACTGTTCCGCAAGTTCACCACTTGACACCACCCAGATGGCCTTACGTAACCTGAGTTTGATCTTGATGCTTCGGTTGCACATTTCCAAATGAGTGCGCACACTACTTCAACGCGTGACGGGTTTGGCACCGTTTCACTGGAAGCTTTGGACTTGAGAGTGGCAATCTTGGAAGCGTCGAACACAAACCTCCTTGTTTCACACTTGTCTTTCATAACAAAACTCGCAGCAGCAGGCCTTTGCGGCGGGCTAAGGAAATCCAAAGGTGGAAAAAGAGAAGCTGCAACGCCAACTGGATCTGTAGGAAGCACAACACGATGAGTAGTTGTGCCAATGGAAATAGCAGCCCAGGTATTGACGAATGTGCCGATTGTAGACGCATCAGCGACCTTATGTGAAATGCTGACCCCAAGTGCCATTCCACCACATTCAAAGAAGGTGGCTTGCACTAGTAGGAGATAGCCTGTGTCTGGTTGTGTGGAATATTTCATGTCATCTGGAAGCAAATGTTTTAGAATTCCAAGATCTGGTTTCTCCAAAATCTTCGATATGGGGCAGTTCGCTCGGGCTTCAACAAATGCAGCCCCATGGTCATCGCAACAGATTGAGATGTTGTATTGGAAAGTTCCTGCAAAGGGGTAGAAGTGAGTGAGGGCTTCAGATAGTGATGTTTTTAGAAGCTTACATCTCTCAGAAACCAAAGAGTGGTGATCAATGACCACACTATTATTGGGATAGAAGAGAAGAAGTGGGACATAAATTTCAGGAGTAAGCTGATCAAAAACAGAGAGGCTTGAAAATCTAAGGTGGTGAGGAGTTGGAGAGGAGGGTGTGATTGTTTCCTCATGAATGACTTCAATCTTAATAAGGTTGATCTGATCCTCATGATCTGAACCCATCTGATTATCACAACCCAATCTTAATTGCTTTACACTAGCTAGCTTGATGAGTTTTATAACATGCACAAACCTTCTATATAAAGAGGCAAAGTCACCATAAAACGACAGCTCTTGTGGAATGAAAGTCAATTAGAAACTCCAATGCTTTACGGAAGAACTTAACTGCACGGCACCTGCTATCCCTATTCCCCCCGCTCTCTCTCTCTCTCTCTCTCTCTCTCTCTCTCTCTCTCTCTCTCTCTTGTGATACCACCTATCCCCCAACACGGGATAGGTAAGTTATTTTCTTACGGAACACATGAGAAACCTGGACAGCTGCCATATATATCTCCAACTGGGCCATCAAATGTTGAATATCCATGACAATCAATTTGAGACACCAAGGTGTGTGGACTCTCAATCAGTTCCACGAGTTGCATGCATGCATGCAATCCTTTCTTTGGGAATTTTCCAATGAAAATTGTAGTAAACTTTTTCATTAAAAAGAGTATTATTACACTCATCAAATTTGTATATTAAATTTATGAATAATAATAAAGCTGTATTCGATCTTGTTTATTCAAATAGAACTCACTCTAATTCTCATAGATTTATTTCTAAAAAGGGTGAAAACTGATATATTTACCCACAATCATTTGCAAACAAATTTTAAAATTTAGTAGCTACGATATTATTGGTGTGGGCCACTCTGTGTGGAATCTACAAGTCGACAACCGACTAAAGACTAGCTATGTTGACAAAACTTGTATACAAACAAGCTAGCTTCCGCATTTGTGTGGGCCATGATCCAACAACTTGTCCACAGTGAAAGACAAAAAGTGTGACGGTCCATTTTTGGAAAATTTCATTAAATATACCTTTTTAATATCAAAATAACTTCCACAAAAAGTTGCTGGATATACATTAACCCATCCACAGCTGATCCAAGTCAAAAATTATAGAAGCCAAAAGTTGCCAAAACAGTACTATGCATCAATGAGAAGAAACAGTATTGTTCCAAAAGTTGCCCACGATTTGGAGATTTAGGAATCAGAGAAACCATGGTTTCGAAGAAGATCAAGGACAGAATCTGGTCTTTCTAGGGTTCCAAAGCTTACTTTCTTGTACACGGAGATAGCTTTTACTGGGAAGATAAAACACTGACGGCGGATCTGTGGAGAAGAAGATCGAAGATGATGGGTGGAAGAGAGAGAATTCTGAAAATTTGGGGAGAGAGAAGAGACATGTATATTAGGGGCATTTTTGTGTGCAAATGGACCAAGGTATTAAAAAAGTATATTTAATAAAATTACCCAAAAATTTATTATTTATTAAAAAGTGTGCACATCTGATATATACAAGGAATAAAATTTCGGGTTTCGACAGAAATTTCGAAGATTTTTAAATTTCGACAAAAATTAGACAGAAACGATATAAATTGCTATCAAAATATGGAAATTTTAAATGAAACTTTACCATATGTTTATTTAACATATTATCTACTAAATTGATAAAAAATATTGAAGAAACCAAATTATATAATAGGTTTCATGTAATATAAGATGAATATAATGCGCGCTGGAGACAAATACTGTTAAATAAAATTAGTATAATGAATAAATGAAATTAGTATATTCTTTATACTCTATAATCTATACACTAAATCCTAATACTAAACCTATATACTCTATATACATAAATACTCTTTATATTCTATAATCTATACATCAAACCATATATACTCTATAATTTATACTCTGTATTGTTTAGGATATGATATAGGATATTAGAGTTTAGGTCCTTTAGGATATATATTTTTAATTATTCTTTATATAGAAATGTATTAAGGTTTAAAAATAGTTAAACAAAACTCCAAAACGGCCAACGAAAACCCAAATTTTTTTTTTTCCAAATTTCCAATTGCCCAAAGGCTCTAAACCCTAAATTATACACTCCAAAGATACTTTTCTATGCTCATGATGTTCAAATCATGTTTTTCAAATAAAATATTATGTAAGAAATAAATAATAAAAAATAAATTGAAATTCATTGTGGGCCTTGTGGCATAGAAACTGACATTATAAATAAGTCCATTCAACATTTTAATTTGAATAAAATACCATTTAAATTATGGAATAAAGGCAACTTGTAAGCAAGGAATGAAATTTCGAAAATTTCGGCGAAGTTTCGCCGAAATTTTCGTTTTTTTGAGGTCCCGAAATTTTATCACGGATCCATTATTTTTCGGTATTATTTCGGCGAAATTTCGCTTAAATTTCGCCCGAAATTTCGCTTAAATTTCGCCCGAAATTTCGAACTCAGAATATGTTTATTTTTGTAAAATTTCGCCAAATTTCGTCGAAATTTCGCCCAGCCACAAACTGAGATCTTTCCCCCAAACTCAGATCAGCCCCAAATCTTCCCCAAACTCAGATCTCTTTCTCACTTGGGAGTTGAGGCCGTGGAGGGAGGAAGAAAAGAAGGGAGGAATAGAAGAGGGGCTGGGTTTTCGGTGGGTTTCGACGGCGGGGGGCGGTGGCAGAGGCGAGATGAGGGTGATGGTGGGCTGGTGATGGGGATGCCGAGAGAGAGAGAGTGAGACAGTGAGAGAGTGAGAGAGAGAGAGAAAGAGAGAAGCACGGGGTGGAGTCTGTGGAGAGAAAGGGAAAGAAGAAAAAAAAAAAAGAAAAAAAAGGGGAAATGGGGAATGGAGGAGCTGGAGGCTGGAGCAGTTTTACTGTGAGACTGTGAGTTTTTTGATTGCTATCAAAATAAAGAGCAAGAGGCTAAAATCCCAAGGCTGCCGCATGTCAAGCCCAAGCAATGGTGATCGATCACCAACATCTTTCGTAAAGCCTTGTCGCCAATAATGGTTTATATTTATTGTTTTTTTTTTTTTTTTTTCTATAATGATTCCAAACTTCCAATAAACTTTCTCTTGATACAGTACAAGTGTGGCTGACTCCTCCAAACAAATATCTAGCCAAATTGAGTATGAATTCTGAATAGTCATTATATAAAACCAAAATATCTAGCTATTACAGTAATTTGGCAGTTGGACGCAATTGTGTGAATGTGGGGTATCAAACAATATCAACCAAGTGTTTATTTACTTCACTAATTGGATATTATAAATTTATATATATATTTGGGCTGGATGATATATAATAATATTCCAACATCCAATAAGGCAATATCTAATATCTAATATTAGAGAGCTTGCCTATAGGCTCCTCACTATTAATATAGCAATGTGAGTGATATTGTCCTTTTTTTTTTTTTTTGGTAAAAGATATTGCCCTTCTTTAATTTTAAGTATAAAATAAAAACAAATAATTTGGAAAACAATGAAAAGGAAAAAAAAAAAAAAAAGGTTTAGAGTTGATTGAGGTTTGGGAACTTTGGGCAATTGGAAAGAAAAAAAAAAAGTTTCGGATTTCATTTGGCCATTTTTGTGTTTCATTTAATTGTTTTTAACCCTTATATATTTATATATAAAAAATAATTAAAAATATCCTAAAGGGCCTAAATACTAATATCCTATACGGTTATACCATATCTTAAACAATATAGAGAATAGATTATAGAGTATATAGGGTTTAGTCTATAAATTATAGAGTATAAAAAGTATTAAGGTATATAGAGTATATAGGGTTTAGTATTAGGATTTAGTCTATAGATTATAGAGTATAAAGAATATACTAATTTCATTTATTCATTATACTAATTTTATTTAACAGTATTTGTCCAGCGCGCATTATATTTACCTTATATCATATGAAACCTACTATATAATTTGGTTTCTTCAATGTTTTTTATAAATGTAATAGATAATATGTTAAATAAACATATGGTCAAGTTTCATTCAAAATTTCCGTATTTTGATAGCAATTTCCATCGTTTTTGTCTAATTTTATCGAAATCGAAATTTTAATCGAAATTTCCGCGAAAATTTCTGTCGAAATTTTCATCGAAAATTTCCTCGAAACCAAAATTTTACTCCTTGCTTGTAAGTAGTTGACTAGTAGTACACTAGTACGTGAGCATAATGTGGTTGGTGGGGGTGGGATCAAAGGACATGAAATTAGTTTGATTAACTAATGACATGATTGAGCCCGAGAGCCCAGCCAACCAAGAAGTCTAATATATCTAATCACTGGGAGTTGTAGGCTTTTCAGTAAGCTTCCTCTTTTCTTTTCTTTTTGTTTCTTTTCTTTTTTTTTTCCTTTCCTTTCATTCCCCGTGACTCCCCACTCCCCAGTACCCACTCTCCTATTCCTCTCAGTTCTTCTCATTTTCTCTTTCTCCCTCCCAGTACGCCTTCACTCCCTCCCTCCCTGATCTCTTCTTTCTCCTCTCTCTCCCTCCCAGATCTGTTCCTCCTTTCTCCTTCCCCAATCTCCCTCTCTTCCTCCTCTCCCTCCCCAATCTCTTTTCTCCCCCGATTTCTTTTCTCTCTAATCTCTTCTCGCCCCCTTTCTTCCCCAGTCAATAAAAACACCTCTCCTTCCCAGAACCTTTAAGGGAAAATGGACGATCTCTTCTCTCCACTGGGCGGATGACTGGGTTTATGAATTTGATCGAAATTTCGCTCAAATTCACCAAAAGATGCCGTAAAGATGCCTCGAAATTTCGGCACTCAAAATTTCGATAATTTTGGCGAAATTTGACGAAAAATGGATAAACATGTGATAAAATTTTCATGGCCCTGAAAAACGAAATTTTTGGCGAAATTTTGCCGAAAATTTTGAAATTTAACTCCTTGGTTATATACAAGGAATTAAATTTCGAATTTCGAGAAAATTTTAAAGGTTTAAAAATTTAAAAATTTCAAAAGAATTTTCAATTTTGTTGAAAATTTAAACTAAAACAATTAAAGCTTTTAACAAAATTTTAATAATTTCGTTTTGATAATATTTCGAAACTTCAAAAAAATGAAAAATTTGGAAGAAATTTGAAATTTAATTTCATGGTTATATAAGAGTTTTTCTCGTCATATAGGACTTCTTTCTCACGAAATTGATAAAATCCACATCTATATGTATTATGAGAGGTAGGTGACATCGACTGTTACGTACAAAAATTTGTAGAAGGAATGATCTAGCCATAGCTCATTAGCTCCGGCCATGTGAAGTGGCCCACCTTTCATTGATTATGAAATTGTTGGATACGCGCCCAATGCTCAAGGGCCTGCCCCTCTTTAAAGTATATATGACAAAGCGCAATCAATAAGGGCCACGACTCATTTTAACGTCGTGGAAACCAGCACAGGCACACACAATAAGTCCATTATACGTGGACATACATTCACTTAAGTCCAAGTTTCAGATGATGAACCAAACAAATTAAACAATAAGAAATCATCATCAAACTATCAAAGAATAAGAAGAGGAGTGGCTATTTGTACACACTTAATAAACCACATTAGCTCCTGGCCAAAAAAAAAATACCACGACCACGACCACCTTATGTGGCAGCTGATAGCATTATTCCATACAATACAGAGCATGACAGAGAATAGGCTCTTTGTCATGATCCTAGCTAACTAATGGCACTTGGATTTAGAGAGGCATAAGCAAGCAGATCAGGGTTGCTCTCAAATAAGGCCATGTTTTCTTGGGTGAGAGTCAACCACGCTTCTATTCCATTGCCATCTCTTGCATCCATCAAAACAAATAGATTCTTGATTTCAAAAAAAGCGCTCGCCCATGATGGCTTTCCCCATCCAAAGTTGGCTTCATGAAATGGAAACCTACACCAACTTGTGCACCCATAACTGTCTATGTCATTGTTTTTAATCAGGTTTCTGTACTCTTTCATCTCTTCCCATGCCTCGTTCGAACCAAACCCTAGTTTTTTAGCATAACTTTGTTTCGCTTGTTCAACACCTTTCCTGAATTTAGCAACAAAGTCTTTCACATCTATCACATACCTCTCTTCTGCCATTGATATGGAGAACCCCATAAGATTACCCATGAAGTCCTTTTCGGCCAAGGCCTGCCCCAGTCTGTTCCGCAAGTTGACCACTTGACACCACACGGATGGCCTCACGTAACCCGAGTTTGATCTTGATGCTTCCGTTGCACATTTCCAAATGAGCGCGGACACTACTTCAACGCGTGACGGGTTTGGCACGGTTGCACTGGCAGCTTTGGACTTGAGAGTGGCAATCTTGGAAGCATCGAACACAAACCTCCTTGTTTCACACTTGTCTTTCATAACAAATCTTGCAGCAGCAGGCCTTTGCGGCGGGCTAAGGAAATCCAAAGGTGGAAAAAGAGAAGCTGCAACGCCAACTTGATATGTAGGAAGCACAACAGGATGAGTAGTGGTGCCAAGGGAAATAGCAGCCCAGGTATTGACGAATGTGCCGAGTGTAGACGCATCAGCGACCTTATGTGAAATGCTGACCCCAAGTGCCATTCCACCACATTCAAAGAAGGTGGCTTGCACTAGTAGGAGATAGCCTGTGTCTGGTTGTGCGGAATATTCCATGTCAGCTGGAAGCAAATGATTTAGAATCCCAAGATCTGGTTTCTCCAAAATCTTCGATATGGGGCAGTTCGCTCGGGCTTCAACAAATGCAGCCCCATGGTCATCGCAACAGATTGAGATGTTGAATTGGAAAGTTCCTGCAAAGGGGTAGAAGTGAGTGAGGGCTTCAGATAGTGATGTTTTTAGAAGCTTACATCTCTCAGAAACCAAAGAGTGGTGATCAATGACCACACTATTATTGGGATAGAAGAGAAGAAGTGGGACATAAATTTCAGGAGTAAGCTGATCAAAAACAGAGAGGCTTGAAAATCTAAGGTGGTGAGGAGTTGGAGAGGAGGGTGTGATTGTTTCCTCATGAATGACTTCAATCTTAGTAAGGTTGATCTGATCCTCATGATCTGAACCCATCTGATTATCACAACCCATATCTTGCTTTACACTAGCTAGCTTGATGAGTTTTATAACATGCACAAACCCTCTATATAAAGAGGCAAAGTCACCATAAAACGACAGCTCTTGTGGAATGAAAGTCAATTAGAAACTCCAATGCTTTACGGAACACATGAGAAACCGGCCTGGACAGCAGCCACCTTCCAACTGGGCCATCAAATGTTGAATATCTATGACAATCAATTAATTTGAGACACCAAGGTGTGTGGGCTCTGAATCAGTTCCACGAGTTGCATGCATGCAATCCTTTCTTTGGGAATTTTCCAATGAAAATTGTAGTAAAAAGAGTATTATTACACTCATCAAATTTGTATATTAAATTTATGAATAATAATAAAGCTGTAATATTCTTGTTTATTCAAATAGAACTCGATCACTCTAATTCTCATAGATTTATTTCTAAAAAGGGTGAAAACTGATATATTTACTCCCAATCATTTGACAAACAAATTTTAGTAGCTACAAAGCCTACAATATATATTATTGGTTTGGAAAAGGAGATAATGTATTTGGACTAGCTTGAACAAAAAGAAAAGGCAATAATGTGTTTTTTTGTGGATGAAACTTTCCAGTAGAAGAAGCAAATTTATCTCGAGATATCAATTCATTTTGGAATTATTACTCTCAAGTCCACTCTGTGTGGAATCTAGCTACAACCGACTAATTAAAGATCAAGCTATCAGCTATGTTGACAAAACTTGTATACATACAAGCTGGCTTCGCATTCTCACCAACAAAAGATATAGAAAGAGAAGCTGGCTTTCGCATTTGTGTGATACCATGATCCCACCAATATATCTAACATAACCCAACTCCCTTCGACCAAAAAAAAAAAAAAAACCCAACTCCACATGAGAAATGAATTTTGTATGTGACGTTCCTATCAAAAAGTGCGCAAATCGGTTATGTGAGAGTTTTTCTTTTCTCACGATATAGAACCCACCTATATGAGAGGTACAAAAATTTCTAGAAGGAATGTTCCAGCCATAGCTCCGGCCATGTGAAGTGGCCCACCTTTCATTGATTATGAAATGTTGGATACGCGCAATGCTTTAAAGTATGACAAAGCGCAATCAATAAGGGCCACGACCCATTTAAAAACGTCGTGGAAACCAGCACAGGCACACACAAGAAGTCCATTATACGTGGACATCCATTCACTTAAGCCCAACAAGGTCAGTACTAAACTAAACTATATCAATTACTATGACAATTGACAATTTAATAATAATAAAAACATCACCTCCTACGGATGCAAAAATGTTGTCACTTTAATTAGCATTGATCCTCCATGACAATCGGATTCATAGAAGCATATGCAAGCAGCTGCTTATTGCTTTCAATTATTGCCATGTCTTCTGCCTTGAAAGTCAAGCAAGCTTCTATGCTAGTATCCATCAATACAATTATATTCTTGAATTCCATACTGGGTGTTGATGCAAATTTCCGTAAGAAAGTTACAACAACTTAGGGGTGATGACTTGGCTGATCAGAAGCCTTGCCGGATGATGACGTGGATGTTGATTGAGATCTTCCTGTAGACAAACACAAGATCAAAGGAGATGGACCGGTGTGGTACCAGCCAAACACGCTCCGATGATGAAGTCAGTGATGTGTGTTTGATGGTGTTTGAATGGAAGTGAGGAAGAACATGTGATGAACTTGGGAGAATGGGAAGAACAAGGCAAATGTTCTGGGTTTATTCTCAGCAAGTCCAAGTGTGTTTTTGGTAAGCCAAAGTTTGTGCAAGTGTTTGCTTTGTGATGGCTGGGTGGATGGGATTCTGGCTTTGTGCATATAAGTTGGTTTATATAGACAAGGGAAGGTGTGGAGAGTAAGTTACCTGCATGTGATTGAGTGGCTGAGAGAGATCCACGCGTTCGGTCATAACTAATAGCATGCAAAGCTACTCACCTCCTTTGCATTCAATGCTGCATTGAATGCAAGGATAGAAGATCAGGTGGAATGCCCCAATAGTCATGGCTGTGAGCTGGAATGTCTTATCTGTCAGAGAGTCACGTCAAGTGCACTTGAGTATGGCGGTTCGTCCCAACGTGATCTTCTTTAGGATGGCGGTGGGAGGCCGAGCCGATCCGAACATATGTCCTCACGTGTAGACGTGAAACCCATGTGTGATCGGATCGGATTTAGACAAGTCGGCCAAGCCGATCAGGTGGGTAGTGCAGTGATCCCCTCAAGTGAAATCCGGCCGCAACTAGGTTTTGAGATGACGATCACCAAAGCCGAGCCGATCCGAACTGGGAATGGAATGGACTGAGTTGATGTGGTGATGTGGAGATCCACGTCTGATCGTGATCGATCATTGGTCCGGGCCGAGCCGAACCAATGGTTGAGATGATCAGGTGGTGACAAGATTGTCGAAGCACGTCTGATCGTGATCGGTCATTGGGCCGGGCCGAGCCGAACCAATGGTTGAGATGATCAGGTGGTGACAAGATTGTCGAAGCACGTCTGATCGTAATCGGTCATTGGTCCGGGCCGAGCCGAACCAATGGTTGAGATGATCAGGTGCTGACAAGATTGTCGCAGCACGTCTGATCGTGATCGGTCATTGGTCCGGGCCGAGCCGAACCAATGGTTGAGATGATCAGGTGGTGACAAGATTGTCGAAGCACGTCTGATCGTGATCGGTCATTGGTCCGGGCCGAGCCGAGCCGAACCAATGGTTGAGATGATCAGGTGCTGACAAGATTGTCGAAGCACGTCTGATCGTGATCGGTCATTGGTCCGGGCCGAGCCGAACCAATGGTTGAGATGATCAGGTGCTGACAAGATTGTCGAAGCACGTCTGATCGTGATCGGTCATTGGTCCGGGCCGAGCCGAACCAATGGTTGAGATGATCAGGTGCTGACAAGATTGTCGAAGCACGTCTGATCGTGATCGGTCATTGGTCCGGGCCGAGCCGAACCAATGGTTGAGATGATCAGGTGCTGACAAGATTGTCGAAGCACGTCTGATCGTGATCGGTCATTGGTCCGGGCCGAGCCGAACCAATGGTTGAGATGATCAGGTGCTGACAAGATTGTCGAAGCACGTCTGATCGTGATCGGTCATTGGTCCGGGCCGAGCCGAGCCGAACCAATGGTTGAGATGATCAGGTGCTGACAAGATTGTCGAAGCACGTCTGATCGTGATCGGTCATTGGTCCGGGCCGAGCCGAACCAATGGTTGAGATGATCAGGTGGTGACAAGATTGTCGAAGCACGTCTGATCGTGATCGGTCATTGGTCCGGGCCGAGCCGAACCAATGGTTGAGATGATCAGGTGCTGACAAGATTGTCGAAGCACGTCTGATCGTGATCGGTCATTGGTCCGGGCCGAGCCGAACCAATGGTTGAGATGATCAGGTGCTGACAAGATTGTCGAAGCACGTCTGATCGTGATCGGTCATTGGTCCGGGCCGAGCCGAGCCGAACCAATGGTTGAGATGATCAGGTGCTGACAAGATTGTCGAAGCACGTCTGATCGTGATCGGTCATTGGTCCGGGCCGAGCCGAACCAATGGTTGAGATGATCAGGTGCTGACAAGATTGTCGAAGCACGTCTGATCGTGATCGGTCATTGGTCCGGGCCGAGCCGAGCCGAACCAATGGTTGAGATGATCAGGTGCTGACAAGATTGTCGAAGCACGTCTGATCGTGATCGGTCATTGGTCCGGGCCGAGCCGAGCCGAACCAATGGTTGAGATGATCAGGTGCTGACAAGATTGTCGAAGCACGTCTGATCGTGATCGGTCATTGGTCCGGGCCGAGCCGAGCCGAACCAATGGTTGAGATGATCAGGTGCTGACAAGATTGTCGAAGCACGTCTGATCGTGATCGGTCATTGGTCCGGGCCGAGCCGAACCAATGGTTGAGATGTGACTGGAGAAAGATGATCTCCAGATCTGAGCCGAACTGATGGTGTTCGAAAAAGATAATCTCTCGAATTCCTGGTGGATCTCAATGTCGGTTCGGATCGGACATGGGTAACCCGGAGGTAAGAGCCGATCTCAGATGTACATGTTGTTGGCATTTGCTGAGCTAAGATGATGACACAGATGGCTGGGTCTGACCAAGTTGACCATCAAAGAGTCTGAGCAAAAATGGGACTTGGTGTGCCACGTGTTGGTCTGTGATTTGGCCATTGAATCCATGTGGATTTATCCACAAACAGGAGTCCCCCAACTTCCGGTCCGAGCAGACTTGTGATGGATTGGAAGTTGAAAAAAGTGATGACCTGTAAGAAGTGACATTCGGCCTGACTTGGCCATTATGATAAAATGCAATGATAACTCTCAATTTATTTTCGGATCAGTCTGATGAGCATGACGAAAATAAGAAGAAACTATAAATCCCTGATGATCTCAGATGGGTTTGATGTGTCCATTGAGATATTAGGAATTTTGTTTTTGAGAAAAATATTCAAACTTACTTTCAGATCGGCTCGGTATGCACGATAAAAGTTTTGAGCTTGAAAATATTTTTCTTTTTGGAAATATCCTGTCGAACGTTAGGACTGTAGAAAGTCACTTCGGCTCGGCCAGGGATTTTTATAGACCTTTGAGTCTTTTCCTGTTGGGCGCCGGGACTGTAGCCAGTCGCTCCGGCTTGGACCAGGTGTTTTTAGAGACCTTTGAGTCTTTTCCTGTTGGGCGCCGGGACTGTGGCCAGTCGCACCGGCTTGGACCAGGTGTTTTTAGAGACCTTTGAGTCTTTTCCTGTTGGGCGCCGGGACTGTGGCCAGTCGCTCCGGCTTGGACCAGGTGTTTTTAGAGATCTTTGAGTCTTTTCCTGTTGGGCGCCGGGACTGTGGCCAGTCGCTCCGGCTTGGACCAGGTGTTTTTAGAGACCTTTGAGTCTTTTCCTGTTGGGCGCCGGGACTGTGGCCAGTCGCACCGGCTTGGACCAGGTGTTTTTTAGAGACCTTTTGAGTCTTTTCCTGTTGGGCGCCGGGACTGTGGCCAGTCGCTCCGGCTTGGACCAGGTGTTTATAGCTTCAAAATCTGAGAATCAATGTGGATCTAGATGTGTTCATCTATATTTGTCGAAAGAAGATCGGATCGGATAGTCCCCGATCTTGATCAAGTCAGAGGAAATGTTCAGAACACCATTGTAGAACCAGGCGAACACTTCAGTATTTGTGCGTAGGTATGCAAGTGCGTTTGAGCACTGAGCCGAGCTGATCTGAGTCTTGAGCCGATCCGAACAGGTTGGTCCGATTTCTCCTCGAAAAAACCGGGACTTCTTCCCAATCCCTAACAGGAAGAGGCCGAACCGATCAGGCGGATCATGCAGTAGTCCTTTCAAGTGAAATCCGGCCGTGACTAGGATTTGAAATGATGATCACCAAAGCCGAGCCGAGCCGAGCTGGGATAACTAAGAAAAGATGAACACTCAATTCTTAGAAGATTCTCAGATCGGGTCGGATTGGATGTAGGGGATCCACCGGGATGATCCGACCCGATCTGAAGGGCCAGAGGCGAAGTCGAAGATCTCAGCCCTCAACCAATATGAGCATCTCTGGTTTCAACGGTGTTGGTGGTCCTCCTTGGGTCAGTGATCTTCACCCTTGGGGTTCCGGTCAAGAACTGATTAATCTTGCCAGCGCAGGCGAGAGTCTCTATTGCGTCGCGAAGAGAGTAGCAGTTGTTCGTGATGTGACCATGGTTGGGCCGAGCCGATCCCGTGTAGGTTGTCTGCCGGTCTGGGTGCTGGAAGAGGAAAGTTCGGGCTCTTCTTCCGGGATTACGTTCGGCTGCGGACCAAGTCTACTCCTGGTTGGAGTTCTTTATTCGGCCGATCCGGTCCGTATTGGGTTTCCGAGTAGAGTCCCCAGTCTGGTTCGGATCGGCGATCTCGGTTCCTCGCTCGGATCATCACGGTAGCTTCCGGGAGGTGAAGTAGAGCCTCTGACATAGGCCTGGCGTTTTTGTTGGATGATCTGCCGAGCATCTAAGAACTCGAGCTGATCAATCAAGGG
This sequence comes from Dryas octopetala, assembly GCF_963921425.1. Lineage (NCBI taxonomy): Eukaryota > Viridiplantae > Streptophyta > Magnoliopsida > Rosales > Rosaceae > Dryas > Dryas octopetala. The sequence continues at coordinate 10,872,930 of NC_141366.1, read as the reverse complement.
CATACTCTCGAAGCCAGGGAATGAGCAATCGATGTTCCGTCGGCAAGGGTGATTGTCGATGTCAGCCTGAGTGACTTGTGGGGGACGAGCTGGAGAAAGAACCTCGGGATCAGCTCGGGTCATTCTCGTGTTATTGCCGATCCGAACACTCATCCCTTGCTGAGCTCGGAGGCGTTGCAGTTCGGCGGTCTGTTCTGCCTGTTTGGTCAAAAGCTCATTGTTCTGCCTAAGAAGTTCGTTCCCAGCAGAAAGTTGTTCTTGATTTACCCTTCTCAAGAGCCTATTGGTAGCTCTGAGATTGGCTGGGTCATTGCTGATCCCAGCTCTTCCAGAGGGATTGGCTCTTCTCGTCTTTTCAGGTGTCTCAGGCTGATGTTGTTCATCATTCTGGGATCCTCCTGAGGAAGAGCTACTGTCGCGAAAGATGGTAGTCATGATGACTTGTGTGAAGGAAGAGCTTAGCACCTATGGTGATGAACACAACGGCTGAAGTCGATCTTCCCACAGACGGCGCCAATCTGTTGATGCAAATTTCCGTAAGAAAGTTACAACAACTTAGGGGTGATGACTTGGCTGATCAGAAGCCTTGCCGGATGATGACGTGGATGTTGATTGAGATCTTCCTGTAGACAAACACAAGATCAAAGGAGATGGACCGGTGTGGTACCAGCCAAACACGCTCCGATGATGAAGTCAGTGATGTGTGTTTGATGGTGTTTGAATGGAAGTGAGGAAGAACATGTGATGAACTTGGGAGAATGGGAAGAACAAGGCAAATGTTCTGGGTTTATTCTCAGCAAGTCCAAGTGTGTTTTTGGTAAGCCAAAGTTTGTGCAAGTGTTTGCTTTGTGATGGCTGGGTGGATGGGATTCTGGCTTTGTGCATATAAGTTGGTTTATATAGACAAGGGAAGGTGTGGAGAGTAAGTTACCTGCATGTGATTGAGTGGCTGAGAGAGATCCACGCGTTCGGTCATAACTAATAGCATGCAAAGCTACTCACCTCCTTTGCATTCAATGCTGCATTGAATGCAAGGATAGAAGATCAGGTGGAATGCCCCAATAGTCATGGCTGTGAGCTGGAATGTCTTATCTGTCAGAGAGTCACGTCAAGTGCACTTGAGTATGGCGGTTCGTCCCAACGTGATCTTCTTTAGGATGGCGGTGGGAGGCCGAGCCGATCCGAACATATGTCCTCACGTGTAGACGTGAAACCCATGTGTGATCGGATCGGATTTAGACAAGTCGGCCAAGCCGATCAGGTGGGTAGTGCAGTGATCCCCTCAAGTGAAATCCGGCCGCAACTAGGTTTTGAGATGACGATCACCAAAGCCGAGCCGATCCGAACTGGGAATGGAATGGACTGAGTTGATGTGGTGATGTGGAGATCCACGTCTGATCGTGATCGATCATTGGTCCGGGCCGAGCCGAACCAATGGTTGAGATGATCAGGTGGTGACAAGATTGTCGAAGCACGTCTGATCGTGATCGGTCATTGGGCCGGGCCGAGCCGAACCAATGGTTGAGATGATCAGGTGGTGACAAGATTGTCGAAGCACGTCTGATCGTGATCGGTCATTGGTCCGGGCCGAGCCGAACCAATGGTTGAGATGATCAGGTGCTGACAAGATTGTCGCAGCACGTCTGATCGTGATCGGTCATTGGTCCGGGCCGAGCCGAACCAATGGTTGAGATGATCAGGTGGTGACAAGATTGTCGAAGCACGTCTGATCGTGATCGGTCATTGGTCCGGGCCGAGCCGAGCCGAACCAATGGTTGAGATGATCAGGTGCTGACAAGATTGTCGAAGCACGTCTGATCGTGATCGGTCATTGGTCCGGGCCGAGCCGAACCAATGGTTGAGATGATCAGGTGCTGACAAGATTGTCGAAGCACGTCTGATCGTGATCGGTCATTGGTCCGGGCCGAGCCGAACCAATGGTTGAGATGATCAGGTGCTGACAAGATTGTCAAAGCACGTCTGATCGTGATCGGTCATTGGTCCGGGCCGAGCCGAACCAATGGTTGAGATGATCAGGTGCTGACAAGATTGTCGAAGCACGTCTGATCGTGATCGGTCATTGGTCCGGGCCGAGCCGAGCCGAACCAATGGTTGAGATGATCAGGTGCTGACAAGATTGTCGAAGCACGTCTGATCGTGATCGGTCATTGGTCCGGGCCGAGCCGAACCAATGGTTGAGATGATCAGGTGCTGACAAGATTGTCGAAGCACGTCTGATCGTGATCGGTCATTGGTCCGGGCCGAGCCGAACCAATGGTTGAGATGATCAGGTGCTGACAAGATTGTCGAAGCACGTCTGATCGTGATCGGTCATTGGTCCGGGCCGAGCCGAACCAATGGTTGAGATGATCAGGTGCTGACAAGATTGTCGAAGCACGTCTGATCGTGATCGGTCATTGGTCCGGGCCGAGCCGAGCCGAACCAATGGTTGAGATGATCAGGTGCTGACAAGATTGTCGAAGCACGTCTGATCGTGATCGGTCATTGGTCCGGGCCGAGCCGAACCAATGGTTGAGATGATCAGGTGCTGACAAGATTGTCGAAGCACGTCTGATCGTGATCGGTCATTGGTCCGGGCCGAGCCGAGCCGAACCAATGGTTGAGATGATCAGGTGCTGACAAGATTGTCGAAGCACGTCTGATCGTGATCGGTCATTGGTCCGGGCCGAGCCGAGCCGAACCAATGGTTGAGATGATCAGGTGCTGACAAGATTGTCGAAGCACGTCTGATCGTGATCGGTCATTGGTCCGGGCCGAGCCGAGCCGAACCAATGGTTGAGATGATCAGGTGCTGACAAGATTGTCGAAGCACGTCTGATCGTGATCGGTCATTGGTCCGGGCCGAGCCGAACCAATGGTTGAGATGTGACTGGAGAAAGATGATCTCCAGATCTGAGCCGAACTGATGGTGTTCGAAAAAGATAATCTCTCGAATTCCTGGTGGATCTCAATGTCGGTTCGGATCGGACATGGGTAACCCGGAGGTAAGAGCCGATCTCAGATGTACATGTTGTTGGCATTTGCTGAGCTAAGATGATGACACAGATGGCTGGGTCTGACCAAGTTGACCATCAAAGAGTCTGAGCAAAAATGGGACTTGGTGTGCCACGTGTTGGTCTGTGATTTGGCCATTGAATCCATGTGGATTTATCCACAAACACTGGGGATACTCTGGCTCACCCGAGCTGGCTTTTGTTAAGAGTAGTGATGTGTCATATCATCTAAGCAAAAGCTGGGAAATTAATAAATTAAAACTGTAATGAAAGAACTCGTTTTTATTTTTATTTTTGGTCATGTGTGCTAGGTTAATTTAGAGAAGACAAACAAAGCAAGCATTGATCAAAAACTGAAGCACAAACAAGAGGAGGCTTTTCTTTTTGTACTAATTAAATGACAGTGTGATATTTCAGAGAAGCATAAGCAAGCAGCTCCTTATTGCTTTCAGTTATGGTCATGTCTTCCTCTTTCAAACTCAACAGGCTTCTATGCCATCCCCATCTATTATATCCATCAATACAATCATATTGCTGAGCTCCATACTCTGACTCATCCAAGATGGCTTTCCCCATCCAAAATTGGCTGCGTAGAAGGGAAACCTGCACCAACTGCTGCAACTATAGATGTCTATATCATCCTTTCTTGTCTGGTTCCTATTCTCTTTTAACTTTTCGCATATATCCTCCACACTATCTCCCTCATTAACACAATTGTCCTTAAATTCCTCAATGCCCTGCCTCAATTTAGTAACCAAGCTTTGAAGTACATCATCGACTTCAGTACTTTCTAAACCTGTCTTTGCTAAATAGAACCCCACAAAATTCCCCAGTATGTTTTTATCTGCCAAGGGTCGCAGTGGCACCAGTATTTTCCGCATGTTAACTACTTGACACCATGCGGATGGCCTTATTGAACCCGAGTTTGATCTTGATGCTTCCGTTGCACATTTCCAAATGAGCGCTGACACTACTTCAACGCGTGTGGGCTTTGGCACGGTGGCACAGGCAGCTTTGGACTTGAGAGCAGCAATCTTTGAGGCATCGAACACAAATCTCCTTGTTCTGACCTTTGATTCAACAAATTCCACGGCGGTAGTTGGGGGTGAGTTGAGGACTTCTAGTGGTGGGAAAAGAGAAGCTGCAGCCCCAAATTCAACAAATTCCACGGAAGTAGTTGGGAGTGAATTTGGGAAATCCAGTGATGGTGGGAAAAGAGAAGCTGCAGCAGGAAGCAGTGCATGATCAGTAGTGGTGCCAAGGGCAATTGCAGCCCAGGTATTAAAGAATGTGCTGAGCGTAGATGCATTAGCGACCTTATGTGAAATGCTGACTCCAATTGTGATTCCACCACATTCAAAGAAGGTGGCTTGCACTAGTAGAAGATGTCCTGTGACTGCTTGTGTGGAACCTGGATCGGTTGGAAGCAATTGGCTCAGCATCTCAACATCAGGATTGTCCAAAATCTTGGATATGGGACAGTTCACTCTGGCTTCAATAAATGCAGCCCCATGGTCATTGCAAGAGATTGAAACATTGTATTGGAATTTTCCTGCAAATGGATAGAAGTGAGTGAGGGTTTCAGATAATGATGTTTTTAGAAGCTTGGATCTTTCAGCAACCAAAGAATGGTGATCAATGACCTCACTATTGCTATCACTGGGATAGAAGAGAAGTAGTGGGACATATATTTCACGCATAAGCTGGTCAAAAAAAGAGAGGTTAGAGCTTCTAAGGTGGTGAGGAGTTGGAGAGGAAGGTCTAATTGTTTCCTCCTGATGATTTCAACCTTGATCTCTGAAACCATCTTGCTCGGTCAATTGAGTTTCATACCAAAGACCCTCAACAGAAATAGTTAAATACATGGATATTTGAACATAAAGGACAGCTCATGTGCAATGGTCAACCTTTATTCAGTTTATTGCATTGTCCAAATAGTATGCCATAGTATACAACGGCATTAAGCAATATACTAATTGTATTTTGGCACAACCTAACATGTTTATTTGTTTCTTTGTTGTTGGCCAAAGTATCCACACAACCGCTTCTGTGAAATCAAAGTCAAGTTTGTTCATGAGTTTATTGTATTATCCAAATAGTTTACCATATGAAAACAAGAAAATTGGGCTAAAAGGCCAAGAGAGAATAGACAATAGCCAGTACAGAAAACCAAAATGCCCAGCAAATTAAGAATGGTCAATAGTCTAATGGTATGCATTTATTGAAAAAGATGGGGGAAGGGTTGGCGTGGTCACTACTGGTCTACAAGCAGCTCCGCCACGACAAGGAAGCATATGCAAGAAGCTCCTTATTGGTTTCAATTATGGCCATATCTTCTTCTTTGAAGGTCAAAGACGCTTCTATGCCATCACCATCTCTGCTATCCATCAATAAAATTATATTCTTGAATTCTGAAGTAGGATTACACACCCACGATGGCTTTCCCCATCCAAAATTGGCTCCATAGAAGGGAAACCTGCACAGACTTGTACAACCATAGTTGTCTATATCACCCCTTTTCATAAGGTTCCCAAACTTGATGAACATTTCACATACATCATCCGCACTAACTCCATTGAGCTCCTCACTACCTATCCTGAGTTTAGCAACCAAGCTCTGGACATCTACTTCACTTTCTTGGTCAGCCTTTGCTGCAAAGAATCCCACAAAATTTCCCAGTAAGTTTTCTGCCAAAGGCTGCCCCAATATTTGCCGTATGTTCACTGTTTGCCACCACACGGATGGCCTTACAGAACCCAAGTTTGATCTCGATGCTTCCATTGCACATTTCCAAATGAGCGCCGACACTACTTCAACGCGTGTGGGGTTTGGCACGGTGGCACTGGCAGCTTTGGACTTGAGAGCAGCAATCTTCGAGGCATTAAACACAAATCTCGTTGTTCTGAACTTTGTTTCAACAAATTCCAAGGCGGTAGTTGGGAGTGAGTTGAGGACTTCTAGTGGTGGGAAAAGAGAAGCTGCAGCCCCAAATTCTGCCGCAGGAAGCACTACATGATGATCAGTAGTAGTGGAAGCAAGGGCAATCGAAGCCCAACTAGTGATGAATGTGCCGAGTGTAAACCCATCAGTGATTTTATGTGAAACGCTGACCCCAATTGCCATTCCACCACATTCAAACAAGTTGGCCTGGACAAGTAGAAGATGGCCTGCCTCTGCTTGTGTGGATTGGATATCAGTTGGAAGCAATTGCTTTAGCATCCCAAGATTTGGATTGTCCAAAATCTTGGATATGGGACAGTTGACTCGGGCTTCGATAAATTGAACCCCATGATCATTGCAACAGATTGAAACATTATGTTGGTAACTTCCTGCTAAAGGATAGAAGTGAGTGAGGGCTTTAGATAATGATGTTTTTAAAAGCTTGGATCTCTCAGGAACCAAAGAATGGTGATCACTGACCTCACTAGTGCTATTTCTGGGATAGAAGAGAAGTAGTGGGACATAAAGTTCAGGGATAAGTTGATCAAAAACAGAGAGGTTATAACTTCTAAGGTGGTGAGGAGTTGGAGAGGATGGTCTAATTGTTTCCTTCTGAATGACTTCAACTCTGATGTCAGAAGCCATCCTCTTGCTCTTGCTCTTGCTCCCTGCTTGAATTGCATTACAAAGGCGACCCTCCATATAAAGACTCACAAGGAAAACTCCTGCGCGATGAAAGCCAAACTTCTGTTTGATTATTTTAAATGTGTATACTAATTAGGTTTGACAAATTTTCACAAGACTTGGACCCAAGAGGTTCATCATTACTTAACATGCACGCATATATGACCGGACCCAAAAACATAAATAATAAGAGATATATAATTACACGTTTAGTCAACTTATTATTTCATAATTTCCGTGTTGGTTTACGAATTTTTTTAAGTGCCAAATAAGTCCACGAATTAGTTGACGTTTACCATGCACCTTAGCGCATTCCATCAAAATATCTCAAACGGACGTCAAGTTTAGTCACGTAGGAAGCACATGGAAGTGCATAAGGGAGAGGAGGGGACATGAAATCACTGATTTGCCCCTCCATGTGCCCCCCCACGTGACAAAACTTAACACCCGTTTGGGGTATTTTGACGGAATGGACTAAGGTGCATGGTAAACGTCAGCTAATTCGTGGACTTGGATTTAACTCACAAGGATAACTTCTGCCAGATATATAAAAGTCAACTTTCTATTTGATTATTTTAAATGTGTATAATAATTAGGTTTGATCACAAGATTTGAACCCAAGAGGTTGATCATTACTTAACATGATCACATATATGACAGGACCCACAAACATAAATAATAAATAGGTCAGTGTGATACATACATACTTGCTTAAGTAGTATTGTTTGAAGAATATGACATTTTAATTTTCTAATTTTTAATAGGTCTGGTTGACATAATTATCTGTGTACCTTTGTTTTATGCCAAAAGGAATCTTTGGTTCCTATATTCCTTTTATATTTTGCTATAGTTAATTCATGTTCACACCTCAAATTGTAATAATAATGAGAAAGGCTCAAATAAGTTTTAACTCCAACTGCAAGGAGCCTCATAATTGGATTGGAGCACTGCATGTGTTTGTGTCTATTTGAATGGATGGCATTGGCAACCATTGTTGGTCTTCAATTTGCAGCTGATTTAGGCCTTCAATTTGTACCCACTAAACATTTTTTAGATTGGGATCATCCAAATAACTTTATTACTTAACTCTCTTGAATTGTTTTGTTTAGTATGTATTCGCTTTGCAGATGGTTTTTTTGGTTTTTCTGTTTTATGCCAAAAGGTATCTTTTTCTTTTTGTTCCATTTCATTTGTGCAAGTTAAAAGCATGTTTCACATTCACACTTCAAATTAGACAAGCCACATATAACTCCAACTTGTCCGACCAAATGATAATAAAATAAGAAGAAGAAAAGTCACACCATTAGCACATCTATTTACTCCCATAAAATAATATTACCAGCAATTATGAAGTTATGAACATTATGCATGTGTCCAGACGCTATAATATTAATTTTTTCTCTCTTAACTTCTTTCCCACACTCTCTCTCATCTCTCCCTTGTCATGACAGCTACTTCAAATTTATTTACAGTAAAAAACTAAAAATCATCTCTAAATAATAAATAGGTCCGGCCGGTCATCTCCATACATAATACTTGTTTAAGTAGTAGATATATTGTTTGAAGAAAATGACATTTTACATTTCTAATTTTTAATAGGTCTAGCTGGTTAGCTTGATTATCTGTTTACCATTGTTTCATGCCAAAACGAATCTTTTATACTTATATTCCTTTCATACTGTGCTAGAGTTGATTCATGTTCACACCTCAAATTGTAATAATAATAATATATAATAATAATAATAATGAGAAAAGCTCAAATAAGTTTAGCTCCAACTGCAAGGAGCCTCACTATTTGGATTGGAGCACTGTGTTTGTGTTTATTTGAATTGATGGCATTGGCAGCCATTGCTGGTCTTCAATTTGCAGCAGACTTAGGCCTTCATGATGTTATATTGGAGATGGATGCTGCAGGGGCGGTAATATATGTTAATGACCCAACTTTCTGTTTCACGAAGGATGGAGTCCTCGTTGATCCAGACTAATGTAATGAAAGCACCAGACTTCAATTTATTTGTACCGAAAAAAAAAAAAAAAAAGATATCATATATCAGAGACATGACACAATAACCAGGAGGATGGGGTATAGTATGTCTATAGCCTAATTTTTCTAAATATAAGAGTTAATTACACTTACACCCCTTGAGGTTTATCGTTTTTTCATATACACCTCCTGAGATTTTAATAATTACACTTACACCCCCTGAGGTTTCAAAATTATTACAAATAACCCCATAAAAGAAAAAACACCAATAACAGACGTGACTAAACTAACTAAAATACTGAAATACCCTTACGGTGTTATAAGACTGTTTGGATACTATTCACCTTGTTTCCTATAACCATCGGACAAGAAAAAAAAAAAAAAACTCTCCATCTTCCCCTTATGAGAACTCGTTGGCAGGAGGATGGGGTATAGTACGTCTATAGCCTAATTTTTCTAAATATAATTTACGTACATATTTGTTATTTTTTAATACTTAACCAGCCCAACCTTTTGTTTAACCTTTTAATATTAGCCGATCGAATTACAAAATTAATTAATCTTTTGTAATTTTTTAATATTTGTTGGGCTCGTTAATTAATCTTTTCTTTTTTAACAAAATTAATTATCTGGCTTCCACGTCTAACAAATTAATGAATACAACTATATTAATTAATAATATATGAATAAGGCTTCCAAATTAAAGAACTACATGAAAAAACTAGGATATATACAAGGAACTGTCTAACAACATAAATTTCAAACTTACAACTTTTCCGTAAAACAATTGTATACGTCAATCAACTGAATTAATAAAAATATAATTTTACATTCAATGGCTTAAGAAACACGAGTGAAAAATCTAGCCATGCATGTTGATTTTGGTGATAGTGACGGCATGCATGCATGCTGGAACAATAAAACAACCATCCATAAAGAAACAATACTAAAGGCATCAACTGTTATTTTAATTTTCTAGATCTTGGTAAATAAAAGTTGAGATAATCATTAGTGTTTCTACTATTATTGTAATAATGGTCGTTTATTTGTATGATTGAATTGATAAGCTCACACATAGAAATGAGATGTTTGCACAAATGGGTAATATTGCTATTTGTACACACTTTATAAACCAAATTAGCTCTGGCCGACAAAAATAAAATAAACCACATTAGCTGACCACCTTATGTGGCAGCTGATAGCATTATTCCATACAATACAGAGCATGGCAGAGAATAGGCTCTTTGTCATGATCCTAGCTAACTAATGGCACTTGGATTTAGAGACGCATATGCAAGCAGATCAGGGTTGCTCTCAAATAAGGCCATGTTTTCTTGGGTGAGAGTCAACCACGCTTCTATTCCATTGCCATCTCTTGCATCCATCAAAACAAATAGATTCTTGATTTCAAAAAAAGCGCTCGCCCATGATGGCTTTCCCCATCCAAAGTTGGCTTCATGAAATGGAAACCTACACCAACTTGTGCACCCATAACTGTCTCTGTCATTGTTTTTAATCAGGTTTCTGTACTCTTTCATCTCTTCCCATGCCTCGTCGGAACCAAACCCTAGTTTTTTAGCATAACTTTGTTTCGCTTGTTCAACACCTTTCCTGAATTTAGCAACAAAGTCTTTCACATCTATCACATACCTCTCTTCAGCCATTGATATGGAGAACCCCATAAGATTCCCCATGAAGTCCTTTTCGGCCAAGGCCTGCCCCAGTCTGTTCCGCAAGTTGACCACTTGACACCACACGGATGGCCTCACGTAACCCGAGTTTGATCTTGATGCTTCCGTTGCACATTTCCAAATGAGCGCGGACACTACTTCAACGCGTGACGGGTTTGGCAGGGTTGCACTGGCAGCTTTGGACTTGAGAGTGGCAATCTTGGAAGCATCGAACACAAACCTCCTTGTTTCACACTTGTCTTTCATAACAAATCTCGCAGCAGCAGGCCTTTGTGGCGGGCTAAGGAAATCCAAAGGTGGAAAAAGAGAAGCTGCAACGCCAACTGGATCTGTAGGAAGCACAACACGATGAGTAGTGGTGCCAAGGGAAATAGCAGCCCAGGTCTTGACGAATGTGCCAAGTGTAGACGCATCAGCGACCTTATGTGAAATGCTGACCCCAAGTGCCATTCCACCACATTCAAAGAAGGTGGCTTGCACTAGTAGGAGATAGCCTGTGTCTGGTTGTGTGGAATATTCCATGTCAGCTGGAAGCAAATGTTTTAGAATTCCAAGATCTGGTTTCTCCAAAATCTTCGATATGGGGCAGTTCGCTCGGGCTTCAACAAATGCAGCCCCATGGTCATCGCAACAGATTGAGATGTTGAATTGGAAAGTTCCTGCAAAGGGGTAGAAGTGAGTGAGGGCTTCAGATAGTGATGTTTTTAGAAGCTTACATCTCTCAGAAACCAAAGAGTGGTGATCAATGACCACACTATTATTGGGATAGAAGAGAAGAAGTGGGACATAAATTTCAGGAGTAAGCTGATCAAAAACAGAGAGGCTTGAAAATCTAAGGTGGTGAGGAGTTGGAGAGGAGGGTGTGATTGTTTCCTCATGAATGACTTCAATCTTAATAAGGTTGATCTGATCCTCATGATCTGAACCCATCTGATTATCACAACCCATATCTTGCTTTACACTAGCTAGCTTGATGAGTTTTATAACATGCACAAGCCCTCTATATAAAGAGGCAAAGTCTCCATAAAACGACAGCTCTTGTGGAATGAAAGTCAACCAGCAGAAACTCCAATGCTTTACGGAACACATGAGAAACCGGCCTGGACAGCTGCCACCTTCCAACTGGGCCATCAAATGTTGAATATCTATGACAATCAATTAATTTGAGACACCAAGGTGTACGTGTGGGCTCTGAATCAGTTCCACGAGTTGCATGCATGCAATCCTTTCTTTGGGAATTTTCCAATGAAAATTGTAGTAAACTTTTTCATTAAAAAGAGTATTTTTACACTCATCAAATTTGTATATTAAATTTATGAATAATAATAAAGCTGTAATATTCTTGTTTATTCAAATAGAACTCGATCACTCTAATTCTCATAGATTTATTTCTAAAAAGGGTGAAAACTGATATATTTACTCCCAATCATTTGACAAACAAATTTTAGTAGCTAAAAAGCCTACAATATTATTGGTTTGGAAAAAGAGATAATGTATTTTGACTAGCTTGAACAAAAAGAAAAGGCAATAATGTGTTTTTTTGTGGATGAAACTTTCCAGTAGAAGAAGCAAATTTATCTCGAGATATCAATTCTTTTTGGAATTATTGCTCAAAAAGTCCACTTTGTGTGGAATCTACAACCGACTAACGATCGAGCTATCAGCTATGTTGACAAAACTTGTATACATACAAGCTGGCTTCGCATTCTCACCAACAAAAGATATAGAAAGAGAAGCTGGCTTCCGCATTTGTGTGGGACCATGATCCCACCAATATATCTAACATAAGTACATAACCCAACTCCAAATGAGAAATGAATTTTGTATGTGACGTTCCAGAAAACTTATTATTTATCAAAAAGTGCGCAAATCGGTTATGTGAGAGTTTTTCTTTTCTCACGATATAGAACCCACCTATATGAGAGGTACGAAAATTTGTAGAAGGAATGTTCCAGCCATAGCTCCGGCCATGTGAAGTGGCCCACCTTCCGTTGATTATGAAATGACTTTTTAGTGAGATATATACCCACCTGAACTTTGACTCGATTTACATATTACCACCTAAATTAAAAATTGAAGCAAATTGCCCTCTGAATTAAATTTTGTTTGCAAGTTACCACCTCCATCCAAATCCTCATAGGTTTTTTGGTCTTTTCATATAGAAGAACTTGGGTGGGGAAACTTTTGCCACCTCACCTTGCTGAGTGGCAAGGCTCAACCAATTACAGGTGGCCACATGTACAACTATTTTTTTATTTCTCTTTTCCTATTTTTACAAACTTTGAAAATTAATTAAAAATAGTTCCGAACTCAGAAAAATACACAGAAAATTCTTACGGACTTGTATTGACTAATAGTAATTTACTATGGAGTCAAATTATCAATTTGCCCTCTGAGATTTTCCAGAAAATTTAGGAAGTCCAAAGTTATTTCTAAAAAATTAAAATACTCTGGATTCTTTAAAAATTCATAGGATAATCTCCCGAACTCCAAAAAATACAAGGTCTGCATCATTAAGGTCTTCTAAAAACTAACACTACCTTTCTCGTGAACACTTGCTTCAACGGGTGTGGGCTTTGGCACGGTGGCACAGGCAGCTTTGGACTTGAGAGCAGCAATCTTTGAGGCATCAAATATAAATCTCCTTGTTATAACCTTTGGTTTTACAGCAAATGCCACGGAAGTAGTTGGGGGTGAATTTGGGAAATCCAGTGATGGCGGGAAAAGAGAAGATGCAGCACCATATTCTGCAGCAGGAAGCAGTGCATGATCAATAGTGGTGCCAAGGGCAATTGCAGCCCAGGTATTAATGAATGTGCTTAGCGTAGATGCATCAGCGACCTTATGTGAAATGCTGACTCCAATTGTGATTCCACCACATTCAAAGAAGGTGGCTTGCACTAGTAGAAGATGTCCTGTGACTGCTTGTGTGGAACCTGGATCGGTTGGAAGCAATTGGCTCAGCATCTCAACATCAGGATTGTCCAAAATCTTGGATATGGGACAGTTCACTCTGGCTTCAATAAATGCAGCCCCATGGTCATTGCAAAAGATTGAAACATTGTATTGGAATTTTCCTGCAAATGGATAGAAGCTAGTGAGTGAGGGTTTCAGATAATGATGTTTTTAGAAGCTTGGATCTTTCAGCAACCAAAGAATGGTGATCAATGACCTCACTATTGCTATCACTGGGATAGAAGAGAAGTAGTGGGACATATATTTCACGCATAAGCTGGTAAAAAAAAGAGAGGTTAGAGCTTCTAAGGTGGTGAGGAGTTGGAGAGGAAGGTCTAATATATTGTTTCCTCCTGAATGATTTCAACCTTGATCTCTGAAACCATCTTGCTCGGTCAATTGAGTTTCATACCAAAGACCCTCAACATAAATAGTTAAATACACAAATATTTGAACATAAAGGACAGCTCCTGTGCAATGGTCAACCTTTATTCAGTTTATTGCATTGTCCAAATAGTATGCCATAGTATACAACGGCATTAAGCAATATACTAATTGTATTTTGGCACAACCTAATTGGAAAAACATGTTTATTTGTTTCTTTGTTGTTGGCCAAAGTATCCACACAACCGCTTCTGTGAAATCAAAGTCAAGTTTGTTCATGAGTTTATTGTATTATCCAAATAGTTTACCATATGAAAACAAGAAAATTGGGCTAAAAGCCCAAGAGAGAATAGACACACTACAAGAAAAAACACTTTGGGTGATGAACTGATTTTGTCACCCAAAGTCCAATTTCGTCGCCCAAGATTTTGGGCGACGAAATCAGTTCGTCGAGACTTTGGTCGCCTAAACCATGACACCCAAGACTTTGGGCGACGAACATATCATTTTTGTCGCCCAAAGCTACCTGGGGAGACGAATTTGGTTCGTCTCTTGAAGTGACTTTGGGCGACGAACCACATATTCGTCGCCCAAAGTATGTTTAGGCGACGAAATTGTTCGAAAAAATTAAAATTTTTTTTTTATCCCAAAAACTATATAACAAAAATGTATTAATAAATTTTTATATTTACAAAATTTATAAATAGCAAAATGTATTAATAAATTTATAAATAAATGTATTACACAAAGAAACAAAATGTATAAATAAATTTATTCAACCGCTTTGACCAATGAGCGAGGTCGGTCCAATATTGACATCTTTGTTTGCTTAAAATTCGTGTAGTACACATGTCATAATCATCTTCTCCATATGGATGATTTTTTGCAGAGATGATCTTTGAGTATGGAACTAAAAAATGAACGGTTTTGATCGTTGTAAACACGATCAAGATATGCCCATCTACATATAAATGAACGGTTTCAACACTTGATGAGTATAATTCTATTAATTCTTTCGACGACAAGGTTTCAATAATTGTGAAGACCACAATGTGATTTCAACGATCATAGCCGTTCATTTTCCATGTTCATACTCAAAGATCATCTCTGCAAAAATCAACCAAATCGAAATTCAGCTAGTTGTTGAATTATCATTATTAAACCCACTATCGTTCATTAATTTGAGCACCGTTACCTAACTTTTACATTTTCAATTGAGCTAAATTTTTATAAGGATGATCATTGAGTAGGGAACTAAAAAATGAACGGTTTAGATCGTTGAAAATACGATCGCATCGTATTCTTATACCTAAATATAAATGCAAATAAAAAATGAACTGGACTTTGGGCGAGGAATCTAGATTTATCTCCCAAAGTGACTTTGGGCGAGGAATATATAGATTCGTCGCCCAAAGTCATTTAGTTTAGTAGATGGTCCTGAATTAAAATTCATGAATAACAATTGATTAATCCAAAAAAAAATTCATTTTGTTCATATCTTTCTACACTGATTCTACATATCTTTTTACACTGATTCTCTTCATAATCAATTTCATTTTGTTCCATCACGCTGCATCAATATTCTTTGTTCCATGTACGCAACAGCTAGCATGCGCAGCTCCAGTGCAATGAAAATGAATTTTGTTGAGTTTATTGTATTTGTCCAAATATACATATATCATTTGCTGCCATATGGCATTAATTTGATTTATATATCCAAATTCCAATTATTGTGTTTGTATATTAAAGATAAGATGAAAATTTGATGAAAAAGTCTAATTAACACAATTGTAAGAAGGCAAGCAAGGTCAAACAATCAACAGTAGGTGGTGTCCATCCTCTTCCTCTTTGCCCTTCTTGAAGGTCGTGTCTTGTCATGCCTTTGCACGCATGCGTGATTCAAGGAAAAGTTAATCAAAAACAGAGAGCTAGGTTGGAAGTTGTAAGGTGGTGAGGAGCTAGAGAGGATCGGATGGTCTAATTTGGATTGTTGCCAATGGGGAAACCACATTTTAATTTTAATTTAAGGCTCAAACACATTTAATCCTAGCAGTTCCTTAATTACACATGCATCTCTGCTTGTGGAATATACAGCTAGGATCTGCCACATTTAATCCTACGTACAGCATTAGATATAGATCCTTGCCACCCCTTTACTAATATAATGAAAGCACCCCGACTTTTAATTTTATTTATGCTCCACAAGCCTCAAAACAAAGAGAGGTCGTCAAAGGTCCAGCATAGAATTGATCTAGTAAAAAACACAGGAGGCTTTATTATACAGAAAAAACACACACACACACTGACACACACAAGAGGCATTTTGTTTTTTTGGTACTAAATGATATTTGGATTCATACAAGCATAAGCAAGCAGGTCCTTGTTGGTTTCAATTATGGCCATGTCTTCTTCTTTGAAGGTCAAAGACGCTTCTACGCCAACACCATCTCTACTATCAATCAATAAAAATGTATGGTTGAATTGGGCAATAGGAGCACACACCCATAATGGCTTTCCCCATCCAAAATTAGCTCCATAGAAGGAAAACCTGCACCAACTTGTACATCTATAGTTGTCTATATCACCCCTTTCCATAAGGTTCCCAAACTCCTGGAGGCTTTCACATAGATCTTCCCCACTAACTCCATTAGCATAGTGTTCTTTGATTTCCTCAATGCCTTTCCTAAGTTTAGCAACCAAGCTCTGGACATCTACTTCACTTTCTTGGTCAGCCTTTGCTGCAAAGAATCCCACAAAATTTCCCAATAAGTTTTCTGCCAAGGGCTGCCCCAATCTTTTACGCAGGTTCACAGTTTGACACCACACGGATGGCCTTACAGAACCCAAGTTTGATCTTGATGCTTCCATTGCACATTTCCAAATGAGCGCCGACACTACTTCAACGCGTGTGGGGTTTGGCACGGTGGCACTGGCAGCTTTGGACTTGAGAGCAGCAATCTTCGAGGCATCAAACACAAATCTCCTTGTTCTGACCTTTGATTCAACAAATTCCACGGCGGTAGTTGGGGGTGAGTTGAGGACTTCTAGTGGTGGGAAAAGAGAAGCTGCAGCCCCAAATTCAGCAGCAGGAAGCACTACATGATGATCAGTAGTAGTGGAAGCAAGGGCAATCGAAGCCCAGCTAGTGATGAATGTGCTGAGTGTAAACACATCAGTGATCTTATGTGAAATGCTGACCCCAATTGCCATTCCACCACATTCAAACAAGTTGGCCTGGACAAGTAGAAGATGGCCTGCTTCTGCTTGTGTGGATTGGTTATCAGTTGCAAGGAATTGTTTTAGCATCCCAAGATCTGGATTGTCCAAAATCTTGGATAAGGGACAGTTGACTCGGGCTTCGATAAATTGAACCCCATGGTCATTGCAACAGATTGAATCATTATATTGGTAACTTCCTGCTAAAGGATAGAAGTGAGTGAGGGCTTCAGATAATGATGTTTTTAGAAGCTTGGATCTCTCAGCAACCAATGAATGGTGATCACTTTCCTTACTAGTGCTATTTCTGGGATAGAAGAGAAGTAGTTGGACATAAGTTTCAGGTGTAAGTTGATCAAAAACAGAGAGGTTATAACTTCTAAGGTGGTGAGGAGTTGGAGATGATGGTCTAATTGTTTCCTTCTGAATGACTTCAATTCTGATGTCAGAAGCCATCCTCTTGCTCTTGCTCCCTGCTTGAATTGCATTACAAAGGCGACCCTCCATATAAAGACTCACAAGGAAAACTCATGCGCGATGAAAGCCAAACTTCTGTTTGATTATTTTAAATGTGTATACTAATTAGGTTTGACAAATTTTCACAAGACTTCCTACCCAAAAACATAGTGTCCTATTTTTCCATCCACCCTATAAGTTCACCCCCTTTTAAATTTTAAATTTTAAGAAATAATAATCCTCTTTTTTCACCCCCCCAATGTCTCTAAAATACATTTACTAATAAACACTATTTCTACCCAATTTCTTCCATAAACCTTAAATTCTATTCACCCACCAAATTTTGAACTCATATACAACCTCATATAGTCATACATATTCTTAGATCATATAGGAAGAGAGTGAGAGAGAAGGGGGCAGGGTTAAATCAACTCATATATTGTAACTTTATAATATGCCCAAGAACTTCTATGTTAGGGTGAGATTGTGAATAAGTGAATAAATCAAACAAAACAATTAAAAAAATAAGGGGGATTTGGGAATATGAATGATGGAGACAAAACCAAATATTGAAAACAATATCTTAGAGTCAGATTGTGAATAAACTTTTGCAGAAAAAAAAAATTAATTATTGTTCATGAATCCAAAGTGGTTTTCTTTGTTTATGAATTACGTGGGTGTAGAAAAGTGGGTAGGTAGAGTAACTTTTTGTTTACAGGAGTCTTTAAAGGTTATTTCGCAAAAATTAAACAAGTGATTAATATTTTTATGAAGTAGTGGGTGGAAAAAGGACATAGGGTGGGAATAGTAGCACTCAAAACATAAATAATAACCCGTGTTGGATTAAACACGTTTGGTCCACTTATTGTTTAATAGTAGCACTCAAAATTAAGCACGTTTGGTCCACGTACTTATTGTTTAATAGTAGCACTCAAAATTAAACACGTTTGGTCCACTTATTGTTTCATAATTCTCATGTTGGTCCACAAATTTTTTTAAGTGCCAAATGAGTCTACGAATTAACTGAAGTTTATCAACCTAGTCTATTCCCTTAAAATATCACAAACATACATCAATTTTGGTCACATAGAGAGCACATGGAAGTGCATAAGGTAGAGAAGAGGACATGAATTCACCGATTTGCCCCTCCATGTGCACCCCACTTGACAAAACTTAATGCATGTTTAGGGTATTTTGATAGAATTGACTAAGGTGGTAAACGTCAGTTAATTCATGTCCTATCCCTGTTAAATACCCTATACCCTAAACATAATTAATACTCTAACCCTTTATATATTAATACCCTAAACCCTAAACTCTATACCCTATCATAACCCCTATACATATACCCTATACTTTAAACTCTATACTAGTGTACTCTATTCCCTATACCATATACTAGTATACTCTAAAGTCTAAGCCCTATACTAGTATACTATATACCCGATCTATACCATATACTAGTATACTCTAAAGTCTAAACCCTATATTAATATACTCTATACCCTATACCATATAGTATTATAAACTATATACAATATAAACTACAGGAAATTACAAATTTGGTCTACTTATTTTATACCTAGTTCAGTTTTGGTCCATGATCTTTTTTAAGTTATAATTTTAAATCCTTTTGGTTGTGTTTTCTTCAATTATAAGTTATATTTCATCATTTCTTAGTCATAGGAACCAATTTGGAGTATTAGAATCAAAGAGATCGAATTGAAGTTTGGTGAAGTTTGAAAATCTAAAAATTTTGTAGGAAAAGTTGGTAGTTTCGGGTACCCTACTTTGGGGCCAATTATCTTGAGTTTTAGAACTCCGATTTGAATGATCTTTATATAGTTGTAAAGATGATATGCATAACTTTAAAACAAGTATATGTTTGTTGAATTTGGCTGAGATTTGATAGGATAAAAGATGAGACAAATTTGAGAAAACAAATATGAACTTTTATTAAACAAGTGGATCAAAACAGAACTTAAAAAAGATCGTGGACCAAAATTGAACTAGGTATAAAATAAGTTGACTAAATCTGTAATTTCTTCTATAAACTATAAATAATAAATTATAAACTATAATAAACATATACAAACTATAATAGGGGGTTTGATTTTTTCTATAATAGGTATTAAAACCATATATAAAATCATATGACTAGGTTAGGTAGAAAAGTACTTATATTTGCTGGAGTAAAATAATTGAAACCTTATAAATATATTATTTGTCACTAAATGAACAAGTAGTGAAATCAGTTCAGGTGGGTGAGTGCTTCTATTTCACCTTGGAGGTCAGTAGTTCGCCACAATCACACTTCTTTATCCTTTTTAATTGAACAGTTAATTAAAAGTAAGTCCAATTTTGGAGAGTCATTCACACTAAAACCATATGAGAATTTAGATTTGTACTTAAATATAATCCAATTTTTAAGGCTAAGGTCCAAAAAATGAACTTTTTAAAAATTTTGACTCATATTTTCTCTTAAAATTAAGATAATTAATATGAATTAATTTTAAAAATTATGAAAGATAATATCCGTTAGGACATTTTTTTAATTAAAACATTTAAGATTATCTAGTTTTTATGTTTTATAATTTAAAATAATAAAAGATAATATTGTTTAAATTATACAAATATAAAAAACTGCATTAACCCAAAAAATATAAAATAATCAAACAAGTAAGAAAAAAGTATATATAGGTACATTTCAATTGTACCAATACCTAGGTTTATATATATAGGTACATTTCAATTGTACCTATATCTGGGTTGGTGTATGTGTGTATATATATATATATATATATATATACATGTTCATTTAGGTGCGCACCAACGAATATACGCACTTGATCCGAACGCTCAGTTTTTGCTGCTAATCACTCGGCAATATTGCTTCCTTCCCCAAGTTTTGAGGGTAAATCCTCATCTTTTCACCTCATCCCCTCTTAAGGTATAGAATGAGCTTGGTAGAGTCGTTATGTTAGGGTTTAACTCTGAGATTTTGCCCAAAATTCCAAAATTAAACCATAACAAAACGCTGACAAATCATCAATCGACTGGCACAATTGAAACGTACCTATAAATTTTTTTTTTTAGGAAATTTCAAATTTGGTCTACTTATTTTATACCTAGTTTAATTTTGGTTCACTTATTTTATACTTAATTCAATTTTGGTCCACGATCCTTTTTAAATTATGATTTAAAATCATTTTGATTGTGTTTTCTTCAATTATAATTGAAGTATAAGTTATATTTTATCATTTCTTAGTCATAGAAACCAATTTGAAGTATTAGAATTAAAGAGAATTGAAGTTTGGTTGAGTGTGATGAAAAATCTGAAAATTTTCTATGAAAAATTGGTAGTTTCAGGTACCCTACTTTTGAGACAATTATCTTGAGTTTTAAAACTCCGATTTGAATGATCTTTATATAGTTGTAAAGAGGAGATGCATAGCTTTAAAACAAGTATATGTTTGCTGAATTTGGCTGAGATTTGATAAGGTAAAAGGCGAGACAAATTTAAGAAAACAAATCTAGACCTTTATTGAACGAGTAAAACAATTAATGGACCAAAACAAAACTTAAAAAAAATCATGGACCAAAATTGAACTATGTATAAAATTATTTGACCAAATTTGTAATTTCCTCATTTTTTTTTTCTTATTTGATTGTATTTTCTATTTTATTTGCTGATGCATTTTTATTATATTTATATAATTTAAATCTCACAATTAATTTTAGGATAATATGATAATATTAGTAAAGATAAGATGAAAATTTGATGAAAAAGTCTAATTAACACAATTGTAAGAAGGCAAGCAAGGTCAAACAATCAACAGTAGGTGGTGTCCATCCTCTTCCTCTTTGCCCTTCTTGAAGGTCGTGTCTTGTAGTTCTAGACTTCTAGTGCCTTTCCACGCATGCGCAAAAACAGAGAGCTAGGTTGGAAGTTGTAAGGTGGTGAGGAGCTGGAGAGGATCAGATGGTCTAATTTGGATTGTTGCAAATGGGGAAACCACATTTTAATTTTAATTTAAGGCTCAAACACATTTAATACTAGCAGTTCCTTAATTACACATGCATCTCTGCTTGTGGAATATATTGCTAGGATCTGCCACTAGTCACTACCCAGTATCTCCTACGTACAGCATCAGATATTGATCCTTGCCACCCCTTTACTAATATAATGAAAGCACCCTGACTTTTAATTTTATTTATGGTATAAAATGAGTGTACAAGCATCAGAACAAAGAGAGGTCGTCAAAGGTCCAGCATAGAATTGATCTAGTAAAAAACACAGGAGGCTATACAGAAAAAACACACACACTGACACACACAAGAGACATTTTGTTTTTTTGGTACTAAATGATAGTTGGATTCATAGAAGCATAAGCAAGCAGGTCCTTATTGGTTTCAATTATGGCCATGTCTCCTTCTTTGAAGACCAAAGACGCTTCTATGCCCACACCATCCCTACTATCAATCAATAAAAATGAATGGTTGAATGGTGCATTAGGAAAACACACCCATAATGGCTTTCCCCATCCAAAATTAGCTCCATAGAAGGAAAACCTGCACCAACTTGTACATCTATAGTTGTCTATATCACCCCTTTCCATATGGTTCCCATACTCCTGGAAGCTTTCACATAGATCTTCCCCACTAACTCCATTAGCATAGTGTTCTTTGATTTCCTCAATGCCTTTCCTGAGTTTAGCAACCAAGCTCTGGACATGTACTTCACTTTCTTGGTCAGCCTTTGCTGCAAAGAATCCCACAAAATTTCCCAATAAGTTTTCGGCCAAGGGCTGCCCCAATCTTTTACGCAGGTTCACTGTTTGCCACCACACGGATGGCCTTACAGAACCCAAGTTTGATCTTGATGCTTCCATTGCACATTTCCAAATGAGCGCCGACACTACTTCAACGCGTGTGGGGTTTGGCACGGTGGCACTGGCAGCTTTGGACTTGAGAGCAGCAATCTTCGAGGCATCAAACACAAATCTCCTTGTTCTGACCTTTGATTCAACAAATTCCAAGGAGGTAGTTGGGAGTGATTTGAGGACTTCTAGTGGTGGGAAAAGAGAAGCTGCAGCCCCAAATTCTGCCGCAGGAAGCACTACATGATGATCAGTAGTAGTGGAAGCAAGGGCAATAGAAGCCCAACTAGTGATGAATGTGCTGAGTGTAAACCCATCAGTGATCTTATGTGAAATGCTGACCCCAATTGCCATTCCACCACATTCAAACAAGTTGGCCTGGACAAGTAGAAGATGGCCTACCTCTGCTTGTGTGGATTGGATATCAGTTGGAAGCAATTGCTTTAGCATCCCAAGATCTGGATTGTCCAAAATCTTGGACATGGGACAGTTGACTCGGGCTTCGATAAATTGAACCCCATGATCATTGCAACAGATTGAAACATTATGTTGGTAACTTCCTGCTAAAGGATAGAAGTGAGTGAGGGCTTCAGATAATGATGTTTTTAGAAGCTTGGATCTCTCTGGAACCAAAGAATGGTGATCACTGACCTCACTAGTGCTATTTCTGGGATAGAAGAGAAGTAGTGGGACATAAAGTTCAGGGAAAAGTTGATCAAAAACAGAGAGGTTATAACTTCTAAGGTGGTGAGGAGTTGGAGAGGATGGTCTAATTGTTTCCTTCTGAATGACTTCAACTCTGATGTCAGAAGCCATCCTCTTGCTCTTGCTCTTGCTCCCTGCTTGAATTCCATTACAAAGGCGACCCTCCATATAAAGACTCACAAGGAAAACTCCTGCGCGATGAAAGCCAAACTTCTGTTTGATTATTTTAAATGTGTATACTAATTAGGTTTGACAAATTTTCACAAGACTTGGACCCATGAGGTTCATCATTACTTAACATGCACGCATATATGACCGGACCCAAAAACATAAATAATAAGAGATATATAATTACACGTTTAGTCAACTTATTATTTCATAATTTCCGTGTTGGTTTACGAATTTTTTTAAGTGCCAAATGAGTCCACGAATTAGCTGACGTTTACCATGCACCTTAGTCCATTCCATCAAAATATCTCAAACGGACGTCAAGTTTGGTCAAGTAGGAAGCACATGGAAGTTCATAAGGGAGAGGCATGAAATCACTGATTTGCCCCTCCATGTGCCCCCTCACGTGACAAAACTTAACACCCGTTTGGGGTATTTTGACGGAATGGACTAAGGTACATGGTAAACGTCAACTAATTCGTGGACTCAGATTTAACTCGCAAGGATAACTTCTGTGAGATATATAAAAGTCAACTTTCTGTTTGATTATTTTAAATGTGTATAATAATTAATTAGGTTTGATCACAAGATTTGAACCCAAGAGGTTGATCATTACTTAACAGAGAGACTCTTCGGTGGGGCGTGCCCCATACAAGATTTAGTCTTACTTAACATGATCACATATATGACAGGACCCACAAACATAAATAATAAATAGGTCAGTGTCATACATACATACTTGCTTAAGTAGTATTGTTTGAAGAATATGACATTTTAATTTTCTAATTTTTAATAGGTCTGGTTGACATAATTATCTGTGTACCTTTGTTTTATGCCAAAAGGAATCTTTGATTCCTATATTCCTTTTATATTTTGCTATAGTTAATTCATGTTCACACCTCAAATTGTAATAATAATGAGAAAGGCTCAAATAAGTTTTAACTCCAACTGCAAGGAGCCTCATAATTTGGATTGGAGCACTGTGTTTGTGTCTATTTGAATGGATGGCATTGGCAACCATTGTTGGTCTTCAATTTGCAGCTGACTTGGGCCTTCAATTTGTACCCACTATGCATTTTTTAGATTGGGATCATCCAAATAATTTTATTACTTAACTCTCTTGAATTGTTTTGTTTAGTATGTATTCGCTATGCAGATGGTTTTTTTGGTTTTTCTATTTTATGCCAAAAGGCATCTTTTTTCGTTTTGTTCCATTTCATTTGTGCGAGTTAAAAGCATGTTTCACATTCACACTTCAAATTATAAAAGCCACATATAACTTCAACTTGTCCGACCAAATGATAATAAAATAAGAAGAAGAAAAGTCACACCATTAGCACATCTATTTACTCCCATAAAATAATATTACCAGCAATTATGAAGTTATGAACATTATGCATGTGTCCAGACGCTATAATATTAATTTTTTCTCTCTTAACTTCTTTCCCACACTCTCTCTCATCTCTCCCTTGTCATGACAGCTACTTCAAATTTATTTACAGTAAAAAACTAAAAATCATCTCTAAATAATAAATAGGTCCGGTCATCTCCATACATAATACTTGTTTAAGTAGTAGATATATTGTTTGAAGAAAATGACATTTTACATTTCTAATTTTTAATAGGTCTGGTTAGCTTGATTATCTGTTTACCATTGTTTCATGCCAAAAGGAATCTTTTATACTTATATTCCTTTCATACTGTGCTAGAGTTGATTCATGTTCACACCTCAAATTGTAATAATAATAATAATAATGAGAAAAGCTCAAATAAGTTTAGCTCCAACTGCAAGGAGCCTCATTATTTGGATTGGAGCACTGTGTTTGTGTTTATTTGAATTGATGGCATTAGCAGCCATTGCTGGTCTTCAATTTGCAGCAGACTTAGACAAAATAAATAAATAAATAAAAGAAAAAAGCAACATTACCTCTACGTCAGGAATCAAGAATTAAACAACCAAAACCCACTAATTACAATTTACAAACACTAAAAAATAATAGAAAAGTACAATGAGAGAAACTGAAAATAAATTGACAGTAAAACACATGCATACACTAAATTGAAAGTAATGCATACACATTTATTGTATTCAACACAGAATTGCTGGCCAATCGATACACCAAATAAAAACATATATATTCACCATTATCATTAGGCTATCAAAAGAGTGCAGCGACTCCCATCCCAATCAATTAATATATTTAGAAAATGCAAACCTGAATACAAATGTTGGATGATCTCTATGCCAACCAACAATCCAAAATCATCATGTGATTCCTGGCCAACCAATACGCTCTGTAATCACTTTTACTTTTACTCGATTCTGCTTCCAACACCACAAAATTTAGAACAATGCAACATGGGTAAGTCATAAAATAGAATTCATTTTTTAAAACAAAAGATGTGGGAATGACTTTGCAGACCAATTCTAAGCTTTATTTGATCATGGATTTTATAAATGGAGGAAAAGAAATACCACCACAAGTTACCTCAGATGCTTTTGTAATTTTCCATTTCTTGCATGAATATTTCAAGATAATGAAGTAACCATTCCCACAAATCTATGTTGCCATTCAGTTAAGTGCATGCATTGTCACCTATTTTAACAATTTTCCAAGAAGCATCACAAACTTCCTTTTGACAGTTAACCAAGCTACAATCTTTTAACACCTATTTATGTTACCCATGCATCATCGTCTACTGAGCTGTCACTGATGGCAACATGCAAGCCATGACATTGCCAAAGGCTCCTATATTAGCAGGGACTAATTATCACAGTTGTTAAGAATTAGATCAAAAGGAGAGGTATTTCATACAAAAGTTATGCTCTCTGAGAGGACCATCACAAATTAAAATTACAAAATTATTTTGGGTAAGTCATCTTTTTACCTGCCCAGATAGCATCTCAAACAAAAGTATACCAATGCTCCACCAATATGCATCTTTGTTATGGCCTTTAGACAGCAAAATTTCAGGAGGCATGTATTCGGTGGTTCCACACATTGAATTTGATCTGCTAGCTTCATCAATTTCCTTTGCTAGTCCAAAATCAGTTAGCATGACCTGTATCATATGTATCAACTTCAGAAAAGATAGATATCCTAGCAAGAAAAAGGATAATCTGTTTTTCATGTATGTTCCTACAACAGAAGTGAATGAATAAGATGTGAAACAGCACTTGTGAAGATGTGAAACAGCAGATATAATCTCAGCAGTATAAAATCTTGCCTGGTCCTCACTACTCAAGAAACATCCAAAGCCGAAATTAAAAACAGAGGAGCATATACAGTGATCATAAATTTTAGAATATTCAAAGCCAAATTACCTGAAGAGTCTCTGCCTGTATAAATGAAAGAAGAGATGCCCTCCATTAATAAAATTCATGATCAAATAAAGCTTAGAGTTGGTCTACAAAGTTAGAGAACATAATGCAACATAATGCAACAGCCCCTATACCAGGGGGAGTTTGATAAGATAAATATTTGGAGAGAAAATTATTAATCATAAAATAGAATTCATTTTTTTAAAACAAAATATGTAGGCAGTGCTCTGCTTCCAATATAAACCTCTGCCTCCACAGTCAAATGCTCGAACCGAACTTCAATTGTTGGCACATCAAGTCCAACCCAGCATTTAAATTTGGAAAAAACAGAGAAAGACCAACAGAAACACCTCAGTGGCTCATTTTAGCTTGGAAGTTGTCCAAAAACACCCAAGAACACCCCCCAAATTCGAATTCCAAAGGGAACCCGAAATGGGTTCTTAAACCACAAAATCAAAATCCTCAAAATCTAACAATCCACCAATAATTTCATATGGGTTTTGAAGCCCATGAAAATAGGAGAAGAAACCACCTGAAATCGCGTAAATTCGACGCCGGAGGTGGCCGGAATGGAGGAGAGAAGCGGCGGCAGTCACGGGCTTTCCGGCGTCGATTCTCTTCCCTGGGTGGTCAGCCGGCGAAAAGCATCAGATATTGATCCTTGCCACCCCTTTACTAATATAATGAAAGCACCCTGACCTTTAATTTTATTTATGGTATAAAATGAGTGTACAAGCATCAGAACAAAGAGAGGTCGTCAAAGGTCCAGCATAGAATTGATCTAGTAAAAAACACAGGAGGCTTTATTATACAGAAAAAACACACACACACTGACACACACAAGAGACATTTTGTTTTTTTGGTACTAAATGATAGTTGGATTCATAGAAGCATAAGCAAGCAGGTCCTTATTGGTTTCAATTATGGCCATGTCTTCTTCTTTGAAGGCCAAAGACGCTTCTATGCCCACACCATCTCTACTATCAATCAATAAAAATGTATGGTTGAATGGTGCACTAGGAGCACCCACCCATAATGGCTTTCCCCATCCAAAATTAGCTTCATAGAAGGAAAACCTGCACCAACTTGTACATCTATAGTTGTCTATATCACCCCTTTCCATAAGGTTCCCATACTCCTTGTGGCTTTCACATAGATCTTCCCCACTAACTCCATTAGCATAGTGTTCTTTGATTTCCTCAATGCCTTTCCTGAGTTTAGCAACCAAGCTTTGAACATCTTCTTCACTTTCTTCAGTCTTTGCTGCAAAGTACCCCACAATATTTCCCAGTAAGTTTTCTACCAAGGGCTGCCCCAATCTTTTACGCAGGTTCACTGTTTGACACCACACGGATGGCCTTACAGAACCCAAGTTTGATCTCGATGCTTCCATTGCACATTTCCAAATGAGCGCCGACACTACTTCAACGCGTGTGGGGTTTGGCACGGTGGCACTGGCAGCTTTGGACTTGAGAGCAGCAATCTTCGAGGCATCAAACACAAATCTCGTTGTTCTGACCTTTGATTCCACAAATTCCAAGGCGGTAGTTGGGGGTGAGTTGAGGACTTCTAGTGGTGGGAAAAGAGAAGCTGCAGTCCCAAATTCTGCCGCAGGAAGCACTACATGATGATCAGTAGTAGTGGAAGCAAGGGCAATCGAAGCCCAGCTAGTGATGAATGTGCTGAGTGTAAACCCATCAGTGATCTTATGTGAAATGCTGACCCCAATTGCCATTCCACCACATTCAAACAAGTTGGCCTGGACAAGTAGAAGATGGCCTGCCTCTGCTTGTGTGGATTGTTTATCAGTTGCAAGGAATTGTTTTAGCATCCCAAGATCTGGATTGTCCAAAATCTTGGATATGGGACAGTTGACTCGGGCTTCGATAAATTGAACCCCATGGTCATTGCAACAAATTGAAACATTATATTGGTAACTTCCTGCTAAGGGATAGAAGTGAGTGAGGGCTTCAGTTAATGATGTTTTTAGAAGCTTGGATCTCTCAGCAACCAATGAATGGTGATCGCTTTCCTCACTAGTGCTATTTCTGGGATAGAAGAGAAGTAGTGGGACATAAATTTCAGGGATAAGTTGATCAAAAACAGAGAGGTTATAACTTCTAAGGTGGTGAGGAGTTGGAGAGGATGGTCTAATTGTTTCCTTCTGAATGACTTCAATTCTGATATCAGAAGCCATCATCTTGCTCTTGCTCCCTGCTTGAATCCATTACAAAGGCGACCCTCCATATAAAGACTCACAAGGAAAACTCCTGCGCGATGAAAGCCAAACTTCTGTTTGATTATTTTAAATGTGTATACTAATTAGGTTTGACAAATTTTCACAAGACTTGGACCCAAGAGGTTCATCATTACTTAACATGCACGCATATATGACAGGACCCAAAAACATAAATAATAAGAGATATATAATTACACGTTTAGTCAACTTATTATTTCATAATCTCCGTGTTGGTTCACAAATTTTTGTAAGTGCCAAATGAGTCCGTGAATTAACTGAAGTTTACCACCTTAATCCATTCCGTCAAAATATGCAAATGGACGTCAAGTTTGGTCACATAGGGAGCACATGGAAGTGCATAAGGGAGAGGAGGGGACATGAAATCATTGATTTGCCCCTCCATGTGCGCCCCCACGTGACAAAACTTAACGCACGTTTGGGGTATTTTGATGGAATGGACTAAGGTGCATGGTAAATGTCAGGTAATTCATGGACTCATTTGGCACTTAAAAAAATCCGTAAACCAACACGGTAATTATGAAATAATAAGTAAACCAACCATGTAATTATCTCTAAATAATAAATAGGTCCGGTCATCTCCATTCATAATACTTGTTTAAGTAGTAGATATATTGTTTGAAGAAAATGACATTTTACTTTTCTAATTTTTAATAGGTCTGATTAGCTTGATTATCTGTTTACCATTGTTTCATGCCAAAAGGAATCTTTTATACTTATATTCCTTTCATACTGTGCTAGAGTTGATTCATGTTCACACCTCAAATTGTAATAATAATAATAATAATAATAATGAGAAAAGCTCAAATAAGTTTAGCTCCAACTGCAAGGAGCCTCACTATTTGGATTGGAGCACTGTGTTTGTGTTTATTTGAATTGATGGCATTGGCAGCCATTGCTGGTCTTCAATTTGCAGCAGACTTAGGCCTTCATGATGTTATATTGGAGATGGATGCTGCAGGGGCGGTAATATATGTTAATGACCCAACTTTCTGTTTCACGAAGGATGGAGTGAGTCCTCGTTGATCCAGACTAATGTAATGAAAGCACCAGACTTCAATTTATTTGTACCGAAAAAAAAAAAAAAAAAAAAAAAAAAAAAAAAACACACACACACACACATACACACACAAGATGCCTTTTTCTTTTAGGTACTAAATGATAGTTGGATTCAGAGAAGCATACACAAGCAGCTCCTTATTGGTTTCAATTATGGCCATGTCTTCTTCTTTGAAGGTCAAAGATGCTTCTATACCATCACCATCTCTACTATCAATCAATACAATTATATGCTTGAACTGTGCACTAGGAGCACACACCCATGAAGGCTTTCCCCATCCAAAATTAGCTTCATAGAAGGAAAACCTGCACCAACTTGTACATTGATAATTGTTTATATCACCCCTTTTCATAAGGTTCCCATACTCCTTGATCCTTTCGTATAGATCTTCCCCACTAACTCCATTAGCATAATGTTCTTTGAGTTCCTCAATGCCTTTCCTGAGTTTAGCAACCAAGCTTTGAACATCTTCTTCACTTTCTTCAGTCTTTGCTGCAAAGTACCCCACAATATTTCCCAGTAAGTTTTCTGCCAAGGGCTGCCCCAATCTTTTACGCAGGTTCACTGATAGACACCACACGGATGGCCTTACAGAACCCAAGTTTGATCTCGATGCTTCCATTGCACATTTCCAAATGAGCGCCGACACTACTTCAATGCTCGTGGGGTTTGGCACGGTGGCACTGGCAGCTTTGGACTTGAGAGCAGCAATCTTCGAGGCATCAAATACAAATCTCCTTGTTCTGACCTTTGATTTAACAAATTCCACTGCGGTAGTTGGGGATGAGTTGAGGACTTCTTGTGGTGGGAAAAGAGAAGCTGCAGCCCCAAATTCAGCAGCAGGAAGCACTACATGATGATCAGTAGTTGTGGAGGCAAGGGCAATAGAAGCCCAGCTAGTGATGAATGTGTTGAGTGTAAACCCATCAGTGATCTTATGTGAAATGCTGACCCCAATTGCCATTCCACCACATTCAAACAAGTTGGCCTGGACAAGTAGAAGATGGCCTGCCTCTGCTTGTGTGGATTTTGTATCAGTTGCAAGGAATTGTTTTAGCATCCCAAGATCTGGATTGTTCAAAATCTTGGATATGGGACAGTTGACTCGGGCTTCGATAAATTGAACCCCATGATCATTGCAACAAATTGAAACATTATGTTGGTAACTTCCTGCTAAAGGATAGAAGTGAGTGAGGGCTTCAGATAATGATGTTTTTAGAAGCTTGGATCTCTCAGGAACCAAATAATGGTGATCACTGACCTCACTAATGCTATTTCTGGGATAGAAGAGAAGTAGTGGGACATAAAGTTCAGGGATAAGTTGATCAAAAACAGAGAGGTTATAACTTCTAAGGTGGTGAGGAGTTGGAGAGGATGGTCTAATTGTTTCCTTCTGAATGACTTCAACTCTGATGTTAGAAGCCATCCTCTTGCTCTTGCTCCCTGCTTGACTTGCATTACAATGACGACCCTTCATTTAAAGACTCGGATTTAACTCACAAGGATAACTTCTGCGAGATAAAAGCCAAACTTATGTTTGATTATTTTAAATGTGTATAATAATTAGGTTTGATCACAAGATTTGAACCCAAGAGGATGATCATTAGTTAACATGAACACATATATGACAGGAGCCACAAACATAAATAATAAATAGGTCAGTGTCATACATAAATACTTGCTTAAGTAGTATTGTTTGAAGAATATGACATTTTAACTTTCTAAGTTTTAATAGGTCTGGTTAGCTTAATTATCTGTTTACCTTTGTTTTATGCCAAAAGGAATCTTTGATACTTATATTCCTTTTATATTGTGCTATAGTTAATTCATGTTCACACCTCAAATTGTAATAATAATGAGAAAGGCTCAAATAAGTTTAACTCCAACTGCAAGGAGCCTCATAATTTGGATTGGACTATGGAGCACTGTGTTTGTGTCTATTTGAATGGATGGCATTGGCAACCATTGTTGGTCTTCAGTTTGCAGCTGGCTTAGGCCTTCATGATGTTATATTGGAGATAGATGCTGCAGAGGCGGTAAATTATGTTGATGACCCATCTTTCTGTTTGGCGACGGATGGAGTCCTCATTGATAAAATTCTAACTCTTACTCTCCAAAAAAAAAAAAAAGTTGCTGGTATATATGTTTGCTGATGGAGAAAGAACATTTTAATTTTAAATTTAATCCTAGCAGTTCCTTGATTATAAATCACTGCTTGTGGAATACACAGCTAGGATCTGCCACTATACCCTGCATCTACTAGAGCATCAGATTGATCCTTGCCACCCCTTTACTAATGTAATGAAAGCATGTACCGGACTTTAATTTATTTGTACAAACTGAGTGTACAAGCATCAAAACAATGAGAGATCATCAAAGGTCCAGCATAACATTTGATCTAGCAAGAAACACAAGAGGCATTGTTCTTTTGGGTACTAAATGATAGTTGGATTAAGACAAGCATATGCAAGCAGCTCCTTATTGGTTTCAATTATGGCCATGTCTTCTTCTTTGAAAGTCAAAGACGCGTCTATGCCATCACCATCTCTACTATCAATCAATATAATCATATGCTTGAACTGTAGACTTGGAACAGTCACCCATGATGGCTTTCCCCATCCAAAATTGGCTCCATAGAAGGAAAACCTGCACCAACTGGTGCAATTATAGTTGTCTATATCACCCCTTTTCATGAGGTTCCCAAATTCCGTGAAGATTTCACATACATCACCCCCACTTACTCCATTAGCATAATGTTCTTTGAATTCCTCAATGCCTTCCCTGAGTTTAGCAACCAAGCTCTGAACATCTACTTCACTTTCTTCATCAGTCTTTCCTGCAAAGAACCCCACAAGATTTCCCAATAAGTTCTCTGCTAAGGGCTGGCCCAGTTTTTTCCGCATGTCCACCAGTTGACACCACGCAGATGGCCTCACGGAACCCAAGTTTGATCTTGATGCTTCCATTGCACATTTCCAAATGAGTGCGGACACTGCTTCAACGCGTGTGGGGTTTGGCACGGTGGCACTGGCAGCTTTGGACTTGAGAGCAGCAATCTTCGAGGCATCAAACACAAACCTCCTTGTTAGAACCTTTGCTCTAACAAATTCCACAGCTGTAGTTGGGGGTGAGTTGAGGAATTCTAGTGGTGGGAAAAGAGATGCTGCAGCACCAAAATCTGCAGCAATAGGAGGTGGTTCATGATGATCAGTAGTAGTGGAGGCAAGGGCAATGGAAGCCCAGCTATTGATGAATGTGCTGAGTGTAAACCCATCAGTGATCTTATGTGAAATGCTGACCCCAATTGCCAATCCACCACATTCAAACAAGTTGGCCTGGACAAGTAGAAGATGGCCTGCCTCTGCTTGTGTGGATTGGATATCAGTTGGAAGCAATTGCTTTAGCATCCCAAGGTCTGGCGTGTCCAAAATCTTGGATATGGGACAGTTGACTCTGGCTTCAATAAATGCAGCCCCATGGTCATTGCAACAGATTGAAACATTATATTGGTAACTTCCTGCTAAAGGATAGAAGTGAGTGAGGGCTTCAGATAGTGATGTTTGTAGAAGCTTGGATCTGTCAGCAACCAAAGAATGATGATCCAGGACCTCACTATTTCTGGGATAGAAGAGAAGAAGTGGGACATAAATTTCAGGAGTAAGCTGATCAAAAACAGAGAGGTTGGTAATTTTAAGGTGATCAGGAGTTGGAGAGGATGGTCTAATTGTAACCTCTTGTATGATTTCAACTTTGATCTCAGGACCCATCTCAGAACCCATCTTGATCTTGCTTGCTTCAACACTTACTGAGTTTCATGATAAAGACCCTGCATATAAAGAAACAGAGTTCCCACACAAGGACAGCCCCCTTGCGCAATGAAGTTTATTCTATTTGGCTTATTGTCTAAATTATACATTATGTATGTACCCACTATGCATTTTTTAGATTGGGATCATCCAAATAATTTTATTACTTAACTCTCTTGAATTGTTTGTTTAGTATGTATTCGCTATGCAGATGGTTTGTTTGGTTTTTTTGTTTTATGCCAAAAGGCATCTTTTTCTTTTTGTTCCATACTTCCATTTCATTTGTGCGAGCTAAAAGCCTGTTTCACATTCACACTTCAAATTAGAAAAGCCACATATAACTCCAACTTGTCCGATCAAATGGTAATAAAATAAGAAGAAGAAAAGTCACACCATTAGCACATTCATTTACTCCCATAAATAATATTACCAGCAATTATGAAGTTATGAACATTATGCATGTGTCCATTCCAGACGCTATAATATTTTTTTTTCTCTCAACTTCTTTCCCACACTCTCATCTCTCCCTTGTCATGACAGCTACTTCAAATTTATTTACAGTAAAAATCATCAATCAAATATATCCAGAAATATCATAATCATATATAGTTCACTTCAAACAATTATTTATTTCCAGATTAGTAGTTGGGAGTTGAGGTGTTTTCTTTGAGATATTCTATTTATACTTTTTTTAAAGGGTGGGGCAAAAACTGTTTGATAAAATGTCTTAAAGAGATTAGTCATCGCGAAGACAATTTTATGGCTCCGCCTTTTACCCAGGTTTCAAAAAATGCAGCCCCATGGTCATTGCAACGAAAAAACTTTTATGGGACATTTTTTAGTGCGGTGGAATGGCAATTGGGTCAAGCTAGCAATTCACATAAGGTTGCTGATGCATCCACAGTCGGCACATTCGTCAATATATTGTTGGGCCACAACAGCCCTTCGCTTCTAGAATTTGGTGCTGCATCGCTTTTTCCACCGCTAGATATCTCTAACTCACTGCCAGCAGCCAAGGCAGTCGTCAAAGAGAACTGCAAAACAACGATTTCGATTAAATGACTTTGGTGGATCATCCTTAAGAAATACTGTGGTCAGACTTTGACTAGGGGCTGGACTAATAAAAAAAACATGAAATTAGGGGGTGGCAACTGTGGTCAAACAGGCAGGGGGGTTTGCACTAGAAACGTATATCTTTTTTTAATTGGTGAACACTAGTAAAGTATTTCATTGGATAATTTCAAACCTAATGTACGTGTACGTACGTATGTTATATTCCATATGCATGTACAATTATGTTGGTATAAATAGGACAATTCACAACTATTGTGTACATAATCTCTAGACGTATATAGTTAGAGATTAGAGTACCTAAAGATGGCCACAGAAATGATGAAGGTTGAAATCATTGAGAGGCAAACAATCAAACCATCGTCCAAAACTCCTCATCACCTTAGAAGTTTTAAGCTCTCTATTTTCGATCAGATCATTGCTGCTGAAGCTTACATCCCACTCCTCCTCTTCTATCCCAATCCTACTACTTCTAGTAAGTTCATTGCTCAAGCTACCCACCATGCCATGGCCAACAAATTTAGATGTCAGCATCTAATAGACTCATTAGCCAAAACTCTCACTCACTTCTACCCTTTGGCAGGAAGATCAATTAAAGGTAATAATGTCATGATCGAATGCAACGATGATGGAGCCGAATTTGTCCAAGCACAAGTCAATTGTTCCTTATCAGAGATTTTGGAACACCCAGATGCCAAAATGTTGAAACGTTTCCTTCCAATTGAAGTCAAGTCTAGAGACGCAGCAGGCACGAGTCCACTGGTGCTTGTACAAGCCAACATGTTTGAGTGTGGTGGAATGGCAATTGGGTTGAACATTTCACATAAGGTTGTTGATGCCTCCACCCTATGCACGTTCATGAATTGTTGGGCCCAAATAACCCTTCACTACTCCAAAGATATTGATCAGCTAAGGCTTCCTGAATTTGGTGCTTCATCTCGTTTTCCACCAATAGATTTCTCCAAGTACTCCTCACAGCTACCAACCATGAAATTCGTTACACAAAAGTGCACAGCGAGGCGGTATGTGTTTGATGCCTCAAAGATTGCGGCTCTCCAATCTAAAGCAGCCTGTTCAGCCGTGCCCAAACCTTCGCGGGTAGAAGCAGTTTCGGCCCTCATTTGGAAATGCGCAATGGAAGCCTCTCTAAAGCCATCTTCTGTGTTCTGTCACTCCGTGAACTTGCGTGACAAAGTTGTGCCGCCATTGCCAAAAAACTTGGTTGGGAATGTTGTGGCTTTTTTAACAACAAAGGTTGATCATCATGAAGACTGTAGTGTGATAGATGATGATCTGAAAGACTTGGTTGCTAAATTCAGGAAAGGGATTGAAGGAGTGAAAGAAAATTATGCTACAAAAGT
This sequence comes from Dryas octopetala, assembly GCF_963921425.1. Classification (NCBI taxonomy): domain Eukaryota; kingdom Viridiplantae; phylum Streptophyta; class Magnoliopsida; order Rosales; family Rosaceae; genus Dryas; species Dryas octopetala. The sequence goes on along the minus strand of NC_141366.1, from coordinate 10,836,976 downwards.
AGTATTTGATTCTAATGAGGCATGGCAAGAGATGAAGGACTATACGAAGCTTATGAGAAATGATGAGACAGACAATTATAGCTGCACAAGTTGGTGTAAGTTTCCTTTCTATGAAATCGATTTCGGATGGGGAAAACCAACTTGGGTTAGCTTTGCTAGTATGGGCAAGAAGAATGTGATTAATTTGATAGACAAGAGAGATGGCAATGGAATAGAAGCATGGTTCACTATGAGCAAAGAAAGCATGGCCTTATTTGAAAGCAACACAGAGCTGCTTGCATATGCTTCTCTGAATCCGAGTGTGTCATGTACTGACAAATAGTCTCCTGAAATGCTATATATTAATTGTTTGTTGCGTGAACTTGGTAATAAAAAAAATTGTTTATTGTGTATTCCTAAATAAAATTGATAGGCTTTTGATGATACCTTAATTTTCTTGCCCAGCACAGGAAAAAGGAAAAATCATAGCTTATTGTATGATCTTGTCTTTGTACATGTGTAATATATAGGAATTTTGTTATTTTTGTCCCTCGCACTTCATATATCTAGATTAAAACTTTATTGCTTTTTATTTCTTGACTAAAGTTCGTTTTTTAATTAAATATTTGCCACGTTATTTTTCTGCTGATGATCACATAGTTGATAGTTGGTTAGAGTGTTGGTCTTCCTTTACGTTTCCATTTGTCCAGTACTCCTCCTCCCTCTATTTTTACTATTTTAGATAATAACCTCCTAGGTTTGGGCAGGGTTTGTGTTGTGTAGTTTTTGTTTTTTTCGGGGTTAGCCCGCCATATTACCAAAAAAAAAAGAAAAAAGATTACTCCTTGTATCATTTAATAAAAGAGAAAATTACAGACTTAGTCCACTTATTTTATACCTAGTTCAATTTTGGTTCACAATTTTTTTTAAGTTTTGTTTTGGTCCACTAATTGTTTCACTTGTTCAATAAAGGTCCAGATTTGTTTTCTCAAATTTGGCATGCCTTTTACCCTATCAAATCTCACCCAAATTCAGCAAACATATATTTGTTTTAAATCTATGCATTTCTTCTTTACAACCATATAAAGATTATTTAAATTGGAGTTTTAAAACTCAAGATAATTGACCCCAAAATAGGGTACTCAAAACTGCCAATTTTTTCAAATTTCACCCAATCTTAATTCTCTTAGATTCTAATACTCCAAATTGTTTTTTTTATTAAGAAATGATGAAATATAACTTATACTTCAATTATAATTGAAGAAAACACAACTCAAAGGATTTAAAGTCACAAATCTAGACGTACCTTTATTGAACAAATGAAACAATTAGTGGACCAAAACAGAATTTAAAAAAGATCATAACCAAAATTGAACTAGGTATAAAATAAGTGAACCAAATATGTAATTTCCTTTTTAATACAATACCTATGGATAAATATCAATTCCAAATAAAGAAATTAGGTTGTGGAAAGAAGCTAGGAAGTCAGATTGACAAAATATACCCATATTTTATGGTTATAAACAATGTACTCCTAAAAATATGGGGACATACAATTGCAATAACAATGTTAAAAGAGAAACTCCTTAAAATTAGTAAAGTATGAAGATGAGTGAGATAAATGATTAGGATATCAGGATTAGGATAGGTCATGATTGATTCTTTCCAATTAATTAAGCAAAAAAAAAACACAATAGTAAAAGAAAAGCCTAAAAATTCAATAGAAAAATAATAACGGGTACGCAATTGAAGCAACAAAGTCCCAGAAAAACTTTATTAAAATCTTCTACTACAATTAATTAAGCCGCAAATGATGTAAAAGACCTCAAGGACAGAATGTAATAGCATAGTTAGGGCCACCACTACATGTGAAAGTGCTAGAACTATCATCATAAGCATAACTATAAGCCTGGGGACACTGGGTCTTGAAGATCTTTGAATAGTCAGTAGGAGGGCATGTAGTTGCAGAACCATAGTCACCAGTGCAGCAGTACTGTGGCGTACTGAAAGCCAAACAAGCACTTTTGCAAGCAATCACACCCCCATCTGACTCTTTCACTGACAACTCCGGAGGGCAGACCGCATTGACATTGGCGGGGCAGCTTGTGGAGCTGCACCCGTCAGACCCGCCCTGCGGGGTTATCATAACGGGCAAGTTGAAGCCATCAACGAGACTAACGTCGTAAAAATCTTTGCCTCCATTGGGCGCTAGGGTAAATTCCACCAGGGATGTTGGTGGAATTGCACCAGCGCCATTGCATGCAATTTGACCAGAGGCACAATCTCCAGTGGCGCAGTTGAACTTTCCTGAGGAGTCCGTGGAGCATAGGGTCCGGCCCCAGAAGCGGCCGGACCATGGAGCGGGGACGTCCAAAGATGACGAAGCATGGGATGGTAACTCGAATCCGGTGGACGACAATTGTGGGCTACCGCCGCCGGTTAAGGTCCCTGGCCATACTGTGAAGGGACAGTTGTTTGTGAATGTGAATGTGGCCGAGTGAGCCCCTGCATGCATGTGTATATACATGTCATGCAATACATAAGTAAGATCAATTAATATTGGTTTTATGCATGGCGAATTAATTAATTGATGACAATGATCATAAGGATACAAATTAATAATGCTTGCCTGAGAAGAAGATCAATGCAAGGCCGATAAACGCTTGAAATCTCATGTTGAGCGCTCTGGTTGCTTTTGGCTCTGATTTTCTTGTTTCTGACTGATAAATAATTGATGCTCTTGGGTTATGGTTTTAAGACATATATATATATTGGTGCGTACATAGCAAAAGATGAGTATAAGGCAAATCCAAAATTTTAATTACATGTACATTGTATCTTATGCCAGTAAATTCAAATCTGCAAATGAAGCTTTTTAGATGTACTATTCTAGCCATTGGCTGACCAAGGAACTAAAAAGGAAAGAAACCAATTAATGCTTCTTTTTTTTTTTTCCCTTTTTGATAACAATTAATGCTTTTCAATGGATAAACATGGTATTTTCGTTTTTTTAGATAAACACCTATGATATCCATATGGGATTTGGATCCTCTCCAGCCTAACCTCGATCCATTATCTCCTAATCTAGTTAATCTTTTAATTATAAAGTGTCATGTGTTAATTATAAGATTTCATGATTCAGATTCATTTGGGGCTATAATTTCAAAAGAAAAAAATTTAAAAAATAAGAAATGTCAGAGAAAAAAACTTCTGACTGACTTTTTTTTTTCTTTTCTGAACATGAGTTCATCTCCTCCAAAATTCTTTCTTTGTCTACCATACGTTGTTTTTTCTCTGCAAGTTTATAATTAAGAGACAAAAAGCTGTGGATAATAGAGATGACTCTCTCCCTTACAATTTATAATTTGTATTGTGTACAAATTTTTTTTTTCCTGTTGTACCTCTTGGTTGTTTGGTTGATCTTTTAATTCTTTGGTCATTTCTTTGTTCGGACTAATTGGTTGCTCTTTTGGAAAGAGAGGCACTTTATCTGCCATGGTGACCATATCGCCATATGCTTAATTTCAATTAGATCATTCAAATTGCAAAAAAAGTAGTGTGAGATATATGGAGATCGAGATATCAGATCAGAGAGTTATTAAGTAAGGCGTCTATGGCCTCCTTATATAACAGTCACTGAGAGAGAGAGCCTACAGATACAGAGAAAACATGGCTGCCAAGGGGTTGGTTCGCAGGAGAAAACTCACGTTTCTGATTTTAAGTTTTCTTTTTTCTGAAGCTAAACTCATGTTTTACAAATTAAATGAAAGACAAAGCCTAGCTAGAACGATTGTAGACCATAGAATTTAAAAATGTACACATGACATTTTATGATAAAAAGCTTAGCAAAATTAGGAGATTAGCTAGGTTCGGAGGGGATCCAAATCCATTTAGCCATGCCTAACTCGATCATCAATTCATCGGAAAAAACAACACACCAATCGTGTTTTTAAACCTTATTAGCAAACCACATTATACCATGTAAAGTTTTAATTTATAGTTGTTTAGCATGACTCAAATATCGTATATTTTTTAAATTTGTATCTCAATATACCATTTTATTCTCAACCTAATAATTCGGTCGAATCTTCAATATGATGTACAAAAGAGTTCACATTTTAAACTTAGACTATAAGATAGTGTCCTTTTGTAATGTGGGATTGAATTTTGAGTAGCATGATTAATTTGTTAACCGTTCAAATAAAAATCATGTTAATTAGAAGAGGTCTCAAGTTTAATTTTCTTTCTTAGATTAAAAACCTTAACTTTTAAATCCTTTAGGAGTAGATCAAGTGATGAACGTGAGTGGGAGAATGAGTTAAAATTAGGAATAGATCTAAATTTTCATTATTTGGAAATTGGAATGTAACAAAAAAATATCTAAATCTAGAACCCATAAAACAACCAGGCCTGGTTGCAAAAAATCGGTACCAAGCCAGTCCTCCTGGTAGTCGAAGTTGTTGAGAAGAGTAAAGCCGCCGTCTTTGACAAAGAAGAGGGATTTGGAGTGGTCGAAGTCTGGGGTACGTACGAAACTGGGTTGAAATACAAGCAAATGAACTTTTGGTCGGCGGTGACTAGAAATCTGTAAGAAAATTTGACGCGGGAAAGCCGAGTGATGGGGTACGGTACTTTATTGGCAGGGGTAGAGGAGGTCGGAGTGCTTCTCGAACAAGGGATGTGGTGTTGGTTTGGTGGACTTCAGAGGGGGAAAGTTTTTGAGTTGATATCTCCATTCCAACTTGTTATCGTATAAGTTGAATTTGTTGCCATAATAGCCACAATTAATTGTGATATCATCTACATGAGTGTATGGGGAATCGTCGGCCACGTGGACGATGAGGATGTGGAGGGAAAGAAAAGTGTTCATGTTGATTGACAGTGATAATTAATTATTAACTGTTACTGTTTGACAGTGACAATCATTATTACTATAGGACAGTAACTATTTAAATTGCTAAAAAACTCTATTAATTGTCACTGTTTGATAGTGGCAATCATTGCAGCGACATAGCCGGACAGTGCGACAGTGATAATTTGTTTAGTTTTTTTTTTTTTTAATTCATAGAAAAAAACATAATGTGAACTTTATTTGTACAAAGTAGACTTATTTATCATTTCAACTTTTTAGGTGGGTTTTTATTTGTATAAAAGGCTCTAAAATGGATTTTTTGTAATTTATTAAAAAAAAAAACCCACTTTTATTTTTTTGGAGGAATTAGTAATTACCCACTTAAACAACTAAGCACATAGGACCCCATGGAACCATGGAAGGTGTGAGAACTTTATCAGCCCGAAAAGACTTCTAGGCCCAACTGATTTCGGACCGTACGGATCAGGTCACCCGACCCGTTTTACAGCCTTTTTCACTTCATAGTCCTTTACTTCCAGGGTTTCAATAAACCTTTCCGTCTCGGTGTTTCCCTCGCAACATTCCTCTGCAGCGTCTCAACCCTTCTTCTTCCCTCTTCCGTACACTCGATAGCTTTAAACAGATCCGAACATCACCATGCAATCTCCAGTACTCGTTCTCAGTAAGCTTTCCTCTCCCTTTTCTTCTGTTTTCCCTTTATAGTGTTTGATTACTTTGAAGTTCAGATTTTGTAACCTTCATTTTGGGTATGTGAAAAGCTTATGCTTGGTGTTGTTTGCTGATTTTTTGATTGAGATTTAAGTTCTATGAAACCCATTTGCTTGGTTTCACTGATTTGTTTGTTTGAACTGATTTGAGCAGAAGACTCTTTGAAGCGTGAGTCTGGGAGGAAGGTACAACATGCTAATATCCAGGCATCAAAGGTAAGATAAAGGCCATTTCCTTTTATGAATCCAAACCTTAATTTTTACTACAATGTAAATCCCATATAGGTTTCTTTGTTTACGGAAAATGATATTTGTAGTGATGAAGTTTTGGAGAGAACTTTCTTGAAGGATCTTCTAATTTGTTAATCGGTTTGGCTTTTTTATGTTTATGGAGAAAATTAATTTGGAAAATTTCTTCTTCTTTTTTTGGCCAAAATTTGGAAAAACTCTTTAAGAGTATAGTTTTGTACATGTGCTGTGGTATGTGGGCCTTGTTTTTGTCTTGTATGCGTCTGTCTAGCTCAGTATTGGGTGAAAGATGCTGTGCCGTCTCTACATGCTTTATGAACAAGGATAGCTGAAACTGAGTTGAAATGAAATTCATCTGAAAATGCATGTTTAAGTATTTGTTTCGAATGTAATTTAATTTTTGGTTAATTTGACATGAGTGTTAGCCTTCTACATTTGGAATTCTAATTGGTAGATATACATGGATGTGCCCCCTTTAATGTTTTTGAGCGGAATATGTTTCTAGAAAGCTATGTAACAGAGATATAGAAGAGATGTGGGTAATTTATGATTTGAGTACATCAATATGAAAAGTAGAATAGCTTTTTATGAGAAAATACTAAGCATTTTGTCATAAAAAGTTATAAGCATCTAGGGCCTCATTGTGGATAATTTTTATGAGAAAATATGGTTATGTTTCATTTGTGTGTACCTTTTTTATTATTAGTATTTAGGATCTCAGGACCATAGAAAAGTTAAGCATTTTGATAATCGCAGGCTGTTGCTGACATAATCCGTACAACCTTGGGCCCTCGATCCATGTTGAAGATGCTACTAGATGCTGGTGGAGGTAATCCTTTTTCCCTTGGTGGATGGATTTATTTGTTTTGATCTGTATCTTAGAACAAGAAATAGAATATAATGCTTTATCTTCCCTCAAATGTTTAGGACCCAAAAATGCCCTTGTAGTAAGTGACAGTATGTTTGTTACTGCCATTGCATTATTTTGTATCAAAGAGGTTCTTTTTCTTTTTCTATTTTTTTTACAGGACATGGTACTATTTTCAAATAAATAATTACGAATTTGATATTACTGGTAGCAGCATCTACGTGTTTCATGTGCTTATGATATCCCCACAGCTTCTGTTTTGGGTGTTAATGAGTTTGCAGTACACTAACGAAGTTGTTACCCTGTTTGCTAACAGGAATTGTAGTGACAAATGATGGAAATGCAATTCTGCGTGAACTGGATCTTGCACACCCAGCAGCGAAGGTATGATATTTTTCTCAAACTGTTCCTTTCTGGATACTTTATCCTTTAATTCATTTCTTTCAGTTTAGCTCTTGCCTAAAAATTATAATTTCTGCTTCTTTTCCCCTTTATTTTAGCTTTTTTTTTTTCTTCCTTATCTTTTACTTTTTTATGCCCTACCCTCCCCACTTTCTTTTTCTTTGTTATTCTAACATTTTCTCTTTTAAAATTTGTGCTGATAGTCAATGATTGAATTAAGTCGCACACAAGATGAAGAAGTAGGTGATGGAACAACATCTGTCATTGTCCTTGGTATGGTTTGCGCCTTAATTACCTAAGACCAATTCACTGTTCATTTATAGGCTATAATATATTTGTTACTTATTGGCTAATGTCATCTGTCATCTTTGAAGCTGGTGAGATGCTCCATGTTGCGGAAGCATTTATTGACAAAAATTATCATCCTACTGTCATTTGCCGAGGTAACTTGAAAGACTTATGATAACATATTTCCTTCCGATTTTTCCTTCAATTATGGGTTTGGATTTGCGTTTGGTTTATGATTTCTTTTTCTAATTTGTTTTTTACTGTTTGGGTTCTAGCCTACAATAAAGCTCTGGAGGATGCTATTGCTGTGCTTGACAAAATAGCAATGACCATTGATGTAAAGGATCGTAAGTTTCTTTAATTCTTGTCTACGTACATTGTATTTGTATTTGGTATTCAGACTAGATCTCAAGCTCCCAGTTAATCTACTTATGAGTGTGTTATGCTTAATTTTAGAATATATAAATAAATTCACGCTGCTACTCCCTGTGCTCAATCAGATTCCTTTTGGGTTTGATGTTGCAGCCTTAGCTTTTTCTTATTATAAACTAGGCATAGCTTAGCTTTCCGACATATGGCACCAAAAGGGAAAAAGTCAAGCTGGTCACATAATACTATGTCCATTTGCAATTTTGGGTGTAACCTCTCATGTATAATGAATTATAAATTCAAATTGTGACTGAATTATCAAAATGATACCAAAACAGCATAAATGGTTTAGAACTGCAGAACAATACTCTCAGTGACAGTTCTTACTGATGATAATAGAAATTGTTGTTATCAAACTTATCGTTGCATACCTTTCCTTTGGACTTGAATGCGCTACTTGAAAGAACAATCTGCTTAAATAATAATTATTTGAAATGTTAAGTTTGTACTTCTGTCACCCAACTTATGCATGCATTACATGGCAGGTGCAACAATGTTGGGGCTGGTCAAAAGTTGTATCGGTACAAAGTTCACTAGTCAATTCGGGGATTTAATTGCTGTAAGTACTTTGTTTATATGAAGGTTTTGCGTTTAGGTTTTTCTTCTCATTTATAGGTGTCCAAGTGTTATGCTTCTTCATCTAGGAAGGCTATGGCATTGATTTCCAATTTTTTTCTAGAGCATTCAAGTTAGAAACACATGTATTAATTTATTTGTTGGGTTTTTTTTTTTGATAAAACTTAGGATTTAGCCCTTGATGCCACCACAATAGTTGGGGTGGACCTTGGCCAGGGTCTGCGAGAAGTCGATATTAAAAAGTACATTAAGGTTGAGAAGGTTCCTGGTGGCCAGTTGGAAGACTCCAAAGTTCTGAAAGGAGTCATGATTAACAAAGATGTCATTGCACCGGGAAAAATGAGAAGAAAGATTGTCAACCCCCGAATCATTCTTCTTGACTGTCCTCTTGAGTATAAGAAAGGCGAGAACCAAACAAATGCTGAGTTACTTAAAGAAGAAGATTGGGGAGTCCTGCTAAAATTGGAAGAAGAATACATTGAGAACCTCTGCGTGCAGATACTGAAGTTTAAACCAGATATTGTTATCACAGAAAAGGGGCTTAGTGACTTGGCATGCCATTACCTGAGCAAGGCTGGCGTCACTGCAATCAGGAGGTTGCGGAAAACAGATAATAACAGAATTGCCAAGGCTTGTGGGGCTGTTATTGTTAACAGACCAGATGAATTGCAAGAGTCTGACGTCGGTACTGGGGCTGGGTTATTTGAGGTTAAGAAAATCGGGGATGAGTTTTTTGCGTTCTTTGTTGATTGCAAAGATCCCAAAGCATGTTCTATACTCTTAAGAGGCCCTAGTAAGGATCTCTTAAATGAAGTGGAGAGGAATTTGCAGGTATATTTGAAGTTTTTTTTTCCCAATTACATAGAAGTAAATTATAGTACGCTGAAATTCCTAATTTTTTATTATATGGTCATAGGATGCCATGTCGGTTGCAAGAAATATTCTCAAGAATCCAAAACTTGTTCCTGGTGGTGGTGCTACAGAGTTAACTGTATCTGCTACATTGAAGCAAAAGAGTTCATCTGTAGAAGGTATCGAAAAGGTAAAAGTTCTTTTCCTAATCCAAAATTTGGTATTTCTTGTGTGAAGGTGATCCAAGAATCTGGAAATTATCTGTGGCTTTAATCACATGCTGTTTGACATACCAAATATTAAGAATTAGCTGTGGCTTCACTTTACATTCTTTTGGAAGAAGTTTTGTGGTTACATTTGTGTTTTGATGGTAAAACAGTGGCCATATGAAGCTGCTGCTGTAGCTTTTGAGGCTATACCAAGAACTTTGGCTCAGAATTGTGGGGTTAATGTGATCAGAACAATGACGGCCCTGCAAGGAAAGGTTTGAATCTCTGCTCTTTGGATTTGCTCTGTTTTGCTATCACTTATATACGTTCTAATACATCATTTATATTCTGACCACAATATTTTCCATAGCATGCTAGTGGTGAAAATGCATGGATTGGCATAGATGGTAACACTGGTGCGATAACTGACGTGAAAGAGAAAAAGGTAAGTGGATATACTTTGTTTTCTCATAGTCTTAACATTCTAGTGGTGCTCTCTTCTCTTTCTCCTAAGCCGTTCTACTCTCTTAATATTTTGAGTTGGTTGGGCGATTGGTATATATTTCAACAGTTTCTCATGTGACACAAACTGCTCTCTGAAGTTTCCATGTTTCACCAGCCATCCCCAGTTTATTACTTCAACGCTCTGTTTTACTGTCGTAGTCTTAACATGGTGTTAATTGCTTATACTTGTTATGTCAGATCTGGGATGCCTACAATGTGAAGGCTCAGACCTTTAAGACAGCCATAGAAGCTGCTTGCCTACTTCTCAGAATTGATGACATTGTAAGTGGGATTAAGAAGAAACAGCCTCCCGGTAGCAAAGCTCCTTCGAAGCCTCAAGTTGAGACAGAAGGCGATGCAGATAATGAGCAAATAATTCCTGAGTGAGTATGGAGAACATTTGGGTTAGCATGCTTCTAGATTTGACTTAGGTTTTGCTTTAAAGAAAGAAAAGAGGAACATTATGAGTTTGAAAGACGTTTTGTTGGCTTTGTATTATCACTTTGACGTGGGTGTAGTATGCGTGTGTCGTCTCTTCTTTCTTTCTCAATCCACGATGGATGGGGAAAGAAGAGAGGTTTTGATGGAGATGCTATCTTAGTTTGCCATGTTGTCATCTATGGATTTCAGTTTATATATGTGGGATTTACAGTGAGATTCATATGCAGCAACAGTTAACATGCAACAATTTTCCTTAATTTGTTTTACTTTTCAATTCTTGCTCATCTTTTGCAATCTTCAATTTCTCGCCCGTCTTTGTCTGACTAAAATAATTACAATATGGAAATAAATAACTTGTATGTATATATAATCTCACGCTTAACTAATATATTTTATATAAACAAGAACCATCCAAATATATAAGAAGTCTAAGGCTTAATCTTCAATCTTCATCTTGGATTGATGGCAAGGATTAATGTAGGCCTGTGATTTTAACTTGATGGGAAAGATTTGTCCTAGCTGTCGGGTTTTAAATTGGAAAGCAAGATAAATCCAGGCCATTCATTTAGGAAGCGAGGCTTGATCTTGGTCATTCATTAAGAGAGGGATTTCATATGTGAAGAATGATCACAGATAGAGATCAATAAAGTGGGAACAAATGGAGACAGCAAAACATGAGCACGCGTCAAGTTGATGATACACTTGTCACCCTCATCTGAAGCCAATCTGCCACGTAAACATAAAACATACAAATAGAGAGCTCAGCTCATATATAAATGAAAGCAGAGAACTCACACTGACTACAAAGAGAGAGAGAGAGAGAGAGAGAGAGAGAGAGTATGGGACTGCACAGGCGAGGCTGAACGAAGATGAGGCTGTGAGGACTGCATACAAGCATGGCACACCGCACACCTCTTGAAGGGGGCAAGATTGCAGAATCTGAGCCTGTTGATCTATTCCCCACTGCTCATAACATTTCCAGCTCATAACAGAATCTAAGACTGTTGATCTTTTCCCCACAGCTCATAAGATTTGGACAATAATCAGTCCCAGATGCAACGTCACATCTCTGAAAGCAGTAGACAAGGTGCTCCAGAATCCACCACCAACAGTGCTAAGTTTCCCAAGAAAACTCCACCTGTGCTCAATACTAAATAGATCATAGTCATGCACTTTTTCTTTTTCTTTTTCTTTTCACCTAATTATGTTTCTGCCTTCATTTCTTTGTGTTGTCAGCCTTCAGTTGTAAGTTGTAACTGTGAGTTGAATTTCATATGTGAGCAATATTACAAGGACAAAACTCAAACTGAAAAAATAAAGGCTGCAGGAATGGAGATTCTTCAAAGTTCAAAGAACAATCATTCATATTTTTAGAAAAATGAACTTGTCCAAGATTGCTATGAATTTTTATGCTAATATATATGCAACATGATCCCTCACTTCAGCCTCTTGACTACATTATCAATGGAGCATGTCTATACTCTTTTCCAAGGCACATATATCCTGGTCCTCCACCAAATGGGACATATCATGTGTAAAAGGCATTTGTACATGTTTCCTTCATATCTTGTGGGATCAAACTAATTATTTTCTGGGTTGGGAAGGTATTATTCTGCAGGGTTCTTATTTGTAGAACTAATGACCAATATATATCTAAACAAGGCAAAACTAATGTTCAGTATATATCTAAACTAGGCAAATAAGCAATAAATTAGTTGCTTGAGATCTTGTTAAACATTAAAAGTTGGTGAAAACTATTAATTTCTTGCAAGGTGACAATTGCAAAGATGAAAAATGTCATTTTTTGTTCACACCATATTGTTAAGACAGTTTCCCCCCAACTCAAAAAAAAAAAAAAAAAATATTGTCACAGTTAATTAGAATGGTATAATCATATGTCTGAACCTAAATTATTAATCATATTAATTCATATATGATATCATATATATTTGAATGTGTGATTCAAATTATCAACTCATTAATCGTATACAATCATATTTTTAGTTTTTATTTATAATTAAAGATGGGGAAGGATCATAGATGTGATGAAAATATGAGAAAACGTATGTGCAATAAAAGAGTCGAAAGACAGAAAAAGATAAATAGTTTTCTTAGTATAAAGGACCTAAAGGTCCTAAAGGTGTATGTTTTATGTGACTTCTGTCTAATTTGATAATTTTACATGGGCAAATGTCCTTCACATCTTCCATAAGTCATATCTCATCTCCTATCATAGAGATAGCAAAAATCAACCAAATTAGATATTATCATATTATTTAGCCTATTTATTATAGCCAATATTATTTCAATTTTATTTGACAAATTGTATTCATCTTCTGGAATATTATTTCAATTTTATTTGACAAAATGTATTTGTCTTTTGGCTGTTATAGAGATGATCCTTGAAGAACATGAACAGTTCCGATTATAAAATTACACTGCTAGGTGATACCCATAGAAGATGTTCTTACTTCTCTTAAAGTAAGGACATGCTTATTTGAATGAAACTATATACCCAAAAATGCTAAAGAATTAACTGGTTAGTAAAATAATAAACGCTAACTATTTTTTTGGACTTACAACACAACATAATTTCATAATTTGAACAATTAATTTTTTAAGTCCTCATTCAAAGATTATCATTGTAAAAAATTATTTATATAAAAAATTATTTAGTCATTCGATTATTATTACAATTACTTCAATGTTTTATAAAACGCTACATTCGTCAATTTATATAAGCAGAATAACTTATTAATAGTTGATTAAATAATTTTTCCATTTAATTAAACTTTTTGCAATAATGATTGTTAAATTGGGATCTAAAAATGATGCTGATGTGTAGACTTTGTTTCGGGTTTAGGCTTGTCCTTTTTTGGGCCTTCGGGTCTTCCAATTTCCATGTACCAAAAACAGTTCAAAACAGTTAAAAAGGGTTATAAAATTTTCCGGGAAAAAAAAAAACAGAGCTGTGGGAGGAGTTGGCGGTAGCGGTTCAGCAAATTCGAGAAACGTTAGACGCTTTCAAATTGGGCATCTCTCCTTCTAAAGACAAGAGAAAGATGGGACCGTCAAAACACGGAACAGAGAACAATCGGTGCATCAGTGGACACACATACACCCTCCATCAGCGTCTCAATCATGCTCTCAACCTCGGTACCAGGTCTGCCTCACACCCCTTTACATTCCCTTTTCAAATCCTTCAGTTTCATGCTTCGTTTTTTCTTCCATGGAATTAGAATGAATACAAGCTCTACCCTTTTTTTCTTTTTCTTTTTTTCTTTTTGGGTTTTGTTGAAAGCTCAAGGTTCTAAGCATGATGTGTTGTGTGAATCAAATTTAATCAAAGTTTACGTACTGTGTTAAACATGTGTGGCTTGTGTCTTGCAGATTTTCTGGTGACAAAGCAAGGAAATGGCAGTGTCTGGATATTGAGATACAAAGACATGTGGTCCGCTCAATAGCTTCATTTCTTGATTCTGTTTCTGGGGATGTGCTGCACCATCCACTTGTAAAGGTATAGGGTCCTCCTCCCTAATTGAATTTCTTTACAAAACATCATGTTAATTCTGTAATGTCTCATTTTAATGTGTATCAGTCTGAGCTGTGTCTGTTTCCACTTCAAAATATTATCATCATTTTTTTCCACCCATTTTCAGGATTCAGTTGCCGATATCGTAGGGGCATTGGTTTGGATTCTTCAATCTAACAATGGGGCCATGTTGAGCATGGCAGCAAATGTGACAGTAAAATTAGTCAGCATTTTACCCAAATCAACACTGCAGCTTTATGTAGTAGACCTTGTTAATCCTTTGCCATCCTTGTTATCTTCCCATCAAATAGAAGTTGCTATATTAGGTGCCACAGCATTGAATCTTATTCTTTCAAATCTCAGAACCAAGAGTGAGAAAGAAGTTTGGGATATCCTTAAGAAAACTGAAAGTGTATCTCAAGTTGTCAGTAACTTGCGGTGTTTTTCTGGATGTGCAAAGCCATTTGAATATTTCCAACAGATGGCTTCACTTTTGAGTACAATACTATGGTGGTGGCCTTCATCTAGGTTTTCTGTTTGGAGTGATGCTAAGCTGATGAAAGCTTTACATGATATGCTTATAAAGCTGGAAATTCATGGCAAAGTTGCCGTTTTGAAGCTGTATTCTGCTTTAGGTACTAAACCTTTAATCTTGAAAAACATCATTGTCCATGTTGAAAATCTATGTAGATTATATTCTAGAATATTTGGATTAAGTTGCTCTTACTTTTTCCAGCTTTATGTGGTAATGGGGCCAAGAAACTTTTAGAAAGTGGAGAAGCCCTTCTAGAACAGATGGTGCAATGCATGGACAACTCCCATCCTCATTCTGTTCGAATTGAAGGATTCAAGCTAGCCCAGTGTTTAACGGTGCTAATTCTAACTTAGTCTCCTTACAAGATATCCTGTTGCAGTAGTTAAAGTGGCATAACAATGTATTAATTCAATATTTCTTTTTTGCGGTTTTTTCTTTTTCAGATGAATGAACAAAAATGCTTACAAATGATGAGCTTATGTTGCAAACCTATTATTAAAGCCATAATTTCTGGAATGAGTGAGTGGAGATCACATTCTAGAAAGGTCACCAATGACCAGATGTTATTGCTAGTGGAGGCATGTCGCTTGGCTCTGATTACTCGTTGGGCAGGGGAGCATCACATTTATTTCTGGAAACAAGGGATTGACAAAATTCTTCTTGATCTTGTCCTTGAAAATTTTCACAACCAGCCATATCAACATTCCATGTCATTGGATGAGCTGATAGCTACTGCTAAGGAGGGTCTCAATGCCAATTATCTTTTTGTTCTGAGGGGTTACATCTGGGATATTCTTGGATGGCTTGCAATACATTGTGGGGAGGATTTCAACCCTAGAAGTGAACTCTACATTAACATCCTTATTACATGTGCATGGTAAGGTTTCATCCTTGAACAACCTTCCTCATTTTCCAGTTTTTTATTGTAAAAAATTGTCTACTGCAATTCTCTTTTGGATTTAACGTATTGTTTATATCTGGTGATCCAACAGTTATCATTTTACTCAATATCTTATTGATGGTTGTTACTTTTTTCTGACTGTTATTCTCCATATTCTTTGATAGCTTGACCTTTGTTGATGCAATTCAAAAATGGCATAAAATATCCGAAAATGATATTTCTGTTGCCTTCAAAAGTGAGTCAGCGACGAGGGCAGTTCTTATGATGATTTATTCTCCCTGCAAATACATTGCATCAAAGACCAGATTCATATTGTCCGAAATACTAGAGCCAAATGGCTTGGAGTATCTGAAACTCTTACTGCGTTTTCTAAGTAATCTGTCACCTGGGAATGATTTTGGAATGCCAAATAAACTCCAAACTATCATTTATTTAATGGGATTCACATGCTATTCAGGTTTGCCACAGTACCAAAGTTGGGTAGTCAAACATCATGGGGTAAAGATACTATTGGATTTTATGAGGTGGTGCTTAAGCAATAATTTCCATGTAGAAAGATTGAGCTGTGCTCCTCATTTGCATAAGACATTCCATGAGAGAATTTGTTGTTGGGTTTCTGCAGAAGACTGGGAAGGCAAAGATGTTATTTTGTTTTATAGTCTGTGGGGGCTTGCTGAGTTGATACAGCATTCTGTATGTGTAAGGGATAACCTAGACAGAATTGCTCCGGAGATGACATATATTGAAGCTGAATTAGTTAGCAAACTTCAGGAAATCTGTACTGACAATTGTACTCCTGGGCTGCAATGGTATGCTGCATATATTCTTAGTTATTTTGGATTGTATGGTTTTCCAAGTAAACTTACAAAAAGGATTGGTGATGCACTTAATGAGAAGGATTATGCTGAGATACAACTCATTCTCACAAATGGGGAATGCTTGAGTGTTCACGGTGTGGTTCTTGCAATTCAATGTCCATCATTGTTGCCTCCTGACGGACTGCTTCCTAGTAAGGTAATGTCTGATGATTCTTCAGTGACAGGCTCGATGATCTGTAGAGGGTTTCAGAAAGACATCAGATTATCTGCTCATGTTGATCACCAGGCATTGGCGATGTTATTGGAGTATATCTACTTGGGATATCTACAAGCAGGAGAAGAACTTGCAAAGAAGTTGAAGACTCTTGCCAAACGTTGTAATCTACAGCCTCTGTTACAGATGCTTTGTAGAAAACGTCCAAAGTGGGGCAGTGCTTTCCCCAGCCTTGATCTTAGTGCAGCTCTTGGTCCATCTGGGCATCGTTTCTCGTATGTTTGCCTGCTTTATTATCTACTTAAGAATATATTTTGTTGCTTCACATCAACATTATTATTCTTTTCCCTTTCTCTACCTAGTTCTGTGTTTCACATTTGTCTCCATTAGGAACAGTACAGTACTGTAGACAGTAGAGGAATCTGAGTGTCTCTTGAAATTGTTGAAATAGAAGGCAGTCTTGCTTTGACAATGCAATGAACAATTTGCAATCAAGCCAGTAAACATTTAAGTTTCTTAGTGCATATAGATATTTATGCTTGAAATATCATTCCGAACTGTCCATAAGAATTCTAAAAGCTAAAGGCCATTTTGGTAAATTTTTTGGTTTTTTTTTTTTTTTAAATAAATAAATAGAGAGGGCAGAGGGAGATGAGAAGGAGAAAATAATATATAGAATGGTTTTGAAATAAAACTAGAAATAGTTTTTAGTTCCAATATTATTTACTCCCACTCTTTTTTTCCTCACTTCTTTCATCTTTCGTCCGTCTCTCTCATTTCTCTCCTCCCTCGCCTATAATGTAAAAGGCAGAAAACTATAAAAATGTTATCCTTAAATGGGCCTTAAATTTTTTGAATGTTTTTGGCCCACCCATTATCAGCATTTTTCTTCCCAAGTATTCCAGTCTAAAGGGTCTCCTCTTATTGGGTGGAGTATTTTGGTGAATACCATGCATGATGAGGGGAACTGTTTCTCTAATGAGGGGGAAATGGTTTCTAGTTGAGAACATATTTTATATTATAAATTCATCTATTAATTAGTTTTCCAAATATGTAATATTAGTTTGTTTTATGCTTCAGGGATGTCATCTTAGAAGCTAAAGCGACTGAGCTTTTGGGTTGGACATGTGGTGTTTGCTCTCTTTCAGTGCCACATATGCATGTTCACAAAGTTGTATTGTCATCAAGTTGTGATTATTTGCAGGCCATGTTTAAGTCTGGAATGCAGGAGAGGTGCTTGGAAATATCTCTATCTCTCTCTCTCTCTCTCTCTATCTATATATATATGTGTGTGTGTGTGTGTGTGTGTGTGTGTGTGTGTCTATAAGCGCACGGACACACACATTTTTATTGAAAGCGTCGAAGCATATAGTTTCTTAATAATTTAATAATATAACAGAGATTTTTCTTGTTTATCTTGCATGTAGAAGTTTTAAAAAGTGATTTTTAACATTGGCTAATGGTAAAAATGGTTGCCAGTAGTTACTGGCATCTTTGCTAGGATGTGGTATAATGTTGTAATGTGCTGTCCCATACATAAAATTGTTTATAATGTTGGATGCATATTTATATAATGAACTTTCTCTTATTTTTATACCTTGAAATGTTCTTATTTAGGGCATATTATTATATGTCTATCATCTTATCGGTAATACTGTTTAAATTGTTAGATGCATGTCGTATTACCTTTTCTGTTTCTTTAGGAAAAGAAAGGATTGCCATTAAGAAATAGGTGGAAAGTGAGAGGTATGGCATTCACCAGATTTTGCAGCTATCGTTTGCTCTTATTATGAGGAAACAACATTTGGCCTTTGATTGCAATTGCATCTCTGGGGATTTAAGTGTGACACAATTACATGGAAGTGCTTGTGTGTTTTCTCTGTACCTTTTGTCATGGGTTGGGTTTTGGATTATTTATAATTAGTTTCACATTTGGAGTACAATTTATGATCAATTTATTTTATTTCATCAGTTTCGACTTTAGATGCTAGTTTCTTCTATCACTTGAATAAAAACAATAATATATCCTTTTCTTTCTTCCAGTACTTTCAGCTGTTTTTGTTTATATGTCACAATATATCGCTCTCCCTTAAATGGTTTTTCATTCTTGCAGCCATTCACAAACCATAAAGGTCCATGTTAGTTGGGAAGCAATGGTTAAACTAGTCTACTGGTTCTATTCCAGTAAGCTGCCAAAGCCTCCCTCTGGATGTTTATGGAATAATATGGATGCTGAAGAAAAGTTACATGAGCTACAGCCATATGTAGAGCTTTGTTGGCTTGCTGAGTTCTGGGTCATGGAAGATGTTCAGGAAGCATGCTCCGATGTGATCATATCATGTCTTGATTCTGCCAGAGAGTTGTCTATTAAAATATTGCATATTACTGCCAATTTCTCTCTGTGGAAGTTGGCCGAAGTTGCAGCAACTTATGTGGCCCCTTTATATCGCCAGCTATGTGATTCTGGTGAACTGGAAGCACTTGATGAAATGCTGGTTGAAATGGTTCGTGCCGCCTCTGTTCGACTCTCTCAACAGGGTGGTAATCACTCTTGGTGATTTAATATAATTCAGATGATTGAAAAGATTTGAAACTGTGATGAGTCGATAATTAAGAGTTTGCAGTGCAACAGAATGGAATGTCAGGTATATATGTTAATTTTGCTTGTGTCTCATGTTGTTCCTGGTGTTTTCACAGAGCAAACTTTTACTGTCACCTGAACATGTCTACTTCTAGAATATCTATGTTTTTTGTTACTAATGCATATGTCGCCAAGCAGGCCACTAGTAGAGACGACAACAAATGTCTAAAATTTCCAGTCCTCCATCTGGCACTCAGAGATCGCCCCTATGCACTAGGGACAATGTAGACTGTAGAGGATGATATACCTCTAGTCGTAGAAGAAACTTCATCCCATCAGCCTTGACTTTTTTCATCTGGTGACTCTTCTAAGTTCATTACTTTTTTTTCTCCTGCAAAAGAAATAATTCATAGCAAAAAGATACAGAGAAACAGAGTAATCTTCCACCTGCCTTTTTTGCAGGCATGATCATTTCTCTTGAAGTGAAATTAGCCTCAATGATCTTGTGTTAGATTGCAGCTCTCAACAATCAGGTACGTGTCCGTCATTTCTCATCAGGTTGAAGCTCAGATTCTCAATAAACTTGTTTTAAAACTTTTTCTTTTGGGAAATTTATCAAAATATAGATTTTAAAGGTTTCGAAAAACACAAGTTATGTAGTCATTTTATTCAATATTTTCCCAAAATCTGTGAATTTTTTAGCAAATGAAAACCCTTGATCTTGTTTTGATAACACAGACAAATCTATCGAAAAAACAGATCCAATTAGTTCAATTGAATGTCTACGAGATCAAGCAAACTATGTAAAACACATATCATTGTTATTAACTCAAAGCTCTGCAAAGAAAAAGAAAAAACATAGAGGTTTCTAAATAATTCCGTGCCAAGTTACTTCTATGTCAATGGTAATCCCGACATGAATGCTGGGGGAAAGAGATGGCGCTCGGTCTGCATTCTTAAATGATTGAACAAATAATTTGCTCTCCTAGCTTACACTTTCATAAGTAAATATGGTACATTTATCATTACACTTACAGATTTTCACTTTTTTTACAACTGCGCATAATAACTCAAGCCAAGAAATCAAATGGCAGGGGAGACACTGAAGGACAGGAGAGCCGAGAGCCCAAACCAAAGAAAGAGCCAATGATGCCCCTCCAACAAATAGATACCCATCAGCAGTTAAAGAAGGGGGCTTTGTGTAGCAATGAGCGTTTAGGGGATGTTGAGAATTCTGGTGAACCCATTTTTAAGAAAACAATTAGGGCCTCTCTGTGAAAGAGTACTGGTAGGAGTGGTAGTGCCTTAGTTACCTGCTATCTGTGTACGCTGTAAACTTTTTAAGTACTTAGAACACAGATTGTAAGCTAGAAGGTGCAGTAGTACCAAATGCCGGTACCTTCGCTGCTTTATGGATTATCAACATCGATAGTAGCTACTTCGGAAGCACTATTTCTTGAACATGCAGAGATCCAATTATGAAATGGTAATCTTGCATAATTTACTATATTTAATGGTGAATACAAGTCACTAGGTATAACCAAAATGTGATAGACAGATACAACTAAAAATCTAAGTAATATTTATACCTATTTTACAAATCTGTCCCACAAGAATACACCCCAGACAAAAATTGCCAACTTCATGCCCTTGAATGGGACATTTTGCTGGGTGACTTGGCATATCCAAAGTAACATGCAACAGGAAGTGTAATCATCACAAACTTTCTTTTGAAAAAAAAAACATAATCACAAACCCATACACTTGAAAAGTAAAGAATTGGCATTAATATCTGTTAACATAAGCGTCTGTTAGATGGGAATGTGTACCTAACAATCAGAACCAGGTAGCAATTTAAGGCATCTCCTTCACCCCAACTATTAAGAACAATAACCCAAAAATCATCTAACCCACAGCCACAGGTGATTCAATTTGGCATTCTATTGAACAAAATCATTTATTTTTCAGTTCAAGTTGGTATTCAGTTGTACAGGCTAAATTGATGTTAAAGCACGTTATCAACCCAACCCACCTCACCAACCAAAATAATAATAAATAAACAAACTTCCAAAACTACGGCAATGAAGGCTCGCAATCAATGCGTTGCTGTGAGCCTGTGACTTGGTTGGCTTGTGGGTATCCAGTAGAATGGAGGTGGCATTGTGATGGGAATGGGCATCAAAGAAGTTGTGGTTGTGGAATGGACTCATGGAGTGTGAGGAGTTTGACTGAGACTGAGCTTCATTTGATTTGTCACTAATTAAGGCGCTTTTAGCGACAGAATTGGTGTTTCTTGGCGGCTATTTTGGAGACCTGGCCTGACTAGTGACCCTGAGGCCCCTGACATTGAAATTCATGAGGACCATTAACTTTCAAATTTTGACTCTTAGCATGAGTGGGTCAAGCGCCACTAATTAAGGCCATTCCTAATACCCGGTTTCATGGGTGGTGTTACTGGTGTTTCAAGGATTCAAGGAAGGATAAAGTGCCTTTGAAATTTGAAGTATTTTGGGGTCTAATTCTTTTTCCCCATATTATGAGATTTCAAAGTACGTGCAGATAAAAACTATTGTAACAACAATTGCAATGTTAATAAAATTTTAACATTACAATTATTATGGTCGTTAAATTTTAGATATTCTCTGATATTTATTTCTAGACGTTCAAGTGAGTTTCATTATATAAAATTCATGTAAAGTTATTTTATATTATATAATTGAAAAAAGATTATAAAAAAACAAAAACAAAATTGAGAAAAGAGTCATGTTTTCTTTTATTTTTTTATATATTTTATATTTTCTACTTTTACGCATTTGCTTATTGAGTCTTGAGATCTTTTCTCTCACCATACTCAATCTCATGTCACTTTAGAGAAAGGAAGAGCTACCAACTTTAAGCATCTTGGTGCAAATTAAATTATTGTGACAAGCGGAAAAGTCTTTAAAATGGAGGGAACACAAAATCAAGGAAGCACAATTCCAACCATAATGTACACTTCAACGTTCTTTACTCACATAGCCATTCTTAAAGAGAGAAGAAGAGGAAAAAAAATCAGGCCACTACAAAGAGCATTATTTAAGTAGTAAAAACTACATACATATAGATAAAATGAAGAAGACATGTGCTTTTCAGTGTTGTTTGCTGATGATCATTGACCAAGACTGAGAGAAGCTAATATTGAGCATGACATTTATGTAGATTTAGATGCTCCAACCTAGTAAATATCTAGCATCTAACCCAGGAAATTTGTCTAAGAACCCAACTTCTCAACATAATCAAGGAGCATCTAAGTGCACTCAGACCCAAACAAAGTTTCCCTACATATTTACACATTCTTCTTTTTCCAAAAGCAAAAGCACAAATTGCACAAAAGACATTCAAAAACCACTCAAGCAGGGAAATCAAATGGCAGGGGAGACACCAAAGCTGAGTTGAGTAGGTCTGGATGCACAAACCCAAATCTCCTAAGCACTTGATTATCTGCAAAATTCAAAGCTTTTTGCATCCCATTCCAACAAGCTTTCCAAGTGTAAGTTGGGTTGTGCTCCCCACTGCATGGCTCACACCCAGTGAAGTGTGTCACAAAAGGCCTTCTGAAGTACTCTTTCCAAAATCCCATGTCCTTGAGATACTGCTCTCTCATGGCTCCATAGAACACACTCACCTTCTCTGCATGCCTCCTCCTCAAAATACCCACTTCTCTGTCAATCTCCATGTACCCTTTGGTGATGTTATCAAGCCCATCCACTATTCCCAACCAGTACCCTTCGAAGTTGTACTCACCCTCCAAGTAAACCTTGTCTGCCCATTTTTCTTTCTGTTTTAGAAGAAGATAAATCAGAGCAGACTGATCATCTGACCCCGGATATAACTTGTCTTGGAGCAATGACTTCTGGATCCGGCCCCATTTTTCATGGTCTGGGCTCTGTGGGCCCATTCTGGCCCATTCCTCTATGAGGTCCATGGACCACTGGCAGTTCCTGATCAAGAAGACCCCAGCATTCAGACTGGTCCAGCTCTGCTTGTATATCTCGTGCCACCAGCCATGTACAACCAAGTTGTGGTCTTTGTACCTCTCCAGTGGAAGCTTGAACTCCATGTCTGTGAAAACTGCATCCGAGTCGACCCACCAGATCCACTCGGCCTCCGGATGGGCCAACATGGCAGCTCTTAGAAGTGGGTATTTGGCCCAGAACCCTTTCCCTTTTGGATTCAACAAAACATTGTTGTAAAAGATGTCATAGCCATGGATTCTACAGTAGTCCACTTTGTTCTTGAACAGCCTCAGCTGCAAGTGATCACCAACTGGGTTTTTACACACAGAAGGCTGAGACCCAGTTACGAGGAGGACCCGATCACCTGCAGCACCGGCAGCAAAAGAAGGGTGGAGCTTCAGCCACTCTCTGCGCTTCCCATCCCAGTCCTCCACTGGTTGCCCCATGGAGTAGCTGAGATTTGGGTCGTCATAGAATGTGGGCTCAGATGGGTCATGGCCCAAGTCAAGGCCTCGAGTACCTGTGTTCCAGGTGATGATGGAGTCGAACCTTGTGGTGGGGTTTATGAAGGTGAGCAGAGCCCAAACCAGAGAAAGAGCCAGAGATGCACCTCCAACAAATAGAAACCCATCAGCGATTAGAGAAGGGACTTTGTGTATGGCTGAGCGTTTTGGGGATGCTTGAAACAGAGGGTAATCTGATGAACCCATCTTCAAGAAAACTACTAGAGCCTCTCTGTGAAAGAGTACTACTAGTACTAGTAGTGGTAGATTGCTATCTGTTTAAGTGCCTAGAAGGCTTGAACAGAGAGAGTGTAAGCTGGAAGGTGCATATTAATAGCAAGAGTAGTAAAGTGCTGCTCTTATTGTTTACTTATTTAATTACTCGTCTCTCTCAAACAGTACTGTGCGGCCCTAATACTACGTAACATATTTAATATTATACTACTAATTTATTTAAATATAAGACATATATAAATTTAAAGAGTATTATTTTAGAGTTTAAAATTTTAGATATTAATAATTGTGTAAGCATTATGATTTGAATATATTGGTAATACGACATAGTGTTATGATCACATAAAATAATTTTTTGTATTTTATTTATTCATATTAAATTAATTTTGAAGCACATTTATTTCTAATAAGTAATATACCACATGCATATTTGTATACTGATACATTATTTAATAAACCAATTAGATGAACAAATTTAGTTACTTTAGCATTATCAGTAAGATCAAGAGTTTGTTTATTGGTTGCTAAACTTAGATTTGTTTATTTGTTGATATTGTAGGTTGATCTTAACACGTAGAAAGAATACAATTAATAATTTACATTGAGCAACTTTTGGGCTAAAGTTTAATGGGTGGAGTCTAATTAATTAATCAATGCATACTTTGTTTACTCTTCTCTTTTTACGCTTGAGTGTCGGCTTTAATTTGACTAGTGAGAGTGTGAGACAAGTTGATGTCCCTTTATCTGTTTTAAAGTGGCACATTAGTTTCAAGATAATTACACAGCCAAGATTGAACAATGTGATTGGTGGCCAAGATTTTAAAAAACAAAGTTAGATCTCCAATATTTTGAAGCTAGCATGGACTTTTTTTCTTCTCATTAATTTCTTGTTTCTTGGGAGCAACAGCCATTCTATATTTAATCTAAAGTATATAAATTTAGCATGTCACGTAGACCATGCTTTATGTAATTTAATGTTTTCTTTTGCATTTCGTATGGAACTTGCACATGATGCTAATAAATGCAATGTTTTATCTTCTTTTTCTTTGTCCTCACTTCTTTTATTTTCAATCTTCGTGGCAGATTCTGAGTGATGTGTAGTACTATAACTTTTTTGAGGGCTTGAAATAGTCAAAAGAATGAAAAGGTAAAGAAAAAAACAAAAGTGCTTGGGTTGTATTCTTTGCAGAATGTACAAGTTTGCTAACCAACAATGGTTGTAAAGCATGCACTAAGTTTATTCGATTTGGCATTCATGCATACTAGTTCATAATTGGGGCCTTTAAGATACTAAGATAGTAAACTTTTGGAGTCTTAAGTTAAACTTGAAGACACCAAAAGTTGGTGTAGAGTGCTAAACAAAGATATGAGAACTTAAACAGTTAACTAGGACAAAAAGGAGAACAAAGGGGGCCTAAACCAATTGCCCAGTAAACAAATGGGACATACTTTTTCATATTTTTCAACCTGCACAGAAGTCTGCATATATGAAACATATGAAGAAAATATGATGATGCTTTGATTACTCAATGAACAAATGGAACATTGTGATGCTCTTGACGCATTGAGTAATTGATGACAATCTTCAAATTGGTCGCAATCTCTTAAGGTGTTTAGGCTACTAAAATCAAGTTCATGCTTTATTTATTTTTAATCTTAAGCTTATAATGTTATAGAAGATTTAAAATTTATCTTTAAATTTGGAATTTTAGTCTTTCGGAAAATATAACCATGATTAATTTAATTAAATTAAAAGAAAGAATACAAAGTCCATGTAAGTTAAGTTAGACTCATATCTTCAAGTACTTCTTTAGAATCGTGAGACTTGGTTCGTGTAATAGTGAATTTTTATAAATTCAGTTGCATTACTTTCTCATCTGTGTGGACACACAAATTAATCTCACTTGCTTAGGGCATATTTCTTGTGATATTGAATATTTAATATTTTGACATAAATGATAAATCTGAATTCAAGTCTGGGAAATCAACTGCTGCACCACGTCACCCTTTTTTTACAAGACTGGGAAATCAACTGCACTGAACAATGTACATACCCTTCCTACATCTCTATTTTAAGAATTCCACAACAGAGGATCAAAATAAGCCCTCCTACATCTCTATTTTTTAGAATTCCACAACAGAGCATCAAATAAGCTCCTAAGTCGAGGAACATCATCTACCCCATCCTTCCCCAAAAATATAAAAAGGTAACCTGTACCATCCACGGATTAAAAGGATTACAATGAGAGGCTTGCTTACAAGTTTTTCCAGAGAAGAAACATGAAATTAAGTAAAAACAATGTGAACCTAAAATACTAAAACTTACCCGAATCATATATGTGCCTTTAAACACCCACTTTATTCGCTTAAGATGTTGCATTCACTCACAAGGAAAAGCACAAGTAGAAAAAAACCCAACAACTTTGCAGTCCAATAGAATGCCCGCACTCTCAGCTGCCAAAATAGCATATCCTCACATGGTTTAGCATCAACTCAGCACAGACTCTGAACTCATGTGAGCACCATTTCCCCCATCTTGACTGTTGGATCCTCCAACGGGCATGGACCTCTGCGTGAAATCCAACAACAGCTGTCTCTGGTGCTCATCAGTGTGAGGAAGGCTTGCCCGCAACAGCTCAACTGGCATTTCATGACTAATAGCTCTGGCTGCATCTGAGCCAAGACCCTGCATTATCAGTGTCTGCGTTATACTATCATATTTATTTACACAATACTTGGTCAGAAGACCAAAGAATTCGTCAAAGGAGGCCTGCCAGAGTGCCCGATTGGTCATATTGTAGTTGCTGGCAGCATGAGGATCAGTTAAGAGATCAGTTGCCCTCTCAAGAACTGAATTAAGAATGAGGGAGGCCCCATCACCTGCAATGCTTCCAAGTGGACGAAGTGGGGGTTGCTCTGAAGAACAAACCACTGCTGCAAGACAGGCACTAAGTGCACCAAGGTCCATACCTCGAACACATGATGAAACAACCCTAGCAAGATTATTCGTAGTTTCTGCAGCCCTTGGATCAGAAGGAAGGCTACCAAACAAGAACCTTAAATGACGAAAGATGGCCATGCAGACTATTCGCATGAGCTCACCACCTGGAAAAAGGAGCTGAAGGTACTTCGCAAGGAGCTTCCGGCCCTTGGGTAGAGAGACTAACCTTAGAAACACAAGATCATCCTTAGGAACAAGCCCAACGGTGTGGCCATTTTTGCCAAGTGGATCTACCAATTGAAGAGATGATGCGAGCCCTTCCAACAAGGCCTGTCGCCTACGTCTCAATTGAGTTCCACCATCTTGGAGCTGATTGAACTGTAGAAAACGATCAATGTCATCCACATCCAGGAGAAGACAAAGCCCATCCTCAATTGTAACCCTAGCAGCAAGCATTGGCTCCTGCTCTAGCGGCTTCTCACTAACCTTTTGTTCAGTGTTGCCAGGACTAGATGAATTTGGAGGCTCAACTTCAAGAAGAGGACGAGGCCTACGTATAGAAGAGAAGGGAACCCTCCCAAGAGCATCAACCTGGAGAAAAGCATGTGGTTCAGTATTAGCTCGTGCTCGAGCAGGAAGATCCCTTAAGTGAGTTGGGCAGAAATGATGTCTCAACTTCGCCCCAGCAGATTTTCTTGCAAGGCAATACTGGTGGTAATAATCATCCACATATGGGTCATTGCTGTGTGTTGCAGCCAGCTGCATTCGAAGGATACTCTCAATTTCATCAGATGTCATATACTTGGACCTAAACTGTGGCCACCCACCATCACTCTTCTGGCTACCTGTATCAAATCCATGTTGAGGAAAATGCATATTCTGCCTACCTTTCTGAGCTGATTTTGGCCTTTGATCTCTAAGATCAGCCAAACCGAGCATTGCTTCAAACTTGTTCATCGAGGGCGGAGATGGAGAAAGACGGGGATTAAATAGTTGAGATTGCATCATCGACAAATGGTTAAATGATGGCTGAACTGGATGGTGCATTCTAGGATGCTGTGGCTGTGGCTGCGGCTGATGCATCAATTGTGGAGACACTAAACCATTCTGATGAGATAACTGTTGTTGCAATAGATTGTTTAAAAGACTAGAATGATCTCCATATATACCACCTTGGTTGGCCCATTGCTTTACGGGTCGGCTATTAACAGAGAGACCAGGAGTAATCTGAGGCAAATTTCCGCCGAAGTGTGATCCATGAGGTAATCCAGTCATTTGAAGTGGAGAGTTAGAGTAGGGAGAGAGGTTTGGTGAAGATAATCCCCCCTGGGGTCCACCAGCAAGATATGGGTTCAGGTGGCTTGATTGGCGGTTTGGCGAAGCCTGCTGAGATCTACCTGGAGGGGGATATGAAGTGAAAGAAGATTTTGGCACCAGAATTGGTTCGCTGGAAAAGTGTTGATGGTGTTGTTGTTGTTGCTGCTGCTGCTGCTGCTGCTGCTGCTGTTGGGGCTCAGGATATGAAGAAGTTCTATACAAAGGCATTGATTCTGCAGGACGAGCAGAAGAAGAAAATGGTTGCGAAGACCACCGTTTCCCATCCTGAATGCTTTCAGCATCAAATATCTCTTCATCAATCCAGTTAGGAAAACTTTCCTGCGCCCACTCAGCAGCAGATGAACCTGAAAGAAACTTGTCATAATTAGAAAAATTATCTGCTCATCCAGTGAACCAAAACCAGAAACAGAACAAAAAGGAAAAAAAAAAAAACATTATCAAAGTTTGTACAACATGATTTACAAAATGAAGGTGAGGGGAAATACAATAATTAAGATAGTAAAATACTCCCAAGACTCCTCAAAAAATGCTCAGGATTTCAATTATCACTGGACAGCAACACTGATGTACACCAGAACAGCATATTGCAGTAGATGACAAGATGTTACATTAACACAAATTATGTGTTGGTCCAAAGGGAAGAATGACATTCTTACAATGTTTCACTCAATTTCACTAGACTTGGAGAATTCCTATTTCCCATTACTTACAACTCTTCCTAAGTTTTGTAACCATATTAACTACTTATGTCAGAAATGAATACAAATCTATGATATATGTTACGGAAACATCCCAAAATCCTTCTATTTAAGTCCAATATGCATAGCAGCAGAAATAATTAGAAGATTGCAACTTTTTTTCATAAGAAACAAAAATTTTATAGAAGGAAAGATGTATCACTACAAATACCTTATGACAGAAACCAAAAACCTCAATCCATCACCATTGGACTTCAACTCATTAAAGCTTAAATACATAAGAATAACTTTTCAAAGGATAGAATGATGTACATGTCAAAAACAAAAAGTCAACAGAAAATATTTCACTTCTAGGTTTTGCACTGTAATATGGCATAAGATCCATCCAACAGGAACTTCTTGAATATCGCTAGCTATATCTATACCTTACATCGCTAGGTTTCAGCCACAAAAAGTATATAAAATAAATTTGGTTAGAGTAGAATAAAAACAAATAAAGTCTTTGCAATCAAGTGAAAAAGAATTATGAGTCTCGAAATGACCAGGTTTGAGGCACGGTTCAATAACGACAGCAAAATAACAGAAAGAAATACACAACATTTGCACTCACTTTCTCTAGATCCTCTATCACCAATTACTCCAGAACTCCTTATTCCACTTACATCCTTGTTCAACTGCAACAAAATAGAAACTTAGAACACAAAACAAAAAAGCCTCAAGATATACTAACAACAATGGGGAAACAGCCATGTGCATAATCATCATCAAAACAGTCGATAAAATTTTACTGCATAAACTTCCAACCGTAGACTAGCACAGAAGCAGAATGCTTGGACTAATATCAGATGTCAATTCAATCTCTACAAAAACATATTGATTTGGTAAAAAATTTTGAAAAAAATAAATAATTTCTATTACCAGGTGGCTACGTAGCATTATGTCAATACTATATGGTAATTTAAAACATTAGCAAGAAAAATGCCAAGGATAGCAGCCGCTATTTTTTGGGACAAGGTTGTCATGACCATAAGAGTAACACAAAGAATCTAAACCATGCAAATGTCGCATATAGTGCAAAAACAAGGCGAGATATTTTGGACATAACACCAGTCATAAAACCACACTTGGTTCTTTTATGTAAACAATTCCGAAAACATAACAATCATATTAACTAGAGCCAAGCCTATTTACTCCGGCTACAAGTCTACAGCAAGAAACCAATAAGGCTATATTTTATCCAACTATAAAATAATTTTTGGACAAATTTAAAAAAATATAACAAAAATAAATTGTGAGAGGTGGGAGAAGTAGGAGGGTGGAGTGAGTAGCTTTGGGGGAAACAATAGTGCCACTCTTCATGCTGTTTCTCAACATACACAAAATAACCGTCAAATTATTCAAATCCTTATTTTACCAACTGAATGGTCAGAATGTTGTGAGAAACTCTCGAGGAGAAATTTAACACTCATTGAGATAAAGACAGGCATGTGGGAGATGTTAAACACCATTTCCCCACATTTCTCTAGGCTCCCAACATAGGCAGATAACGTTGAGGCCATTATTTTACGTGTATTTAGTTGCACTCCATGTATATAGTTAGTAAGATTTCAAAACAGAAAATAGGACACAAATGATAACATTGAGCATCCAAAAGAAATTGACAAGTAACATTAAACAGAATTCATTTACAACGCGCTTCATCTTAATCCAGTATATAAATAAAAATCGTTCATCTTTACCACATGCATCCTCATATCTGTAGTAAACTAACCTTTTCAAAGGTTAAAGACAGATCATCAATATCAGATAGAGATACATCACCCTGCCAATAAGAAAAGAACAGTCAGTTATACCAATTGAAATTTCTTGCACTTGAGCACTCTCAATCAATATCAGAATGTACAACTGCATTTCCTACTATTGATACCTACTAAAGTGCAATTTTAGGAAGAGAAAAGGGACATGGGGAGAGGGGGAGGGAGAAGGGGAGGGAGAAGGGGAAGGAGAGAGGGAGAGAGGGAGAGAGGGAGAGAGGGAGAGAGGGAGAGAGGGAGAACCGACAACTCTTTTCCCATGCTGAAGCCCCATGTAATATCTAACTTATAAAAGTTATAAAGTAAAATACACCAGCATGTAAATTGGCCCAGAAGTCTGGTGTACCAAATACCTTAGCCAAAGCAGCTCGTCTAACAAGACACTATTCATCCAGTTCATTTATTAAATTGAAGCTTAGCCATCTGCTGAATGCATAATTAACTTGCCGAGATCACCCAGAGGGACTAGCTATAATGACAACACGAGACATACCAAAAAGCTATGTATGGCACACAGCTAACAGTATATGCATACGTTCTGTTTAAAAGATTTTTTTTTTTTTTAAAAGGTTGCACATGTATATTCCAAAGGGATTATCATAAACATCATACTAAAAAGACAATAAATCAAGAGATCAAAAGAAACAAGGACAAAGAAAAGGTGTATAACCTCTTCTTTATCATATAGAAACTCCTCCTCACCAAACCCAACCGCAGCCTCCTCTTCTTCTTCTAAGCCTCCCAACTCAACTTCCTCAACTGAATCTTTACCAAAAAATGCATATTGCGATGCATCAAATACCGCAACTTCTGCATAAAGGAAGAACACAAATCAACTTCAAATAATTACATCAATGAAGGGGAAAAATCACCTTTATAATAAAGCACCATCCAACTATATATTCAATGGGCCACAAAACTCATGAAGGATTACTGCTAAACACACATTTGGGCGTAGAATTGAAACTTGCATGCAATTCATTACATAATTAATGATGTTATGGTTTTCTTCTTTTAAGAGGAACTTTTTATGAAGTATGGAGACCTCAGATTGACTGTGAGTTTACTATAATTCTTTTGATTTAAAAGACATTCTTTTCTCTGTAGGACTATAAATTTTTTTATTTGAAAGCCATTCTAAATAGTCTAATCAAATCATATT
Organism: Dryas octopetala; assembly: GCF_963921425.1. Lineage (NCBI taxonomy): Eukaryota > Viridiplantae > Streptophyta > Magnoliopsida > Rosales > Rosaceae > Dryas > Dryas octopetala. Next base: position 10,805,333 of record NC_141366.1, on the reverse strand, counting down.
AATACGGCTCAAGTATTGTCTGCAACTAGATACAGGTGAGCACGAGATTATATTATACCATCGTCCAAAATTTATTCCAAACCTAAGCTGAACCAAAAAGTAGTTAATAACTACATTCAAACATCCACGCATCAAAGAATGGTCCAATCACCAAATTGAACAACACATCAGAGGGTTACCGAAAACCCTTTAAAACATTCAACAATCTACACTCTTCCATTTGGTTTCTAGAAATAAGTTGCAAATTTTTCAATACCCAATTCACAGTTCAAAATTTCTCACTTTGATTCGTCAGTTTTCACAGCAGCTAAACACAACCCAGATCTATAAATAGACTATAAAACCAAATAATCAAAGCAAAACGTTAAATAAATAATACAAGAATCCCAGAAAGCTAAAAGAAGCGGACCTGATGAATTAAGTCGGCTGAGATCTTGAGGGATAGAACAGGGAGCCTCATGAATACTAGCCCCACTCTCGAACCCCTCCATATCCTACACTCCTCTATATATAATATCTATTATATATTTAGAAAACAGAACAGAACCCAGTAACTAAAAACCTAACAATAATCAACACCTGAATCCCCAAAGCAAAACTGTACCTAAATAATGAAGAAGCAAAAACCCTTTAAGCTGAAATTGTTGTGGGGTTTCTGCTAAGATGGAAATAGGAAGCTGGTGAGAAGATCTGTATAGTGGTTTGGGTTCACTTATTCATGGTTTTGGCAAAGCCTTCCTTTAGGGGTTGGATTTGTGAGATGAGAGAAAGAGAGAACCCTAGGCAGGGGATAAAGATTGAGATTTTTTTTTTTTGATATATATGTTTTTGGTTTATTAAGTGGAAGTTGGATCGATGGATTGATAAAATAAAGAGACGACGGTGAGGTGACTATATATTTATATTTTTCTGAAAATGGTTATTGGTTAAAAAATTTGTTGAAAATGTTTTTTTTTTTTTTTTCAAAATAAATAAAGAAGCAAAGGGCAGGTTGTAGAACTGTGGTAAGCAATTTTTTGTGGTTTTGTTGTATGCCCACAATTATGGGAGGGTGGTGGTGGCTTGCTTTCTATGCAAAGAGGAAAAGGGCAGGTTTGAAAAGGAGATGCATCCATCTGTCTATTTTTTACTTTTTTTTATTAATGGGTTCTCTTGTATATATGTTCTTATTTTATATGGATAAAAGTACAGATGATGAGATGTATGATGATAAGGAGACCAACAGTAGCGCTTAGGTGTAGAAATGATATTGCAATGAAAAATAAAATAAAGATATGAATTGACTAGAATCAAAATAAAAATGGAATGCTGAGGAGGTTTTTTTTTTTTTTTTTTTTTTTTGTTGCTATAGATGGAATGGTTAGAGTTGAGAAAAGTAAGTTTGAAATTTAAGGTATGGCGGGAAGTTTATGTACACTTTTATAACGTAACGTATGTCGTGTAAGTAAAAATATACTTGAATTGATATGTAAGAAGTACGAGAGTGAAATATGTGTTCAAAAAAATGAGAAATTATCAACTAATTATTAATATAGTGGTATTTATCTTTATAATATTAAAGAAATTTCAAATTCAAATATCCTCATACCCCTCTTAATTCAAAACACCTCATTTGTATGATGTACTTCTACTTAATAACATTTTTATTAATTTACACCATTTAAAAAAATTCATTCAAAACCTAATGGCTTCTCATGTTTCTACTATATAATTTCAAGTGCGTTGCACAGTATGGCAAGCAAATCATATATGGACTTGGGCTGCATAAGGTCATATTTAACAAGTTTTTTAGACATCATAATATCAACACACATGGAAAGTCTTTCGATTTATAGCAATTACAAATGAAAATACCATGAACATAAATTATTAATTTAATATATTATATCACATTAGAATTTATTGGAGAGAATCGAACTATTGACTTATCTTAGAGCATCTCAAACTATTCCTAAAACATATAAAATTTGAACGTTGAAAATTTGGGAGAGTTTAGAGTACCATTTGGAGAAACTTTTAGCGAAATCTCAAATTATGAGAGGTTTATGGGGGGAAGAGTTAGAGTTGCGTTTTATGTCATTTTCTCTAAATTTGGGGAGAATTTATGAAGATGCTTTTAATTCTAACATATTGCACTTCTCTTAATCCTAACAAGTTACACCTCCACATCAACTATTATATTTATATCTTTAGACATTTTTTTTTTACTTTAATGCATTTTATTTTGTATCTTAATATTTACCATTTTACATTGTTACATTTCTACAAATGTACCATTCTAATTAGAATTGTAGACTTGTAGTAATGTGTAAAAGTGTTATCGTTAATCGAATAAGCTAAAATATTGTAATTTTTTTGTGTCACACTTGTATATTTAGTCATCTCATTTTTTACTTTAATACATTACCTTTCATACCTTATTACACCAACAACTTTGCCATTGAAAATAAACTTATAGTGCTTACCAAAAGAAAACAAAATTATAGTAATGTGTAGGCATATAATTTCTATAGTACTATTCTAATACTATAAACATGCACTATTATTTTAATTTTTTTAGATTTTAACTATTTTTCTGTTTTTAGGTTTTCAATTTATGGGCTCTTTAAAAAAATAATAATGGGGCTAAAAGAAAAAATAGGCTCCATTTTTGCATACACACATAAAATAAGCCAAATGAAAATTCAATATAAAAAAAATATATAAAAAAGGATAGCAAAACGGAAAAATAATTTTTTCATTTTCCCTCTTAATATTTATACAATCATACGTCTCCCCGCAAACAGATAAATTGAACTGTGCTTTACTGCTTTCTCTCAGTCTCGTTCTCAATCTCTGTGGTTCCCAACTCCAATGGCTCGAACAGCACTATGCAGTCAGCTAATTCCGTCTCTGCTTGTTCCACTGAAGCAGAGGACTCATTATCAGCTCATGGGAGTCATAGGGACTGGTTTAAGCAGAGGGCGGCGATTCTCTGCTTCCTCGTCCAAGATAAGCATGAGCCTCAAAGCCGGCATCGTTGGCCTCCCTAATGTCGGCAAGTCCACTCTCTTCAACGCCGTCGTATGTCCCACCAACCCTCTTTCTCTGTTTGGTTACTGGGATACTGATAGCAGATAGTTCTATTTGGATTTGATATGTTTTCTGTTTGTCTGTGCACTCTTTTGAAATAGCATTGCACTAACTGTTTGGATGGTGTTGTGAACTTAATGAATTTCATTTTAAGATACACTGAGCTGCTATAACATGTTTTTCTTACATTCCCAAAATCTTAGACATGAAACAAAAACAAGCACCAAGCACATTCTGTTTTGGGGCTAAAAGATTATATTTTTAATCTTTCATTGCAGACTTGGCATCAATAGTTATGTACCCTTTTCATCTTTTCAGCCAAGAAAAAGGAGTGTTCAATTTTTCACATAAGTTTACTGACAACATTGTGTTGGATGGCTTTTTCATATCACTGTCTTCTATTACTGTTATAAGTAACACATAGTATTGATATATAAAGGATTTTTTATGAGTGTAGGTTGAGAATGGGAAGGCTCAAGCTGCCAATTTTCCTTTTTGCACGATAGAGCCAAACGTAGGAATTGTCGGAGTTCCAGATCCGCGTCTCAACGTGCTTTCGGATCTCAGCAAATCTCAGCGAGCAGTCCCAGCATCTATAGAACTTGTAGATATAGCTGGCCTTGTCAAGGGAGCCAGTCAAGGGGAGGTGACATAGCATAATCATTATAATTTTTTTTTTCTTTCTTTCCTTTTTCATGTTCTGTCTTTAAGTTCTATAGTAAATATGTTAGAATGCATCAGCTTTATTTTATTTTATTTTCATTACTGCAGGGTTTAGGGAATAAATTTTTATCAAATATTCGTGAGGTGGACTCCATACTTCAGGTTTCTATCCATTAATTTTTTTTTTGGTGTTACTTTGCGATTACCATCCTTTTCTTTACTGAAAATCCTGCATGTCCTAGTGCAGTTGTTTGTTATGTTGCTTAATATATGTGTGTGAGTGTGTTTGTGTGTGTGTGTGTGTGTGTGAGAGAGAGAGAGAGAGAGAGGTAGGGAGCACAGCTTCTGCTCTATGTTTAACTTAATATAATCACTATTTGCATTGTATGAGTAGGGAAGTGAATTACCATGTCTCTACATAGGTGTTTGAGGATTCTCCTTGTCTGTGCAATGGATGTGGCTTTTGTAAAAGAAAATTTCAAATTAATTTAAGAACACATTTTTTTTTGTTTTTTTTTTTTCTGTTAATTGAAGGACTACTGAGTTGTAAAATCTTTTATAAGTTCGAATCTAGAGTGGAAGGACCATGTTTTGGAAATCCTTCATATCTTTTTGTTAAGTATGCAATAGTGCTTTTTGTCAGTACTTCTCAGCTCAGCTCAGCTCTACATTATTATTGGCTGATTGTTGTTTCAGGTTGTTCGTTGTTTTGAAGATAATGATATTGTTCATGTAAATGGGAAAGTAGATCCTAAGTCTGATATTGAAGTTATCAACTTGGAGCTTATTTTCTCAGATCTTGACCAGGTTTGCTAATTAACATTGCTCTACACAGTTAAACTGTCTTTCTTGTGAAAGTTTTAGTGCTCATTTACCTGTTTCTTGTGATGTGGTACGCCCTGATTTATTGTTCGCTTTGGAAGTGTTGATTGATTCCACCTCCCAACTGAGAACTTTCTGGATATTAATCTTTGTTACATTGTTTTATAATAAATCAGTTGGTCTTTTGGCCATTGGAGCTTAGACTCCAATTGATTTGAATTGGCATGCATGATGGGTACAAGGACTCATAATCCATTCGTGAGCTTGTTAATTTATGATTTATGAGAAGTTCTTTAGGTGAACTATCAGAGAGCTTATCCTAGCTGTAGATGGCCTCCTTATAGTTGTTTTCGGTTTAAGCAATCTATACCGTCCAAATGCCCGACCATTTTATGGTTCAAAGTTGTTGATGTACTTAACATTTTTTTTTGATGCCTCAGGAGCACCTTTGCTTTTAGATACACTGTTTGAAAGTTCCTTGTCCTGATATAATCTCTTATTTGTCTTTAATGAACAGTAAAAAAGCTTAGAATGAGATGAGCTGATTGAACTAAATTGTATTATTCACAAGAAATGCAGATTGAGAAAAGAATGGAGAAGCTCAAGAAAAGCAAGGCAAAAGATTCACAATCCAAACTTAAGGTATGGTATTATCCCATGCTATGAACTTACTGTATGTACAGTGTACAAGTATGTGCCATCATCTCCCTATGTCTCCATTTTTTTCTCCTTCATTTAAAATATATTAGCCAGAAGTATTATGGTTGTCTAAAACTCATAGAAACAAAGTATTCTCATTTCAGGAGGATGCAGAAAGGTCTGCCTTGGACAGAATTCAGCATGCACTCATGGACGGAAAACCAGCACGATCAGTCGCTTTAACAGATTTGGAAAAGGATGCTGTAAAGCAACTTTGCTTGCTCACAATGAAACCTGTTATATATGTTGCTAATGTTGCAGAATCTGATCTTGCTGAACCTGGATATAATCCTCATGTCAAAGAAGTGATGAATCTTGCTTCTGAGTTGCAATCTGGACTAGTCACAATTTCAGCACAGGTTTGGTGATACATAAGAACAGAAGTATTACAGTTTGAACTTGAGCTATTTTTTCACAGCATGTGCCTGTCTCTCTGCATGTAAAGTTTGATAGGGTTTTAATGCTACCTTGTTTTAGACTAGCAGATTTGGCTTCCTACTATTTTGTGAGCCTTAATTATCACTCTAGGCATGTGAACTAGGAAGTTTGCACTTGCAGGTTGAGTCTGAGCTTACTGAACTACCATGGGAAGAAAGAACAGAATTTTTGCAATCTCTTGGTGTTAGTGAAAGTGGTCTTGGAAACCTTATCAGAGCAACATATAGCGTTTTGGGGCTCCGCACTTACTTTACAACCGGAGAGAAGGTGAAAAAGATGAGTTTGTGAATTTTTTTTGAATGTGATGAATGTATTCCATTGTATTAAGAAGATTGTTCTCATGTTGTACACAGGAAACAAAAGCATGGACTATACTTGCAGGTGAGCTTTGCTTGTGTTAAATATAAAATGTGTATTATATTGTATAGAGATATGGTAAAATACCTCTGACTGGACCTTGAAATGCTTCAAGCAAGTGCTAGCAGAGGCTATGCTGTTCTTTAATGGATTCATTTTTGCTCACCACCACCTTTTTGTGGTGAGCAAAAATGGACTTGTTCTTTATATCATATTTGGCAACATGTTTTCATAGAATTCATTTGACTGAGGGTTGTAGGCAAGAAAAATTTATGTTTTCAATTTTCTTTGCTATCTTTCTTTCTTTTGGATGGAAAAGAAGTTTCCTTGGTGCCATGAAGTAAACGTAGATAGGTTAAAAAGTATGATGGACAACTTTTTCATTATATCATGTTATTCTCTGAATTTTGTTCTCTGTTGATTTAGGAATGTCTGCACCTCAAGCTGCTGGGGTCATCCACTCTGACTTTGAGAAAGGTTTCATTCGAGCTGAGACAGTAAGCATCATAGATAGAAGTTTTAATTTTCTTTTGATTTTTTTTTTTTATGAGAAGATTTGATAATATTAATATTCTTGCAACTTTGAGCAATGCAACTCTGATAATCATGATTCATGAAATTTTTTGGTGTCTAGGTTCTTGATATGCTACCACTTTAACAATATTGATATAAAGTATAGTGAACAACTTTCCATTTGGGGGGAAGGGGGTGGGAGAGTTTACTAAAGTATGAGAAATTGAAATAATTCAAATCTTTGTTTTTCTTCATGTTTGTCCATCTCTGTGTGGCTTGGTGATCCTCTATGGAGGAGCACTTACTTTGACATCCTATAACTATTGGTAATAGCTGTTTAATTAAAGAATTGATCTTAATTTCTTCAATAGAACTGAGCTTCAGAGTTCAGACCACCCAATTCTATATAAATTTTGTTCAATATTGAAGACAGCATAATCAGTTAATTTGGAGAACTCATCTATAATGATGGAGTGCTAAAATGCTAATTTTATTTTCTTGTTCTTTTTAAAGATGTAAATCACTATTAAAATAGTGGGATCTTCGCTGTTGATTAAAGTAACTGACAATGTTACTGGAACTAAGAGATCATGCCCTTGCACCTTTAAATGATACCTGGAAAATTCAAAAATAAATTCTATTTTTGTCCTTTAATTTTTAGGTGGCTTATGATGATTTTGTTGCTGCTGGCTCACTTGCTGCAGCAAGGGAAAGAGGACTTGTAAGTTGGCTGCTTTATTACTTACTAGCTTTAATTAGAATACCATGTACATGCATACTTTTTTTTCCCTGATCAAATAGAGGTGCAAAACAGTCTCTTTCCCCATGGTTTCATTCTAGATGAAACCAATTCACCTAAGCTACTTTGATTTTTGCAGTTGAGATCTGAGGGTAAAGAATACATTGTGCAAGAAGGAGATGTGATGCTGTTTCGTTTTAACGTATAACAGCTCATAGGAAGCAGCTTATTTCTAAGTCGGGGAAACAATTAGATGTAGCTCGCTTCACAAGATGGTTTTTGATTTGCATGGAAGTCCTGAATATGGGATGATAAATTATTCCTTTGTTACAGCCAAGAATACTATAAAAAATTTTGCTTGTCGAGTAAATAGCTCAAGTGATTGTTGACATTATTGGAAACTTGATTTTGAAATTCAACATGTTGAAGAAAGCGAGGTGGAAATTAAAGGACAAGGAGGTGACCATATGTCACTAAGCCTTTCTCTATTTAAGGGATATCATTGTATCTGTAACCTTTCCATATACAGATAGACGAATTGGAAAGTGTTTATAGGCAATTTTCAAATACTATAATTAAATTAAAATTTTGCTAATGTTTTGCATTTCTTGCCATGCTATTGTGTTTATAGGCAGTGTAAGATTCTGTAATATTGTATTCTTAAGAATGTGAGGTACTTTGTAAATTTTATATGAAAGTGTAATTAAAATCTTCAACTCCAATTGAGAATTGGTAAAGAATTAAGGGGCAGCCGTACTGCAAAAATCCTTGATTAGTAAGCAACGAAGATCAGATGTCTCTATCTACAAATAAGCATAATTTGTCTTGATTTTGGGATCAATGGGACAAGGATTTAATTATGTTGGCAAAAAACGAGCTGTTTCAACACTTCATTATGTGATAGATGATATGCTTTTGCTTCTAAGCAAGTGAAGACCAGCTGCTTTCACTTGGAACCGACAGTTGGAGAAAAGGTTCATTGTTCTCCACTAGCACACTCTTAGCAGGGTTTGCCATCGCCAGGTCCCACTTGTGCTAATTATTTGATGTCGACCAAGTGGGTTTATAGGTGATAATTTTTTTGCATAACATAATAATACAATTGAAATCGACACAAAATTAACATATTAGTAGTGAACATCATAGTGTTTGTGTAATTAGAACTGTGCTGGCACAATTAACACGATTTATAAATAATTTGTGTTTTGGATCTACGCACTTAACTCAAAAATGAAACGAACTGATTGTATTGATCCAATAATTAGTCGAATGCTTATATCTCAACCTAACACCAATGCAACACACTAACATCAATTGTTGCCCCTAAATAGTTTTTGAAAAAAAAAAGTCCCCTGAAATGCATTTTATTATCATAATTTATTCTCCAACTACACAAGAATGTAGGTAGTATAGCAGATAAGATACTTAATGTGACATTATCACCAACAAGCTTTGTCCATATACTGGAGTGAGATCATACTAGTGATTTCAGCAGGATGATAAGATCCTCAAGAAATGGTGTGGCTGAGCATGTTTTCTGGAATTAAGAGTCAGCAAGAAGCAGTTTTCGACATTGCCATTTCACAAACAAGACAGCAGCGCTGTTGGCAGCTAGCTAGCTATATATGACCATATGTAGCTAAGAAAATATATGATGACACTGCTGCATTTGTCATTCATTACCAATGCAAGCTCATAGTTTAGGTGTCTTGACTAGTGCAGACTACAGGACATTAGGCTACTAACATTACATATGCATATGGGTGCCTTGACTAGCCAGTGACAGAAGCTTGTGCTTTTCTGTCTGTTGTGAAAAGCCTCGACCAGGCACACCATTACATACATATTCACAAAACAAAGAAAAGAAAAGATGACTTGTTTATGTCACTGAAAAACGTTTCGGTTGCTACTTAGACCCCACACTTTCTAGCACCGGAAAACAACGACTTTACACCAACCCAACCCCTCACTGCTTCAAACACACTTTTAACATTTGTGTTGAATTTGTGAGTGTACTTCAAGCCTCCTATATATGCCAACCCTCTTAATTTCTCTGCATCATAATCAATAAACCCATCTCCCTCTTTTTCTTCTCTCTGCTCTCTCTGCAGAAAAAGATAAGGATCGATGAAGAAGATCAATTTGCTGCTGAGGAAGTGCAAGAGCTTGTCAAGGCAGCTAGGGAGGTCCTCATCATATAGTAGCCTACGGTCCAAATCCATTAGGGACGATTTATGGGGTACTAGTACTACTGGCCACGGTCATGACATGCATGAAAATCATCATCATCTTCATCACCAAACTATAATATTTGTGGGAAGCACAAGAAAGCGTTATGTGATTAGCTCCAAGTACCTGAACCATCCTTTGTTAAATGCCTTGATCGACAAGTCGAAGCAAAACAAGCAAGGAGCTGAGGGTGATGATCATGATCATATCTTGGTGAAGTGTGAGGTGGTTCTGTTTGATCACTTGTTATGGATGCTGGAGAACGCAGATCCAAGCTTTGTTACATCGGAGTCTTTGGAGGAATTGGCTGCACTCTACGTGTTCTAATAAGGCTAGCTGCTGGGGCATCATGTTTGATATGATAGCAAATTCAAAGCTGATATATGGAATCATATATGATATATATATATATATATATATATGCGCTAGCTAGGTTGAGAAAGCATATATGATCTTGAAACCTGTAATCCTTGGTTTCTGTTTAATTAATTCTTTTTTTTTGTTCTGACCCATTTCGTTTAATTTGATGGATCATGCTAATATATGATCATATTTGTAATTGATCATCATGGGGTTGCACTGTTGTGTTTTATGATCCTTGATATTCTTATATGAATAAATAAATGTCCCTAAGGGTCTCCTTGGAAAGGCTGTAAGTTTTTTTTACATATTTCAGACATTTTAGGTATTTATGTTATTCTTTTCTTCTAATCAGTACCCTACTTGTAAGTATCATATTCATTTCCAAGTGACAAAGTATGATACTTAGGTTAAAGATACAAATTCTGATACTTTAGGTTTGGGTACAAAAGTCTGGTACTAGGATTTATTGTGTGCAATGAGACTTCATTGGAAACAAACTTTGATACCTGTTTTTTAGGCCTTTTTGCACATATACCATCCTAGTACCAATTTATGTTGTATTTTAATAATCGGAGTCGTCTATTTTTTAGATTTATATTTATATATAATCTCTGCAAAAAATTAGAGAAATTGAAAATCGTTAGTATATCTAATTTGTTCCAAATAAATAGACAAACAATATTCAATTTATCTAATTTTTTTTATAAAAATGATTTTTAAATGAATAATTAGAAAATAGACAGTTCCTATTGTTGACTTATAATACGGATTGGATCTCATAAAGAATCATCTATTTACCCTTAAATGAGAAGGATCCTTCATTAGGAGGGGTTTGATATATATTATAAAGAGAAATGTTATTCACTTTCTTCAATCTACCTTCTCAACTGAATTTCTCCTATATTATTTTTATTCCGTAATGTATTTTTATAATCTGAACCGTTCATTTTTTATTATTCACCGTTTGTTTATTTGATAATAATTACATAATCAAACGATTTATGATTTAATTAATTTTTACAGAGATGATTTTTAAATAATGATCTAAAAAATGAACAATTTTGATCATAAAAATACATTACGGAATGAGAATAATAAAGAAAAAAATTAGTGGAGAAGGTAGATTAAAGAAAATGGATAATATTTTCCTATTATAAATATATATACACAAAATTGAAAGTCTGAAATTATTTAAATTTGTATAGGAGTGTAAGTGTGTAACAGTGTAAAAGTTGTAATTTGCCCAAAAATAAAAAATTACATATGATTTTAGCCTAGAAATAGAAAGTTCAAAGGATTGGAATAAAAAAACCTAAAAAAAAAAAAAGTTCAATAAATTCCCTTGCTTGCGCGTGGGAATAATGGTGGGATTCGTCGTGGAGTTTTTTCGCAGAATTAATCGCACACATGTTTTTTTTCCTTCGCACACGTCACCGAAGACCCCCAATTTGTTGACTTCATTTCTACTTCTCTGAGAGAGAGAGAGAGAGAGAGAGAGAGAGAGGAGATAGTCCCGATAGAATGAGTATTGGCAGTGCCAATTGAGCTCGAAGAAGAAGCAGACCAACCAACCCAAGCTACGAGGTGGGAGACTGTCACCGTCGGTGGATTTACATTTTCTAAACCGCAGAGGCCAGAGGGCTATTGATTTCTGGGTATTATTGCTATTTCAATACATTTTGTAGCTATGAGCCTATGACTCCTTTTTTTTTTTTTTTTGGAAATCTTTCGCTTAGTTTCTTTATGAAAATGGGCTTTCTTAAATTATATTTATGTGGGTTAACATTTTTTTCTGCTATTATAAAGGTTCTTAATTTCTTATATATGGGTACGTAATATTAGAAAGTTACAGACTTTTACAGACCCATGCTTATTAGTACCTGATTTAGAATTCAAGCTTGTGTATTTGCAGTCTTGGAATATTACATTCACATTTATCCTTGTGGAGTATTCAATCTTGTGAACATGGGTGTTGTGTACTTGTGTTGATGTCCAAACCCATAACAAGGGATAATTGCTTTATGATAAATACTCTTCTTTTTACCATGGTTTATTATTATTATTTTTATATCAATTTTTACAATGGTTTATCATTTATGTAAAAGAGTTGAGAAAAAACTAAGAAGAGAAAGACCAGCATTTTATGATAAAGTCATGGATTTGTATATGGTGGGTCAAGATTAATTTCTGATGGTATGCTCCTTTCTCCACAAAGAGATGATTTAGTAGTTTATTCTTAGAATGTTAATGGTGGCATGAAGAATAAAGTGAGGGAATTTTGTGTGTGTGAAAATTCTTTCCTATTTAATGCAAAAGTAGAAAATGTTGGGTATGAAAATTAGTTAGGAATTGGTAAATAACTGATTTTGCTTACTTGTTTGGGCTTTGGTGCATACCAGATTTAGGTGGCTCAAAGTTACTCACATCTGATATCGCAATGTCAAATGAAGTAGGCATGCCAGACCTTTCACCAGATATCATTGTGGACATACTCTCTCGGCTTCCTGTCAAGTCTGTGTGTCGATTCAGGTGTGTGTCGAAGTCATGGCTCCATCTTACAACTGAACCCCACTTCATCGAAACCCATCTCAACCGAACCCAGAGGCAGAAAATCATTCTCAGTTCTAATAATTCTCTCTTCTCCTTGGACCATGAAGCACCTATAGATGATGATATGTTGCCCGTGGAGCTTGATTTTCCACTCAAGGGCGAGCCCTGCCCTAGGTGGGTTCAAATGTTGGGTTCCTGTAATGGTTTGGTCTGCATCATGCCTGTACCAGAAAACATCTTTATATTCAATCCTTCCACTGGAGAGTCCATGAGAGTACCAGATTGCCCCATGCCAATCCAGGATGGGGATCCACCAGTAGATTTTGATGTACACAGTTTTGGTTATGCTCCTTCTATCAATGATTACAAGTTCATCAAGATTACTTGTGGATGCTTTTTATTCATCTTTTCGTTGAAAAACAATTCTTGGAAAAGGCTTGGAGACTTTCCTTACAAATACCTTTCGGATGATTCAGGGACGGTTCTCAACAGGGCTGTTCACTGGTTATGTGAGTGCCCTGGAGGTCCCTGTGTCATTGTTGCTTTTGATTTAGCAGAGGAGAAGTTCTCAGAGTTGCCCCCACCTGAATCTGTCACAGATCATAAAAAATTTACAACTGGCATTTTGAGAGGGTGTCTTTGTTTACTACACCAGCATGATAATTGGAAGCGTTCATTTTGGGTTATGAAAGAGTATAATGTGAAGGAGTCTTGGACTACGATTTGGATAACCGACTCATATTTTGCTTTGAAGCCATTGTGTTACTGGAAGAATACCAAGATATTACTGGCGAGAAATCAAAAACAATTGCTTCTGTGTAATCCAAAGGATGGAACTTGTAAAAAGTTAGTGGCAAATGGCCTTCCTGTTCCATTCTATGCTATTACGTATGTGGAGAGCCTCGTCTCTCCAAACTTTCTCAGCAGAACTAATGGTTGTATTTAATCTGGTGTATACCTTTCTACTTCTATGCATATGCACTACTTAATTCTTGTTATGAACTGAGCAGACTTTATATCTTGTGGTTAATGAAGTTGTTCCCTTGTGTATGATTCTTCACTTAGTTTTGGTGGAATTCTCTGCTGATTTGATGGTGGAGAATAAAGCAGGTGATTTGTTATTACTTGTTATGTGATTAGTTCATTTGTACACAAATTTGGTAATTGCTTTGTAGTTGTTGAGGTTCAAGAATGACAATGACTCTATGAAGCATACTTACTTAGTTGTCTAAAGTTCAAGTGTGGTTCAGGTTGAGCTAGGACTGTTCAAAAATCCAATTCAATCCATCAAATTTAACCAGTTCAATAACTTCAACAGACGAAATTGGATTTGATCTCTAAATTCAAAAATTGACATATTTAGATCGGTTGAGGGATTTTCAGTGAAAATTCAATCTAAGCTGGAGGTGTGACCGTGTGAGTATACAATATAGTATATAACCATCTATATGTTATATGTATCATTATTCATTAGTGATTAACAAATGCATACGAGCATACCGCATACGTGGCCTAGGAGTATAGGATTTCTTGGGTTGTTGAAGAGAAGAAGAAATAGATGAAAATCAGAACCCCTTGGAACCAACTTTAGCCCATTAAGAGTAATAAAAAAGAATCCACAGTAGCTGAAAACCCATATTCTCCTTAAATATTTGGATCTAATCTCCAACATTTACTTAAAACGAGTGACATTACATTTATAAAAATATATTATTTCATGACGTGACACCGACAAGTATTCTATTCGGTACTCCGTAGGCGCGAATGTGATGCTACGTACGGAAATACAACAGCTCAGACCCAAGAGAGACACCTCTTTGGGTATTTGCATATAGCCCCTTACACAATGCATTATTTCCCACCAAACTCCTCTTCCCCATAAACACAATAAAGTTCATTAAAATAAGCGCACAAGCTGCTTACTTTACCAGACTAATTTTATGGGTTTTTATAGCAACGACAACCACTCTGCTGCATTCGAGCAAAGTGGCAATCCCAGTGGCTTTTGACCAGATTCTTGCTCTAATTTGGCTGAATTGCTATGTGGGTTTGTTTGTTTTGGGGTGTTCAGTGACTGTGAGGTGCCTGCAAAAGAACCCATATAGTATTTACTTTCTTCTACACCACCTCTACCATTGCTGACCAGTGAGCTTTCTTCTTTCTAACCCATTTTAAGTCTTTGCGTTTTTGTTCAAGTTATTTTATGCATGAAATTATGACTGTAGACTGTAGTTCTCATATCTGAAAAAAGTTTGGTTTTTTGGTTTCTGCTGGGTTTTTCTTTTTTCTTATATACATGAGCTTAATGAATTCCCTGTTGTGTGTTGCCTTTGTGATTGGATTTTGGGTATCCATTAAACACCGTTTGGAAATAAGTTTTTTCTATTCGGAGTAAAAACTGAAACATTTCGATCGTAAGTTACAAAGTATTCATAGCACCTGGGCTTTCAGCTAGCCTCCAAGGCCTCTGCTATGTTTGGCTGGTGAGACATAAGAGGACAATGGAATGTAGAAGATGTTCTTTTGTTTTTCTTAGATTTCAACAGTGAATGTCTAAGTGAATCTTTGTTTAACATTATTTTTGAGAGCTAGAAAACGGAAGATTTTAGATTATTTTTTTCTTCATTTCCTCCATTTTCTAGGCAACTACATAATTGGGGAGGATAATCATTACTTCGTCAAATCTCATGATTTCATTTTAGGAATTTTTTGTTTTAGTCTTCAGATGATGCTAAAAGTTGTTTAGGGTTTAGAGAATGCCTTTCTTTATGTGTAGTGGAAAACATCATAATTATGAATTATTTTAACTTTTTAAGTTTATTATCCCTGCTGTTACTGTAGAAGGACTTTCCACTTTTTTTTTTTATTTTTAATTTTTTTTAATGTATAAATCAAGCAAGGAAGTTGTATTGCTATTTGTTGCAAATTTGTAATCCCGATCTCTCCCTTTGTTCCACCTGTTCATAAGTTGTAATATTAAGACCTTAGTATTGGCTTCCTTCAGTTTTTTTCTCAATGTTATCGTGCTAGGTGAACTGAAAATATGGAGCGGACCAGATTTAATATGAGGATTCGTTGTTCTGGTTCAACACCATCAGAGGAGTCAGCTTTAGATCTTGAGAGAAACTGTTGCAGTCATTCTAATTTGCCTTCGTTAAGTCCACCAACACTTCAACCTTTTGCGTCAGCTGGACAGCATTGTGAGACTAGTGCTGCTTACTTCTCATGGCCTACCTCAAGCCGATTGAATGATGCTGCTGAAGAGAGGGCAAACTATTTCACAAATCTACAGAAAGGGGTCCTGCCTGAAACTCTTGGTCAGTTGCCAAAAGGGCAGCAAGCAACTACATTGCTTGAACTGATGACTATAAGGGCATTTCATAGCAAGATTTTGCGGTGTTACAGTCTTGGAACAGCAATAGGGTTTCGTATTCGACGGGGTGTGTTAACAGACATACCAGCTATTCTTGTTTTTGTTTCCAGAAAAGTTCACAAGCAATGGCTCAGCCCGTTACAGTGTTTACCCACTGCCCTAGAGGTCAGCAAATAATGCTAACAATAATTTGATTTCTCGTTCATTTTTTTTATTCAACAATTATTGTTTGGGGGTTACTGGTGCCTGTTCTATCTGATTTTACTTGTGTTTTAAATTTTAATTGAAATGACTCTTTTTAACTTAATCAGGGGCCAGGAGGTGTATGGTGTGATGTGGATGTGGTAGAATTCTCATATTTTGGGGCACCTGAGCCAGCTCCCAAAGAACAGTTGTACACAGAAATTGTAGATGACTTGCGTGGAGGTGATCCATGCATTGGCTCAGGTTCTCAGGTTACCTTCCGACCTTACCTTCTTTCTATGAACTAATTTATCAAATGGGAAATTGGGAATGCACTAGATTTAATTTCGTACAAAACATGTGCATCATTTTTGGTGGAATTCCTAATATATAATGATAATTAATCGCAATATGGAGACTAGTTAATTATTTCCAGCCTTGATTGAGGTTTCATATTCTTCTATCTCATGTACCATGTCATTTTTAAGTCTTTAATCTTTTATCAAAGTCAATGGCTCAGACCAAAAGAGAAAAAAAAAAAAAAAAAAACAAAGTCAATGGCATATAGGGCAAGGCAAGAGCCATTAGCTTGTAAGTTTCAACTTAGCCTTCTGATTTCTCTCAAGACTCACTTTAATATGTTGGAAACACATAGTTGGCACTCTATTGAATTGCCACACTACTAAAATCTGGTACACCATTGTTAGGTACTTAGTAAATCCATGTCTTATTCTGTTACTGTCTACCGCATCACTGTTATCCTGCCTTATTCAGGGAATTTTTCTAATCTGAATGCTGGTAAGTACACTGTTGAATGTTTCTATTGCTTGTATTCAGGTGGCAAGCCAGGAGACATATGGAACCTTGGGTGCTATAGTAAGGAGCCAAACAGGCAATCGCCAAGTTGGTTTTCTCACTAATCGGCATGTTGCGGTTGACTTAGACTACCCAAATCAAAAGATGTTTCATCCCCTACCCCCTTCACTTGGACCTGGGGTGTATCTTGGTGCAGTGGAGAGAGCTACCTCATTTATCACAGACGAACTCTGGTATGGCATATTTGCTGGAATTAACCCAGGTAATGAGGATTCAAAAGTTGGTAATGTAACTTACATTGCTTTTGAATATGGATTTGATAATACTCTTTTCTTGAGAGTGTTCTTCAAATTTGAGTAGCTTGTCTTTGTTTCATTGACCAGTCTGTCAATTGATGTCTACTTCGCTAAATTGAGCAAACTCAATTTATGGTTTTTTAGCATTTACATTACAGGTATAGGTCCCAATATAACTTAATTGTCCCATTTCCCTCCTTTTTTCACTATTAATAAGATTCCTCCCTTTCCCCTTCCCCCCTTTCCCCTTCCCCTCCCATAAAAAAAGGGAAGGAATAGAAACACATATTTATGGTGTTTTCACATTGCTGCAGAGACGTTTGTGAGAGCAGATGGGGCATTCATTCCCTTCGCTGATGATTTTGACATGTGTACTGTTACTACATCCATGAAAGGTGTAGGGGAGATTGGTGATGTTAGAATAATAGACTTGCAGTCTCCAATAAGTACCCTTATTGGGAAGCAGGTGATGAAGGTTGGAAGAAGTTCGGGCTTAACTGCTGGAACTGTATTGGCCTATGCCCTCGAGTACAATGATGAGAAAGGCATATGCTTCTTAACAGATTTTCTTGTTGTTGGTGAGAACCAACAGACATTTGACCTTGAAGGAGACAGCGGAAGCCTCATAGTACTAAAAGGTGAGAATGGTGAGAAGCCACGGCCAATTGGGATCATATGGGGTGGTACTGCTAACCGAGGCCGACTTAAATTAAAAATTGGTCAACCTCCTGAGAATTGGACAAGCGGAGTTGATCTTGGGCGTCTTCTCAATCTCCTTGAACTTGACCTCATCACAACTGATGACGGGCTTAAAGGTTTGTGCTTTGGAAATTGTCTTCTTTGCTGGTTCCCCCAGGATTAATGCATTGTATTTGTGTATCTTTGACTTTTTATTTGTTGTTGGTCTGCATATTTATTCTTTGTAAATGTTACATGTAGTGGCAGTACAAGAACAAAGGACTGCCTCGGCAACAGCAATTGGATCCACCGTTGGTGACTCTTCACCTCCTGATGGGATGCTTCCAAGGGAAAAGCCTGAGGAAAAGTTTGAGTCATTGGGTCTCCAAATTCAGCATATCCCTTTACAAGTTGAACCCAGCAGCCCACCTAGGAATCCATCATTAGTGGAAACTGAGTTTCATCTGGAAGATGGGATCAAGGCGGTTCCTAGTGTAGAACATCAGTTCATACCAAGCTTCATCAGAGGGTCCCCACTACATAAAAAGAATCAGATGGATAGAACGGTTTCTGAGAATCTCTCGTCGTTGAGGAATGGCTGTGACGAAGATTTTTGTGTTTCACTGCAGTTGGGTGACAATGAAGCCAAGAGAAGACGCTCGGAAGCTTCAACTAGTACTGAAGATCCAAAATGAACATGATCAAGATTACTGGCTTTAAAGCTTGGGGAACCGACCCATGTCCGGACTTTCTAACCCGCAGTGAGATGTTGTAAGTATAAATTTCAGTTCAAACAACATGCTCGAACTACATATTTTTAGAAGTGAGTACAATGATGTCTGGTTCACTTGGGTCCAAGTTTACAATTGTAATTTTGTTATACAGAGCAATCGTGAATGCAATCCAGCTACCATGTTTTGAGAATTATTTATCTTTTCTTATTAAAAAAAAGAACACCCTTTTTTGTCCTGGCTTCCATTTACTTTTTTTCCTATTTGGGTTTTGAACTTTCTAAAAGAACGTAATTAACATGAGAGTGAGACAATTTTTTTCTTGGTGAGAAAAAGGGCTACCGTCCAAAATTGCAACCCAGGTGAAGATTAAGGCCAAAGTTGGCTAGACTGTCTGAGTGTGACTACAAAATTGCATCCCTGTACGTGTGAGGAATTCTGCACTCCATAATAAGACTGGAGAGGATGGAAACTAATCACTATCAGGACTTTGCCGTACAGAGCCAACTGCAAGGGACAATCAATCATCTGAACCTTTCCCAAGTTGTCAGTACAGCACAGCACCCAATACTTCCTCTTCATTTCTAGAGGCATAAGTATAACTACTCCAATTTCTCTCATTAAGTCAAAGAGGTACATGGTTGCCTAATAACCTTGTAGGCTGTAGCCTGTAGCTAAGACTTGAATTTTGGGTTTACTTCCATGACAACTCACCATAATTTTTTATCTATCATGTGTAGAATGATAGAATCCCTTCAATTTGACAATTGTATGTAAGACATTTAGACGCCCTTTTTTTAAAAAAAAAAATTATGATTAATCAACTGTCATGTAAGAGATTTGAACTCATTCTCTGACAAAGAAAAACTAATATATCATATCAATGAAATGTTCTTTGTAAAAATAAAAAACAAAACCTTGATGAAATAACAGAAATGCATTAAAAAAAATTAAGAAAGGAAAAGATAAATCATGTCAAATAAATAAATTGATGCTAAACTGAGGAAAATAATTAGTAGATTAAAAGCATTAGCGGTAGTGGCGGTACAGGTACTCGGTAGTGGATCCGAGTCAAAATAAAAAAGAAATAAAAAAGAAATAAAGACGTCAACAGGTAAAAACTTTTTTTTTTTGTGGATCCGAGTCAAAATCCCCAAACTCATTGGCGGTAGTGGCTATCAAAAAGAAAGAAAAAAAGAACTTATTGGCGGTAGTCCGTCACAAAAATAACATAAAAAAGAGACTCTCTCTCTCTCTCTTAGCCACTTCCCAGTCTCTACTCTCCCGGGGGTTTATCTAGGGTTTCGTCTTTCTCTCTTTCTCTGTGTCAGCCATGGCGAAGCCAATCCGAGCCCATCGCTCGCCACCTTCAGGCTCCGGGTCCGGCTCATCCTCCCGCTCGCCCTCGCGCTCCTACACCAACTCCGACTCGCGCTCCTCCTCGCGTTCTCGCTCTCGATCTCGCTCCAGGTCCTTCACCCCCACCTCCTCTTCGTCCCGAAGTGGCAGCTCTCGTAGCCGGAGCCCCCCTCCCTCCAGAAAAAGGTTCGATTCTTATTTCGCGCTCTTATTGACACTACGGTTTTTGGATGTTGTGCTATTTGGTTGCGGATAAATTCCGGGAAAAAAGTTAAAGAGGAACATCAAACAATGTATATGAGTTTGGATTCAAGGCTTCTTTTTTTAAGTTTAAATTTTATTTCATTTATATTTTCTGCTGATTTATAGCATTCACTTATGCATGTTTTGAAATGATGCCCTTTTGTTTATTTTATCAAACACTGTTGCTGTTAGGGTTTTGGTTAATAGGCTTTCTGATTAAATATTTTTCGTTGTTTGTATTGGTCAGTGAGAAACTGTACCGATCGATATTAAACATTCAACATTGCTTCAAAAAATATGAATAATTTGTTAGTTGGCGGAGATTAATTCCAAATAAGTTTAAGAATATTGAGAGATGAACAACACAAACTGCAATTATGAGTTGATTAATTGAATAAGTGTTTTTTTGGCTGAAGATTAGCTGAAGAGGTCAGAGCAAACCAAAAAATATAATTTTCATATCATTTAAATTTTAAACCATATGCCTTTCCTTTTTTCAGTACTTCTGTCCCATTTGAATGTCATTGTGGCGTTGCGTTTTGTTTTTTATGCCAAGTAAATTAATTTGTTTTCCAGTCCTGAAGTAGCTAAGCGTGGTCGTTCTCCACCACCACAATCTAAAAAGACATCTCCACCTCCAAGGTAAAGATAGTGTTGGCCTTGATTTCAGTTTTCTTTGAACTTCTGGTTTTTTTAGTGGTCGTTAGAGGTGAATGCACATCTTGCATCTGCTAACATGTAACCTTACAGGAAAGCTTCTCCGGTTAATGAGTCCCTTGTTCTTCACATTGATGCGCTTACGAGGAATGTGCATGAAGGCCATTTAAGAGAAATATTCTGTATGGTTTTGTTTTATATCTTTTATTATTTGACTTCATTTTGCATCATGAGGATTTTGTTGGTGGTTTTAACTTTTACTATACATAATGCTGGAGGAGTTGATTCCTCTGTTATTTGGATTTATAAATTTTGACTTATTAGTCTTGCTTTTTGCCACATATTGCAATAACTTAAAAATCAAGCTGGAGGGGTTTCAATTTAGAATTATGGCAGATGTTAAACTTTTAAATGTTAAGTGTCTCTACCCAATGAGATTCTCATATTAGCCATCAGACAAACTTTAGAGTCTTTCAAAGATTTTTTATCTTTATGTAAAATTGCCCAAGGATCTATTCCAAGAAACTGTAAAAGTAGCAATTATGACTCCAAATTCAGGCAACATTTGTCATACAAGTGTTTTGTCTCTGCAGCCTGTGTATGAAAAGTGCTTACATCATTAGTTCATATTGTAGTTGTTAAATGCTGATAAATAAACAGGGTTGTGGCAGTGTTTCTTATGTTGTTTTGTATTATTTTGTAGGTAACTTTGGTGAAGTTGTCAATGTAGAACTAGCAATGGATCGTACTGTAAGTTCATGCGAGATTTTATTCTTGATTTTAAAGTAACTTGTCTTGGTACAAGTTTGTGACACTGGCTATGTGTGCAGGTTAATCTTCCAAGAGGATTTGGATATGTTGAGTTCAAGACGAGAGCAGATGCTGAAAAAGCACTATTATACATGGATGGCGTAAGTTTTCTTGAAGTGTGGTGGTAAAAATGGCACTATTATAATATGACCATAACATATTTTGAATATAATGTTTTTAATTACCTTGTTGCAGGCTCAAATTGATGGTAATGTAGTTCGAGCAAGGTTTACATTACCTCCACGTCAGAAAGTATCACCAGCCTCTAAGGCTACTGCCACTGCTCCCAAGAGAGATGCTGTGAAAACTGATGGTGTCAATGCTGATAAGGATGCACCAAAGCGACCGAGGGAACGTATGATCCTTATATCTGATACCTTTTATGGCATTATTTATGTATTTTGTCTACTGTCAGTGATATATTTTTTAACTGAATGATAACAGCTTCTCCTCGTCGGAGACCACCTCCCTCACCACGAAGGAGATCACCTGTAGCACGCAGAGCTGGATCTCCAAGACGACTACCAGATTCTTCACCGCGTCGTCGTGCTGACTCTCCTCCTCGTCGTCGTGTAGAGTCTCCTTTCCGCCGCGCTGATACACCTCCAAGGAGGAGGCTTGCATCTCCACCCAGAGGTCGTTCCTCATCTCCGCCACCAAGGCGGCGATCCCCTGCTAGGGCCTCTCCAAGAAGGATTCGTGGCAGTCCTGTTCGTAGACGCTCTCCTCTTCCTCCAAGGCGCCGGTAACTATTAGTGTTAGAGCAATTACTTAGAATTCTTCACTCTTTGGGTGCTTCAAAAATAAAGATACTACTTTTCACAAACAATGACTTTTCACAAAAATATAGTATGGGTTCTGGTCATGTTTTACTGGTGCTGCATGCTGGCAGTCCAAGTAGAAAACGCTGTTGATTGAGTACATGTTGATGCCCTCATAACAATACTATTTATTCCGGCAGTTTATTGAATATCATCTTGAATATTTAACTCACTGACGTATTATATGTCCCTTTCCTTGTGGGCCTGCCCTAGATAAATACTGCCCATGTAAATTGTGCAATGGCAAAAATGAAGTCTGGTTATTAGGTTTCAATTATGGAAATTTCATGTTCTAGAAATATTTAAGTTGTGGAATATATTTATGAAATGCAATGGGAAGCACAGATTGTCCAATTTCAGATATGCTTGATTAATGGAGGAAAAAAAACCTATAGGACAACTCCTTAAAGCCAATGCTATTTGGACCCCCAGTCCATCTTTTAATTCTAATTGAGGTGAATGTCTATATTTACTGGTGGAATGTGCAAATATCGTGATATTTACTGTTCAAACAGTTAAAGGAGGTTTCGACCCATATCTATTGGATTGTAGCTAGTCGTGAATTGCAGTAAAATGTAGATGTCACTCTATCAAGTGTCCTTACAAATATGAGTTTGTTGAAAGCTACTTTGTGTCTATACTTTTGGTCCAATCTTATAAACATATTTACTTTTCATTCAGTTCACCTCCTAGACGGGTTCGCAGTCCTCCCAGAAGGTCTCCAATCAATCGTAGGCGTAGTCGTTCTCCTATTCGTAGGCCTGCTCGATCACGTTCAAGATCAATCTCCCCACGGAGGTAACATTTAAATATCTAAGTCTTGAAGCCAAGCCTTTTGTTCTTAGAATTAGATCATGTTTCTTTTTTATTTTGTTTCCTGATTTCTTTTTTACCATTTTTAATGATCTGGATACATTGGAATTGGATGGAAATTGTATTTGTTATGTTCACTGAGTTTGAATCTTATGATGCTTATTCATATTTGGATGGACATATCTATGCTCAAGGATAGGCAGTTTGTCTTTTATGTTTGCTTACCCATGTCTGTATGGGTTCAAATGTATGTAGTGCAATAGACGTTTGCCACCATCTCATTATCGACCAAAGTAGATATTGCTTGTTGAATCAAGTGATATGCCAGTATTATATTCTGGGAGCTGGTCTTTTTAACTCCAGGCATCTCAATGTTGTATTGTTTACTATGTATGTTTCTAATTATTATTTATTATATACTAATTTTTTCATGTCCTTTTGTTTTAGATGAGTTATATTTTCGTTTAAATACTAGGTTCTCCTTATTAGTTTCCTGTCATAAGTTTGTTGTTACTCTGTAACCTAATATGTGTGCCTCTTATTGATTGTGCTTGTCTTCAACAGAGGTCGAGCACCAGCTACAAGACGTGGGAGGTCATCATCATATTCTGGATCACCTAGTCCACGCAAGGTTTGTTTTTGATAGTTTGTTAGTTTGTTTTTATAGAGAAATTGGATTGTGCGATACCTTACATGCCTTATTTCTTTCCAATCAAACAGGTAACCCGAAGGATATCTCGTAGTCCAAGAAGGTAATTTTGTTTATGAATTTTTCTTTTTTCTTTCTTTGATGTTTTGATCTGGAACGGTTTCTTTCCGTGTTCGTTTAAATCTATTTTATGCTCTCACCATCCTATAAAGTATGCATATTAATGCGAATAACTGTAATGTTTTCTTAATCTCGTCCTGAGTATGCATTCCTTGCTAGTGTACTTTGGTTCTGATTTATGCATCTCTTGCTAGTATTAGAGCTGTAAGATCTGCTTGGCATGGTTTGAGATTTTCCTGCTTGTACTCATGTTGGTCTAATGCTGACTCTAAATAGCCAAACGGATTCTCATGAATTTTTCTGAGTAGTTCCTTTGCATACGTGTATGTCTAAATCATATTAAATACCCCAATTTGAACCACATAATTTGGGCTTAATACATAGGCTGTGGCTTCAAAATGATTATGTTTCATGGGCTTGGTGGGCTGTTTGGTTTTTAACAGCTTTGGTCCTTGGCTGTAGCTTGTTCTGATGAGAGGGTGTTTTATGTAGGCCTTTGAGGGGAAGAAGCAGTGGCAACAGCAGCAGCAGCAGTTCACCTCCTCGTAAGCCATAGGTAATACATGTCTCTTTCCCTCTCTCTCTCTCACTCTCACTCACTCGTATTAAGCAAGTATGCTTTATGTTTTTCCTGCTTGTACTCATTGGTCTAATTCTGGTTCAATAGCCCATAGCAATGCTCAGGAATATGTCTGACCAATTTTTAACAGTTTCTTTGAATACCTCTATATCTAATTGTATTGAAAACGCACCTGCACTACATAATGTAGACTTAATACTTGTTCTTGTGCAGTAGCTTAAAAATTGCTCATGGTTTTCTGTGGGTCAGGTGTATTGTTTATAATCGATTTTGTATTTGGCTTTTGCCTGTTCTGATGGAGGGTGCTTTATGTAGGTGTTTGAGGGGCTGAAACAGTAGCAGTTCACCTTCGCCATAGGTAATACCCGCATCTCTCTCCCTTCCCCCCCTCCCTCTTACCTTACTCTTCGCTCCTTCCCTCCCCCTCTCCCCCTCTCCCTCGCTTACTAAGTAGCCATGGATATGTAGTATCAAAATTCTCAAGAATGACTGATATTCAAGGAGTTGATATTTCTGTGTTGGTTTATGAGTAACCAGGGCCAAATTGTAGTGTTATTTTCGGCTGATTTTTTGCTACTTATCTTGTTTACTTTCATAACCTGTATCCGTACAATGTGGAAATGACGTTTTGTGATTGAATATTGGTAAAAAGCTATTGTAAAAACAGGTGTTTGACTTGAATTTAACATGGTGGTGTTATGAATTTTATGGTGGAATTTCCAAATTGCCATTCCAATAAATTGAGCCAATCTGATTATGTGGAAGGAGAATGACTGTTTATGTGGAAGCAGTCACATCAAATATGTTGCTTGTTTAAAATGAACTAAATATTTTCTTGGTGTGATCTCTCTAAGCAGTTGATTTGTTTGGAGAAATCAACTACAACTACTACTGTAACTTGTAAGAAACTTAAGTGGCACGGTGCTTATATTTGGTGGAACTAGGGGTGTGATTTGGATTGGAAAATCCGAATCCGACCGATTCCTATCTGAAAATTTTCAATTTTATTCTGTATCCGAAATTGTCGAATCCGAAAATGCCGAAATTCGAAAATTCTGAAAAAAATTGGATTGGAATTGGAATGTTTATGTAAATTCCGATTCCGATCCGAATTCCGATTCAAAAAATTTCGAAATGTTCCGAAGGCATTCCGATTCAATATTTCCAAAATTATGCCAATTTATTTCATATTATATATTTTATCATTTATTTAGTATGATACATATAACATATATTTTAAAAAAGATGACTAATACTATTAATATAAACATATGTACATTATAAATATATGTGTATCATAATAACATAAATGGTAAGTTGGTAACACAAACACCCACATTTTTTCGTACATGTAATTACTATTTTTTTTTTTATTAGGGAAGGGAATTGAAGATATGGAGCAATTCTACAGTTATTCCAACTAGAATATCCCACTAGTTGTAATTACTAATTACTAAATATTTAAACTTATTATTTTCAAAATTTCAAACATGATATATATATATATATATGTGAGTAACGTATCTACTAATGACATTTATTCTAACAATGTTGGATGAGCTCCAAAGATTAATCCCCCACCTCTAAGATATGTGCTATTAAGCCTATTATACATTCATAGTGACATTTATTTCTCTTATATAATATGTATGTTATAATATATAATATATACCATTAAACATACACAATATATATCATACATAATTTATTTCTTAACATACATAATCTAGCAATGAAAAACTTGCTAAATTGCATCTTTTTTTTTTTTTTTCCTTCTTTTCTAGATTTTTTTTATGGTAATGGTATGAGATGGTATGGTTCTAAATGTTATTTAAATTAATATTTTGAATTTTCTTTTTAAATTGGACATATATTTTAATTACATTTTAATATAAATATTGAAATGCATCATAATCTATTGTCTTTTAATTTTTGTTTGTTTGTTAATTTCATCATTATTCTAAAAAAAATCAAAACATGTTCTAAAAAATATTATGAAAATGTGAAAATTTCGATTTTTTATTCGAAAATTTCAAATTTTATCCGAAAGTTCCGAAAATGTTATATTCCGAAAATTCCGAGAAATCCGAAAATTCCGAATCGGAATGAGATGTTGAAATTCCGATTTTTTGGAATGGAAATTGGAACATAAATTTCATTCCAAAATTTTTTGGATTGGAATTTGAACACCCTATTTCCGATCCGATCCGGCCGAAACACACCCCTAGGTGGAACTGGCCCAATGGAGGCTGTCAAAACTGTTTACGGGATTGCCTCCATAGACCATACTATGACTAACCCCATCTCCAATCATAGTTTTGGGAGCTTGAGAGAGCGATGCATGGTGAAATTGTGGAGTCAAATTATCGCTCTTTTATCATTTGACTTTAATGAGAGAGTGATTATAAGAATATACACATGTGATAGAGAAGTATTAGGACATGTCTAGAATGATAAACCTGAATCCTTTCTCATTGAATGGGTGATGAGAACTCAAACGTTTTATGTGGAGACTATAGGCATGCAATGTTGAATCTCATATAATTAGATGAAGACCACATAACCGTGAAGCGACAAGTAATTCCGAGACCTTCCTATGATAATCACAACTGTCATAACATTGATCGGACCGTCATGATTTTGCACTTAAAGAATGATATATTTACTATAATTTCACTTTCCATCTATCGCCTTTTAGACATGATTTTAACATAGCCACCTATTTTTGTCTCTAAAAATATAGAACATTCGAATTATATGTATGATGTGTCTTGAAATTACCTTAAGCACCCATTTGATTTAGGTTTTGGAAGCTTAGGAGTAGAAAAATAATTACATTTTCATATTTGGTAAGTGCATGCATTAGATGATATTCTCATAGTCCGATATTGTGTACCCCACAACGAGGTTAATAAACAAATAAAAGCAATGAATTTGAGGATGAGAGGAAGATGAACATGCTCCAAATAGGCTTTTTTTTTTTTTTTTTTTTTTCTACTTATATCTCTATAAGTTATAACTCTGCGTTCCCACCCACACAGAGGAGCAGTTGAGGTATCTCTTGAATGTTGGACGACAGTGACTCTGCGCCCAAAAAATTTCGAAAATTACATCGAGCCATTAGCTCTCAATATGGCTTCGGTTGGTTTTTGTAAAGCTCTACTCGAAATAGTTATTTCTCTACAAATAGAGCATTATAATGGAGGGAACCATATTCAGTTTAAATTTGAAGGAGATGAGAGAGAAAGGTTATACTCCATTATGTGGGAGTATTTGCCAGCCGTAAAACTACCATGTTAGGTTTTGGGTGCTCTGTGAGGGAGCCTTTTTTTTCTTTTTCTTTTTTCCGGTATGCCTCTCCGGCTCTCCGTGAGCAAGTAGACTCGAGAAAAAAGGAATGAATGGTTCCTCTGTTCTTTCTTAGCTCATGGGAATTTGATACCCCAAAAAGTGAAAAAATGAATCATTTCTCTTAGCTTGGATTTGGTTTTCCTTTCGCATGGGAAATCATTCATAATGTTTTTTCAAAATCGTTTTACTTCATTTTATTTCCTATTACTATTTACTACAAAAACCAAATAGGGGAATTGAAATAAAAAGGTATTTTCTGCTTTACTTTTCAAGCATTACCAAACACAAGAATCTTACATTTCATTCTCACTAAAAAATGCATAAGAATTAATTTTCTAATAATTCAATTTCGTAAATCAAACGGGCTCTAAAATCTTATATTAGATAAGGGAGTGTTTCCTCAAATTACTAATTATCCTTTTAATAGGAATATCGTTAATATAATGGAGATGGATCCATGAAACTATATTTTTTACACGAGTTTTTTTGGGCCCTACTTCATATAAGATTTCAACGATCCTTATAAAAAATTAAATAAATCGAAAACTATTTACCTACAAAGATTAAATGATCAACATTTCAAGTGTTTATTTTATTGACTATTTAATTTTTATAAGTAAATGATTTCTGATTTATCTAATTTTTGCTATGATAATCCTTTAATAATAACCTAAATAATAGACAGTTTGGATCGTTGAAATCTTATGTGGAGTGAGCCTCATTAAAAACTTGTGTCAAAAATATAATGTCACGAATCGCCCCCTAATATAATAACTCATTCTTACAATCTTACCTGAACTGTTTTCTTAAAGAAAAAACCCAATTTTTTTTTTTGGCCACTAAAAACCCAACTTTCTTTAAAACCAAACTAATGCTCGAGCAGCTTAAAAATTAAAGAAAGAAGAAAGAAGGTAGTACCCAAAAAAAAAAAACAAAGGAAAGACTGGGCCGAACAGGACTAGGGATACTGGAATAGCTTACTGCCTCTGCCTAACCCGAGCCCAAACCCATATATGGTTTGATACTCGCTAGTATGATAGTATCTATCCACTATATTTTCTCTCATCTTCAAAACTCTGTGCAACCGTACCAATAGAGCAACAATGGCGGTGCCCGTTACTCTGTCTTTCGGCGGAGCTGGCGCCGGAAACCGATTCTCCGACGACCTCCAGAAACTGGGTCGTCTTCAACCGAAGCTCTATCAAAGTCCCACTAAGCTTTCTTCTCATAAATGGTTGCGCTGCAAGTGCTTTTGGCAAGTACCCAGAAGCAGGAACCTAAATATGACGTCCAGAGAATTGCTAACATTGCGTTCCGCTAATGGGAAAGGAGCTGAAGATAGTTTCATTCCGGTATGCTATTTCAATTTTTGTGCCATGTGAGCTGTGTTTTGGTTTTGAATTGTGTGGAAGTTCTGCTAAGAAAAGAACAAAATTATGAAACAAGTTTTGGTTTGGTTTGGTTTATTATTATTATGTTTGGTTGGAGAACTGGTAAAGAGCAAAAGAGAATGTATTTTTGAAGCGTATCTTGTAGATGGTATACTCAAGTAAGCCACATTGGAGACTTAAAAAAAGCAGTGGTTCTTGTTTGTGTGATTTTCATTCTGCTTTCGATATGATTAGTTGTATTTGAATCTATCATAGGAGAGTTGGAGACTTATCACTTTTGACTTGTGGTCTCACTGAAAGTGATTAATAGTTTGCTCCCATTTCTCCTTCTTTCAGAATTAATATATTAAAAGCTTCTTGGTGAAATCTGGTTGAGAAAGTATATACTTTTGACAAGGGTCTTTATTGTGTGATTGTTTGACAGTGTTTCTAGCATGCGATAATGTTACTTGTTGTACACGAGACCTTGACTTATTATGCTTGCTTTGTAGTGAAAAACACCTTCCAGCCTTGTCTTTGATGTATTCTAGAGTTAGAATAATTAGCACACAATATAAAGCAGCAAAAGTAAACACAAAGAACACCAAGATTTGTTCTCGAGGTTCGGCTAACTTTGCCTACGTCCCCGTGTGATCCTTTGAGAATCACAGCTGCACTATGATTAGAAAAGAGTTACAAGAGTGTGTTGATATAACCCTAGAACTAACCCAACCCGCAGCCACTTCTTCTCTCTCCCTGATCACGAAAACTCTCACCCTGTTTCTGGTATTCTATATGCTTTTTCTAGCCTTGCAGCAGCCTATTTATAAGCTTATAGGCTGCGGCATACAATAGGTTACAGCTGGGAAATCCTATTCCTAGTAGAATTAGGTAATAGGCCTAATTACTAATTCTAACCTTGTACACTTAGGAAAACTTAGAACTTCCTTCCTTAACTAGGAAAACCTTGCGCAAGCTTTTTAGCATTCCTAAGAAAACTGTACTCAACTAGGAATTATCTAAAACAGCTACTTTCCTATTTTAATCAATTTCCAGAAATATTCCGGCGAGCCAAACACAACAATCTCCACCTTGGTGAGTCGGAAACAAAGCTACGAATGTTGTACCTTCGAGATATTCTCTAGTCTTGAAGTAACCTCGAACAAACCTCTAAGAACCCTTTCACATTGGCAAAAAACCTATTGCCTCAATGCACCTTAAGTGAGAAGGTGCTTCACCTCAATCAACTAACTTTGAAGATTGAGCAAGCTCAACCCGAGCTTGTACCTTCGAATCTTAATTGCAGCCTCAAGATTCTCTTCACCGTTTGTTCCATAAACCCATTCATAGCCAACGTTCTCCTTGGATTTAGGAACTAACTTCCAACTGAAGTTCCTTTGTAGAGACAACCTAGCACACCTCCGACGTTCCCATTCCTTGCTCTCACAAGCCCCCTTGAATGTAGCCGGATTTCCCTTACTAACACCATAGTAACCTCTGTCCTTTTCCCACCAAAACTTGTGAGTTAGCTTGATGGTACTTTTGGGCTTGGACTGCCTTGTGCTCTTTTGCTCCACCTGTTCTTGAACCTTTGTTGATTGTTGTTGCTGTCCAAACTCTTCAACCCTTGTGTCATGCTCCACTAGCTCAGAGTTGGCCTTCTCTTGAACTGAATTTACCTTCATAACCACCTTGGTTGCCTTCATGGTTGCATCTTCCTTAACAACAATCAAACCTTCCTCATCTTCCTTGACTTCCCTTGTTGCATCTTTGAAGTCAATCTTTGATGAATAACTAACCAAGCAACAATCATGGTTTGTTGCTTCTTCTTCCTTAGCCGTAGCACTTATTTGATGAGACTCTTCCTTTGTGAGATGATGCCTTTGCTCTCCCTTGTTACAATGCTCCATGAGCTCAACATCCAAGCTCTCTTTGGTAGACGCAGCTGCTCCACCTATCACTGTAACCCCGGAAAGCTTGTAGAGATTATTAGATTGCACAACTCCCTTCAGGATCACACTTGATCCTTTTAAGACTTGGAGCTTCCCTGCTCTAGACTTGAATGCATACCCATTCTTCTCTAGAGCTCCAAGAGAGATAAGATTTCTTTTCAATGTAGGAATATATCGCACATTCCCAAGCAACCTAACAATTCCATCTTGCATCTTCACCTTGACTGTGCCGACGCCATGAACCTTGCACACAGAGTTATCCCCCAACAAAACTTTGCCCTCACTAGATTCCTCATATGTATGAAACCACTCCTTGTTTGCACACATATGAAAGCTACATCCGGAGTCCAAATACCAAGCATGTGGAGTAGAATTACCTGAAGATACCACCAAAAGCTCCCCATCGTCGACCACGACGTTACTTGAGTTTTCAGCTCTTTTCTTCTTCTTCTCCAGCCATATATGGCAATCCCTTTTCCAGTGGTCTAGTGAACCACACTCGAAGCAACCACTTTCTTCATCGGAATCATTGGACTTCCCCTTTTTGCTAGATCTGCCCCTCCTTTCCTTCCCTCGACTCTTCTCCTTGCCCTTAGCGTAAAGGCCTTGTGATGACTGAGTGCCTTCAGTTAAATCATCTAACTTTGCATATGACTGGAGCGCTTGCACCACGTCATCAAGCTTTAGAGTCTCCTTTCCAAACATCAAAGTTGTTCGGAAGTGCTTGAAAGAAGATGGCAGGGATCTCAGCAAGATGATAGCCTTATCATCATCCTTGTAAACTTCTTCGACCTTGTCGAGATTAGCTATGCAATGCTGAAATTTGCATACATGATCCGCTACATCTCCACCTTCTTCTAGTCGAAGTCCGAAGAGTTCATCCTTCAAGAAGAGTTTATTGGACACCGTCTTGCCCATATAAACACTCTCTAACTTGTCCCATGCTTCTTTTGCTGTCATCGCCTCTGTGATGTGAGACCTCACGGATCTTGTGAGGTGGATCTCTATTGAACTCTTGGCCTTCTTGAGAACCTTGTTCCATGTTCCTTCTGACGTGGTTGTCGGCTTCTCACCAAGAAGTGCATCATCCAGATCCTGCTGCACCAGCACGTTCTTCATCATCCGTTGCCAATCTGTAAAATCATCCTTGCCATCATATGGCTTCAAAGCAGGCCTTAAATCTCCTAAGTCCATGCTTCGACCTCCTCTAGACATCGCAGACACCTATTAGCCAACCTGGCTCTGATACCAATTGTAGTGAAAAACACCTTCCAGCCTTGTCTTTGATGTATTCTAGAGTTAGAATAATTAGCACACAATATAAAGCAGCAAAAGTAAACACAAAGAACACCAAGATTTGTTCTCGAGGTTCGGCTAACTTTGCCTACGTCCCCGTGTGATCCTTTGAGAATCACAGCTGCACTATGATTAGAAAAGAGTTACAAGAGTGTGTTGATATAACCCTAGAACTAACCCAACCCGCAGCCACTTCTTCTCTCTCCCTGATCACGAAAACTCTCACCCTGTTTCTGGTATTCTATATGCTTTTTCTAGCCTTGCAGCAGCCTATTTATAAGCTTATAGGCTGCGGCATACAATAGGTTACAGCTGGGAAATCCTATTCCTAGTAGAATTAGGTAATAGGCCTAATTACTAATTCTAACCTTGTACACTTAGGAAAACTTAGAACTTCCTTCCTTAACTAGGAAAACCTTGCGCAAGCTTTTTAGCATTCCTAAGAAAACTGTACTCAACTAGGAATTATCTAAAACAGCTACTTTCCTATTTTAATCAATTTCCAGAAATATTCCGGCGAGCCAAACACAACATGCTTGTTGAGGGAGCCAAAGGGTATGGAACTATGGTTATCAGTCCTTTCTAATTCTCGATGAAATTGCTCCCTAAAGAGAATGAATTAAATTGTCTATTGCCATCCTTATTTTTTATGTTGTTTTGTCTATGTGTGGCTTTGAATCGATATGAGATTTAAGCTTGGAGCTTCTACATGTATGTAGCATATATATTTATAATATATATATGTATATATAAATATGATTCATATGATTCTTCCTGTGTTGTTTTGTGTATGTGCTACTTTCATTTATGTTCTTATGAGATTTTCTATTGTCATCCAGTCATGGCTGAGATAATTTATATCCCCCCTCCCCCCCCCCCCCCCGCGCTCTCTCTCTCTCTCTCAAACACACACATGTATGTATATATACGTGATGTTTGATCATAAATTTTAATGGTGATTAAGATAATCAGTGATCAATGACCTTAGGAAACTCCTCTCCCTTATGAATGAGGGGCCGGGTGAGTTTTGGGTTTCCACTCCTAATTGGTGCATGTGAAACTTCCCTAAAAGAAAATGAAAAAAAATTGTAAGCAATGTTTATAAAATCTTGTAACGTGTAGTTTGTCATTTTTAACCTTGAATGCTGATTTGTGAATCAATGGCATATTGCAGAATGTGAGTGAAGATACCGATGATATGTTTGATGACTTGTTTGATAGATATGGAAAGGTAGTATATCAGAGAAATGACAGGAAGCCTTCTAGCACAGAGATTGATGACGACGCCGAAAGCTTATCATGTAAGTTCATATCACAATCAATCTGATCAAGATTCTTTCCAGTGATAGATGTAGATTTTGTTTTTGTTTTCCTCAATTTTGGCCCTAATGTTGCGTCGTGCCTTTATATAAATATTCTTTCTGGTTTTCATGTATATTCAGTTATATTCTTAAATCGTTGTCTAAGGTTTTGTGAATTCTCAACTTTAGAGAGAAGGGGTTGTGTTAGGTAATACAAGGGCAGATACGTAGTATGAGGGCCCAATAAGTGGAGCAGGAAGCTTGAAGAAGAGAGGGGGGAGGGAGGAGAGCATGGATTGGCTTTTGATTATCTAATGTAACTTGAATTATCTCTCTAACATATATAGGAAGCTGTATATGTTATGTATTGGCCTTTGATTATCTAATGTACCTTGAAATGATATTTTTCAAATGTACTTGTATTTCCCTTTTTTGTTGACCACTAAAGTGAATTAAACAGCAGGAAGCTCTTAGTGAAGGTAGTATTTGCATTAATATCCATAATGTCCAGACTAAATGGATGCAAATGGACAATTGATCTGCATTATTGAATATCTGCAAGTAGTGTGTAAAATGAAAAATGATTCATACATGTGTTTATGATGGATTAGCATCTCTTTGCAGGCTTATGCTAAAGGATTGGTTTGTGTGTACTATGGTTCTATTACAATGTCCAGTCATTGAGCATGGTTTTTCTTTTAGATGGATTCTTCCTTGCTGATTATTTACTTAGAATTAAAGTCAAACCATAATCTCTGGGTGCATGAACCTGAACCTTCAAAATGCGTGATGTACTTACTGTTTGCAACTTATTAATGATTTCCTTCAATCTCTTTAGTTGCTGTAGAAATGGCCAATGTTGCAAATGACGTAAAAGCAGGAGATATAAAGGTCCTTTTTGTGAAGCCTCTTGTATATTGGACTCGGTTTTTTATTATTGCCACAGCATTTTCTCGTCCTCAAATTGATGCAATTAGGTAAGGGCTTCACAATTAACTTTATGATTGCTTTATGTTTGAATTGCATGCTAAATTATGAGTCAGACTTGGCAGCAATATTTGACCCTCCTTTGATGTTGCAATTTAGGTCCAGGATAAGAGATCTGGCAGAGAAAAAGTATGGAAAAGTTCCATCTGGGGACTCAAAACCAAACTCATGGACCCTGTTAGACTTTGGTAAGTATCATTTCTTCACAATGTGGTGAAACTTGGTAATTTTGGATTTAATTCGGAACAAACGTGTTGTGCATGTGTTATTTGGGTATCTGGGATTTGACCTTCCGCTCATTTTGATCTACATTAATAAAGATGCCATGGGTAATATGGACCTACACTGACCTTGTGTGGTTGGAGCGTCTTTCTAGAAATTGTTGATCCTGCAAGCCAAAAAATTCTTCTTTATGAATTCCTAATCTAACACAGAATGCTTGAGTTGGGTCTTGATTCCAGGTGATGTTGTTATCCATATATTTCTTCCGCAACAGCGAGCTTTCTACAACTTGGAAGAATTCTATGGTAATGCTACGCCCATTGAATTGCCTTTTGAAAACCATCCACCATTTCGAGGCTGAGAAACGTCTTTGATTTTCCAAACAATCAAACTCAGTTCTGATGGATGCATTCTTTGGATGGCTTATGCGCCTCTTTCAACCTCTGCCATTTTTGGATGCTTGATCTACTGTCTCACTCGCAGAATGAGTGACAGAGTGTTACTGAACAGAGTTTCTGGGCCCAGCCTGGTTGCTTTGGATGACCAATTATCAGTGAGGGAGCAGTAGGCATGGTTTAACTGTGTAAGCATTATTACGACTTGCATTCTAGTTTTGGTTCTAAGGAATACTTATGTTTCCTCAGGGCATCAAAATGAACGGTTATGTTAAGAAGCTTGCAAAATTACTAGTAATAAGTGTATTTTTGTATAGTTCTTTATTTATTTATTTACTGTGATATGTAAGTTGCTTTCTTAATCTAGTCTTTCAGTACCATCTTTAAAATCAATTAAAAATATTATGTGAAACTTTTCACGTAATACCCCCATGGCATGCTCTAATTTTGCCACCCTTGTTAAAAAAAAAAAAAAAATTGCCAGGTGGTTTGGAAGGTATCATTTTACCATAAATCCTATAATTTAATGGCATGCATTGAATTCAGACAAACAAGAGTATAAGAAGACTTAGAAGAGTTGTACAACTTTACAACAAGAATCCGGTGCTCTCTTTATTCATTTATAACTCGTACTTCTCTCTTTATTCGAATAACAAGTGTGGTAATATAGCATCAAGACTCACAACATAAAGGAGGTGCAAATATAATTCCAAAATCCCCCCTCAACTCCTATTCTATCTAGATGATCCTGATTATTTCTTCACTTCTTCTATGATCCTCTTGGTTTCTAACACCCTTCTCAGAGTGCAGTACAATTGATATACCAGTATATGAAGATCCACCTAATAAATCCAGGAGCTCACTTTGTCAATTATTGAAATTAAGGAATCTTTTCTCAAAATTGCCTATTTACATTCAACCGAAAACTGGATCATGGGCAGTATGTCATGATTATCATTTCCTGCAAGAATCACACACTGAAGCAGGACCATACGCTTCTGCATTGGAAATTACAGGTCGGCCATGGAACTAGTCAGAAGTTGATCAAGGTCGGCCGTGGAAATCAAGGAGATTGATTCCTGCAGAAAAGGACAATGAATATTAATTCACATAGTAGCTCTCAACGAAATGGGAAAAAGATAAAAATGCAACCCAAATGATTTAAACTTGAAAAAAAGAAAAATGGGATGACAACCAAGGTTAAAAGGTGTAGCCATTTTGGTGTACTTGAATTGAAAACTGCTTAAAACTTCAGAACTTTATCATGGATGAAATGAAACTGAGTCAACTGACCACCATACCAGTGGAAGTTAATAATGGAGGTCACTGAATTTAGAACAAACTTTTTCTCCCTTTCCAGTTTCTACCTCAGAGTATATAACTTCAATTCAAACACAATCTTCAGACATTATATTTCACTGACACATGTATCATATTAAAAATTTCACAATCAGGAGGCAGCTAGCATTTTATTTATATTCTTAGAAAGCATGCGTAATTCTCTGCAAAGCATTCAATCCAAAGAGGCATAAAATGCATAAGTATGAATGATTATTCAGATACGAACTTGATAACTTGAATGGTACTCACAATTACAGTTAGCCAAGTGTTGACTGGCCTGTCCAGGTTCAGTAAGACTTAACTCCATATCATGAGTAGCCGTCCAACCAGGTTCATATGCTTCAAGAAAACCAATCTTTGCCTTATTGGGTAGATCATGGGGATGAACAAATGGCACTCCATGTGGCCACCCAATCTCCATTCTTATATTGGCGCATGGGCTATCAAGCGTGTGAATGTGATTCTCACACTCCTTCAGGTTGCAGAACCTCAGCTTGATTCCCTTCTTGTCTGCAATGTCCTGAACCCTCTCCTTCAGAACTCTTTGGGCCTCAAGCCGTAATCTCTTGGAAGGTGGCAGAGGTTTGGATCTCGAATCATTCTTCCTCCTCCTTAACAAAGGCTTCATAGATCCTGTACCAGCATTTCATCGATCCAAGGACCTGCTGTTAAAAACTTCTCACTAAGAGCTACTCACACAGAGAACACAATGACATCCAACATCAAGACGATGCATCAGATGGAGTGAATTGCTAGAAGATAATATTAGATTGAAGATCCTTGTTTCTGACAACAGGATTTGCAAAAACTGTTAAGTAGGCACAATAGGTAAGTTATATTTTCCTTTCTTTTTCCATTCACTGAAATAAAGTAGCATCTAATATTAATGATAACAAAATCTATGTTTTCTCATTCAAACAAGCACAAAGCCTACACAATAGAGTTGCAGTTAATTTACCTATTCAATGAATATCAATTATACAACACGTCAACAACCCTTCTAAGAGAAATCAGAAGCCAAATTCACTGTTTAATGTTATCTATCTTTTGGTGTGTACATGTGCTTCTGTGAGTAAAACCAGTCATGTCTGAAAGAAAAAAATCTTTCGACTTTCACACATATATGACATGCCTGAACAAAGCATAATAGGCAATCAAGGTAATTAGCTGTCATGAAAAGGAAAAAACATTCATGAAATTAATTTACAGTATATTAACAAGATCTTATTATGCAATTTCTACAAAATGAGCAGGCAATGATGAAAAAGATTAATGCAGCATACCATCTTGGGTTGCATGAAAATTGAAACTTTGAAAATTGTGTCTATTAAAGAGTTGATCGGTTGGGTGAGATCTCTGCATAAAATCATCAACTGGTACTGGAAGCTGGAACTCTGCTTCAACCCCATGGCCAGCAGCTCTCATCTCTGAACAACTGAGACTGGTCATGGATTTAGGCATGAGTTTAAAAGCCAATGAACATCGTCCAAACAAGTTGCTCTGTATATTGGTAATCTCTGTTCTCTGTAGTGCAGGGTTGACATATCCTGCAGTTGCCTGATAGAGTGCAAGTCCAGGGTAAACAATAGCTTCTTGAGGACCAAGATCTTCATCCACAAGAACCCAACGACCCTGAAAGTCCTTTATGTGTAGACCTGCCTTATCTGACTTGACAAGAGATATCAAGCTTTTGTCAACTTGATGCTCATGGTCAGAAAACATAACCAACTGGCTATCCTCTTGGGTTGTAAAATTATGGTGCTGTGCTCCCTGAAATGATGGCCGTGCATGGCAACAGACAGACAGTACTGAAGAAGATATTTCCCGATTTCTTAAGGGAACATTATCAAGTACTTCAGTAAATGGTGAACTCCGCAAGTTCAAATAGAAGCTGATAGCATCCAATATATCCCGAGCTGCATTTCCGAGCAGTGAAAATATATCTGGCAAACCTGCTGGAGGAAATTCCATTGTGTTGTTGGGCTCTAAAGGAGTGAGTCCAGGTCTGTAATCATAGGTTTCTAGCCACATTTGAGAATCTGCATAGTAACCAGAAGTCTTGCACCAGTCACGAGGGTCATTGGTATCAACCATATCTGCAGGTGGGAATGATGCTCTTTGGTGGAAGTAGAGGCGAGCTGAATCTAGCGCGGACCTCAAAAGAGCCCCATCACTCAACGGAAATTGAATGATGGCAGCGGAATATTGAGCTAGCGATTGTGACAAAGTTGAAACAGATAGTTTGTAAGAATCTGATGGAAGGCCTTCAGCAGGTGCAAGATCAGTTAGCTTCACACGACCCAGAGATGGCAGGCCATTACCTGCCATGAAATCCTGTGGATGTACTCGCTACCTAATTTTGAACAGAGGTATGTACCCAATTTAACTGCATAATTTACAATTGACATAAGCATAATGTCCAAAAAGCAGTCTTTCTTGATATAGCAAAGTGAAAATCTTAAAGAACACTTGGGTAACGATGAGCCTCTCTATTAAGATTTATCTAATCGTTCAAATGCTGGGTTTGTTTCAAAAATTACTATTCCCTCAACTTTTTAACAAACAAATCATAAGGAAGAAACCCAATAACACCAATGGACAACAATTTCAATCCAAATTTAGCTTTAATTAATAGTATCCATGAAAGTAACCCAATTCCAAAGTGGGTACAACCGGACCAATTTGTCACCTTTATTTCCTGTCATTTATACATAAATGTTTAAAAGCAGGAAACATTCCCAATTCTCAAAACAAGCCCAGCAAGAGAGAGAGAGAGAGAGAGAGAGAGAGAGAGAGAGAGAGAGAGAGAGAGAGAGAGCATAAACTGACCTTCTTGAACCAAAAATGCTGCAGAAGGCAACCAAGAAATTTCAACACAACGGACCTTGAAAAAAGAATGCTGCAGAAGGTAACCAAGAAAGTTGAGTACAAGGGAGATTAGGGTTTTGCAAAGATAGATCATGTGAGCATGGTGCTCTTTTTATCAGAGTGACGACAATGGAAACTGGGTGCGGTGGAATTTTTCGATTTTGAACTGACAGAGCTCGCAAATGCCATCTCAGCAGCAACTAGCGGTGCTATTCGGTGTTGAACTGTTGTGTCACAAATGACATCCAAGTCTTCAGTCTCTTCAAAAACACTTTTATAGTTTTATACTTTTATCTAATTGATGGAAAATTTAGACAAAAAAAATTGATGGAAAATTTCGAACTTTTTACCCCCAATTCTCTTACATGAGGTGGACCTATCATGTTGTGAGAAACATTTAAAATTGAAAGGCTTGGAAAGAATTGAGTATTGCTATTCTTTCTGTAGAAAATATTAAGTATTTCTATTGTTAAATTATCCCATCTCTAACCATCTTTTTAATAGAAATGTGACCAATTATATTAGACATATTTCTGTTTAAAATATAAGGCTTTTTGGGGGGGTTTTATTTTGTTAGGCACACATTTTTTGTTGTTTCATTTGAGTCTCATTTTAGTGTTTTTTTGAAGACAAAAAACTTAATAAAATTAGGTTTGAGCCCCACATTACAACCAATTTTCAATTTAATTAGCAATGTGGCTCAATTTATTATTTGGGTGACATGTGAGGTACCCCACCCCCCAAAATTGGAATTTCAGTAATTCCGGCGCATGATCAGAATTGTTTATTTTTTAAATCATCTATTATAGATCAT
This sequence comes from Dryas octopetala, assembly GCF_963921425.1. NCBI lineage: Eukaryota > Viridiplantae > Streptophyta > Magnoliopsida > Rosales > Rosaceae > Dryas > Dryas octopetala. The sequence continues at coordinate 10,764,862 of NC_141366.1, read as the reverse complement.
CTCTGCAAAAAAAATCAACTCAATCGAAAATCGTTTACTTATATAACTATTTGTTTGATTGTGCTAGTTACCAACATTTATCTAGAGTATGTAATCAGGCAGAGCGTACCTAGCTAAGAGTGCGCTTGTGTTTCTTGATTTCCAAGTGTAGGTTGAAAATGGCCCAATTTGGTTATCTAATATACAACATTATGATATTATCTAAATAGAGAGAATTCAATGGTTCTTGAACTTTATCTCGAATATCACTTTGATTCAGAAACTTGTTTTTTGAATTATAGTCCACGAACTTTAACATGTGTATCACTTTAGTCTATTCCGTCAATTTTCTTTATATTTTTTTGTTAATTTTAGTTATGTATATCACGTTGATAAAAGAAAGAGATGATGAGTTATCATTTTTATCTTTCAAAAGTATCTCATATGCTTGACATGTAACTAAAATTAATAGAAAAAGTGGATAAAATTGACGGAATAGATTCAAGTGATACATGGGTGAAAGTTTGCAGCACTATAAAATTCAAAAAAAAAATTTGTGGATCAAACTGATAGTAAGGGTAAAGTTCAAGAATCTAAATAAAAATATAAAACATATCTATTCTATAAAAAAAAAAGTAAGAATAATAAATTGCAAAATTATATTTAAACGACAATGTTTCCAACATAAAGCACGACATAATAAGTAGAGGATCCATTTCCGGTTTAACGAACATTCTTAACGTTAGATATACAGGTGGTATGCAGTGTGCTCTTCTCTCCCAAAAGACCCACACCTCTCTCTCTCTCGCTGATCACTGACTCGGTTCAAGCACAGAATCAGCGCAGCTGCTTTGAAAGCGTTGAGGTACAAAACAATGCGTGAGAGAGCTCATTTTAGTTAAAATTCAAAGTGGTTTGCTATTAATTCTCCAATTGCGTTGAATCGTTGCCATTAATTGTTTGTTTTCTGTCGCAAAAAGAATAAGTTGCTAACTTGTTTGTCGTCTTCAAGGAAAGGAAATGAATAAGCTATAATCGGTTCACTGGGTGGAGCTGTGGTCATGGAGTTTGTTTGGTCTCTTCAATAAAAAGGTTCGATTTTTAGGCTCAATATCAAAATCCCACTATTTATTTCTGGTTTGTTTTGTTTTGTGCTTTACATTAATTGGTTTGACTGCTGCCATATGCCTTATATTAGATTATGGTTCTTCTTGGTTTGACTGCTTTGAGTGCTTTCATTATTTGGATTTTATTTAGCAATACATTGATTGGTCATTCTAAACAACTCAAAATTCAAACTATTTACATAGGAAAGCCTATATAATAAAGCAAGCATAAAGATAAGCAGAGAATAATATTCTAGAAACTCTCTTATTTAACTTAGCTCACTTCAACAGACATCGGATTAAGTTAAGAAAATATAAACACAAACATGAAAATTCATTTAGCGAGCTTCGAGGTGTGTAAAACTGACTTCATTAGCTGAACATGCTTTAGACTCGTCTGTAGAGGGATCGACCTGGAGTTCAGTGAGATCCCTTTCACTATAAAAACCAGGTTTTTGAGGTTGAGGCAATGCACCTTCACCACTCAACATTAGAACTACAGCTGACATATTTGGCCTGTCTTCTGGATTTCGCTGCACACATAAAAGACCCACATGAACTGATCGCACAACTACTTCATGCAGATTGCTGGAGTCCCCTACTGATGCATCAAGCAGTTCAATGGACCTGCCTTCTGTGTATAACTTCCATGCCTAAAACATCAAAACCATTGATTCATTTTACTAAATAAATAGAAGAAGCATAATCAAGCAAAAGGAAAGTTTTTTAACTTGACAGTTGACTCTCACATGTCCAAGAAGGTTGAAGCTGTGGCCTGGATGAGAGAACCCTCTGTTTCTCTTCCCACTCATTATCTCTAGCACCAAAACACCAAAGCTAAAGACGTCGGATTTTATCGAGTAGAACCCATCAATTGTATATTCTGGTGACATGTAACCGCTGCAAACGAATGAGTCAAAATCTAATTTTATAAGCAAAGCAAGTAGACTATACATCAGTTCTTTTGGGATACTTACTATGTTCCAACCACTTTCTTTGTTTTTGCATTAGTTTCATTTCCTCCAAAACTTCTAGCCAGGCCAAAGTCTGATATTTTTGGGTTGAATTCACTGTCTAATAAAATATTACCTGCTTTGAGATCTCTATGAATTACTCTTAGTCTAGAATCTTGGTGAAGATAGAGAAGCCCGCGAGCAATACCATTAATAATGTCAAAGCGTTTCTGCCAATCTAGTAGCATGCTTTTTCTTAGATCTGCAAAATGGCATGACAAATGGGGACACTATTAGGTGATTAGAAACTTAAGTGGACTACTTTTGCATCTTCTTAAGGCTTCTGAGAGGTCAAACCAAAAATAAAGAAGTCTAAGCTTTTGTTAGGCATGCATTCGTAGATGAGCATCATTTCATCTGCTTCAATGCAGCATCCTAGAAGCTTCACTAGATTCCTGTGCTGAAGTTTGGCAATATGTGTAACCTCATTCTTGAACTCATCCAGTCCTTGTTTAGAATGTTTTGACAGCCTTTTCACAGCTATATCTTGTCCATCTTTCAATATACCCTGAAATCCATCAGTCCATGTTATGACCAATATTCACTCTGCAGTCTGCACATGTTCAACATACTACGTACTTGTATAGTATTCATCAGTCCATATATTGGCCAAAGCTACATGTACCACACGACTTGGAAACTGTCAACTTAATTTGTATGGAGGACTATCTAATTTTACCTTAAAGACAGATCCAAAACCGCCTTCTCCAAGTTTATTGTCATTTGAAAAGTTATTGGTTGCACAAACAACAGTGGCCAAGTCAAATAATGGTAATTCCAGATCTTTCCTTTGGCTGCACGTCATTTTTCCTGCAAAGTATGTAGTGAAGTAAATAATCTAACATAGAACTAAACTACCTAGCTAGAAAAAGGAGGGGCAACAGAACTCCCTAGCTTGGAGAACGAAGGGCAGATGAGCACAAGCAACTTACCATCTTTTTGGTGCTGCTTCTTCCAAACATAAAAGAGCAGGGCTAGGCTCAGGATCAGCAGTCCAGTTGACAAAGTACTGCTTACTATGATTCTCACATTCTCCACATCAGATTTAGCATTGATCTTTACATTATTTTTGTGATCTAGGAAAGAAAAATTATGTCATGTCTATCATCCAATGAACAATGCTAGTTTCTGAGACAATTCTAAAAGAAGATTATGCTAACTGTGTCAGAAGTCAAAATTTTAGAGTTAATAGTTAATACAACCTTTCAGTTTGTTATGCTTTGACACTATTTTGTGCATATGATCATGAATAAATGCATAAATCAACATTGGGGTGTTTCAGATCAAAATGTGTTTTTTCATTGCTCCTCTCTACATTGCTAGTTGGCACATGTACTGGGGAATTGTTTTCTTTTTGCGGTGTCTTTTCTTTTCTTTTAGCATTGTATAAAACAGCAATATGATTCCATACCTAGTTCTGATGCTGCCATTCTTATATAGATATCTTGCCCGTTTTCAGTGAAATTCCTTATATCAATGAGGTCGCCGAACCACAGCAAGCACCCAGTTCCTCCTTCCCTGATATCCAAATTTGCGTAAGCTGTGCAGGTGCAGTTTTTCATGCACACTATCTCACATTCCTTGAGGTTCATACTTCTGTTAAACCAGGATTGTTCTGTGCTTGGCAGTTTCACCCCAGAGTACTTCTGAAACATGTCTCCTTTGCAATTCAGCGGAGTCTTTCTCACACAGCCATTTGACCAATCCACCAAATTCCAATACTCTTTTGGAAATTTGGGTACAAATCCTTTCAGGCAGCCACACACTGGGGAGTTCTCAATATTACATGCACTATAAGCACCACAGAGTGCATAATTGTCACAGTTATCAATCTGTGCTGTTAGATAAAGGAACCAACCTTGAGTTCTATCAATCCATGTGTAGCGCTGCACAAGCCCATCTACAGTTATCACCATCTGTGACAGAGTTGAGCTGTTCAGAAGTTTATAACTATAATATATTTCATCATGATCAAAAACAAGACCATATGTGTATAAAGGGTTTGGACTTAAATGAGGTGTTCCGCTAAATCGGATTCCATTCCATGGTCCAGTTCGAAATTTTGTGACTGGACCCTCCCTCATTATTAGTTCCGGATATCCGTTGGGATCAAGTTGATATGTATAATTGCCATGAGAAGGATCCTGGGGACTTTTCCATGATGTAAGATGCCAGCTGAAGCCTGTAATTGTGTTCCTACCAAGCTTCATACCTGGCAGAAATGTGTCACCTGGGTAATCAAAACTTTGCCACAGAAAATTATCTGGACCATTATCGCTGCCATCTATCACAACAAGATTTCCTGAATCCAAAAGATATGCCACTGGATTCTCTGCAGATCTTGATGTGTTGGAGGACCAAACTGTGCTCTTGTTATGGTTGAGAAGGACAAGAATTCCAGGGTTGGTGACCTTCAGTATACCTGATGGATCAATGAGGGGTGTGTCTCTGTTGGCAACCCATACGATGGTGGTAACCGATATCTTCTTGTACCATATCCCCAGGTATCGTTTATTAGAAGCACTGGGACTAAAAAATCCAAGCTCAAAGGTTCCACGAGCTGAAACTATGGTCTCGCCGTCTCTGATGGACTGAAATGTACCTGTGGTGTCTTCTGCTGTGGAAACTATTGCTGTGATGAACAACAGCAAGGAGGAGGAAAAAAGATGCAAGCACATCTTAAGCCTTCAATGGTTTTTTCATTACATGCACTCGGAATGAAATGAATCTTGAAGACCTCATTTGTCCCCCTAGGCCCCTTACTATAATAGTTGAAATAACATTGAAGGCTTGAAGCCTACCTGTATGATTTATTTGGCTCTCATTTTCCAACCATGCATTTATGAGCGCTCTCTTAAAATTTTCTATGAAGGCTTGAAACTGGCTACGTATTTGGATATATTTGTTTTTTGGGTGAACCAGAAGAGTATGCAATTAGTTTACAGTTATTTGACATGTTTTTGGTGAACATAAATAGAGAGTTATGAATGCAAGCAATTAATCATTCATTTTCTTCTTATATATTTTACACCTGTAAATGGATAGATTTGGTACACTGTCCTTTTCTTTTAGTTTGCATTATGAAGAGTTTGACTTGCATTTGTCTGACTTTTATTAGAAGATAATTGAAGCAATAATTTGGTAAAACCTTGTCTGCATAATCTCTCACCATTACTGTTGCAGCATTGGCAACTTGATTAGGTTGCAGTAATGGAAGGGCACTTGAATAGGCCACTGTCGACGTCTGTGGACCTTTGGTTAGTTGTCTCTAATTAATATATTCATGCATGCATGACATATTGACATGTCTAGCTCGATCCATAAGTGGGCAAGTGCATTAATGACAATGTACGAATAATTGAATATTACCTTGAAACCAAACTTCTCCTCAAGAAGATAGAAAGGCGCGTTTCAGGTGAGACCCTAATAACCACAGAATGACAAGTGCTTTTTCTAGACAGCTAAAAACCGCCAGAAAATAACATTTTTTTAATGTTAAAGAAACGCCATCAAGAATGCAACTATCAAGTAAGGTGATTCAAAATTTTGCCGAAACCATAAGGAACAAACACTTTGTTGATGGTGGTATCCTTGACGACTAAAAACAAACGAGTATTATATTGAAAGCTGCTATTTGAACACCTTTTTTTTTTTTTTCTTTTTGCACACTCCTATAATTTAATTTGTGAATTTACCTAATTAACACAAAAGAAAAAGACATTAAATGATAACCCTTACACACCTATCAACTTAGACAAAAAAAAACACACACACACACACACACACCACACCACCTCTACCTGACCCACACCTTCCTCCCTCCCCCCGTTTCACCTGACCCACCCAGCCCCTCCTTCCTCACCAGACCACTTCCCTTCCTCCCTCTCCTTCTCTCTCATCCCTGCATGCAGCACCACCTTCCTCGATCCCTCTCTCCTCCCCGTATGCAGCATCACCTCACTCCTTCCCCCCGTTTCACTCAACACACCCAGCCCCTCCCCCCCTCACCCGACCACCTTTTTCCCTCCCGCATCCTCCCCGCATTCTCTCTCTTCCCCCGCAGCACCACCTCCCCGTCACATGCCATTATGAACTGGTCCGCCGAAACGGTTAGCTTCGTTCAGCAGACAGCCACCGAACAACCAGGAAACTTTGGGCGGATGACTACCAAACCGAAACTAACCGTTTCCCCCGCAGCACCACCTCCCCGTCATAGGTCATTCTGAACTAGTCCGCCGAAACGGTTAGCTTCATTTAGCAGACAGCCATCGAACAACCAGGAAACGTTGGGCGGATGACTGCCGAACCGAAACTAACCGTTTCGGCCGACCAGTGCCGAATGGCCTGTGACGAGGAGGTGGTGTTGCGGGGGAAGAGAGAGGGAGAAAGGTGGTGCGGGGAGGGTGCGGGAGGGAATGAGGTGGTCGAGTGAGAAAGAGATGGGCTGGGTGGGTTGGGTGAAACGAGGGGATAGAGGGAGGTGGTGTTGCATGCGGGAAGGTGAGGGGGGGATTGGGTGTTTTTATTTTTTTGGTCTGAGGTTGTCCGGAGAGGGAAAGGGAGGGAGCTGGGTGGGTTGGTGAAGGGGTGTGTTTTTTTTTGTTTTTTTTTTTTGTCTGAGTTGATGGGGGTGTGTTGGGTGATGAGTTGTGGTGATAAATTTTGTGAAAATATAAAATGAGAAAAAGTGTGAAAATTGTGTGCAAAAAGAAAGAAAAAAAAAAAGTGTAAAGGTGTGCAAATAGTAGCTCTCATTATATTTTGATAATTGTGTGAGGTTGTTTTGGATTGTACAAGAATCACCACTCCATTTAAAAATAATTACACACACCATTTGTTGTTAGTGGTTTTTCAAAAGAGATTCTATCAGTTTGCAAAAGGTTTGAATAATTTTTTTTTTCTGATAAAAAAGGGTTTGAGTATGTTTACACGTAACCTTCTTGTTAGTTAACTGTTTTTTCTGTTGGCGTCAGTCTAACAACGTTTGTGAATACTAAAAAACTACCCTTGAACAATAACAACGGTTAAGATCAAGTATTACATCCAAATACCCCCAAAAGCCACCGCAAATCCAAAATGATAGGAACCAAGGATTGAATAAACTTGAGGAGAATAGAGGTCTAAAATGTCAGCTTGCAAACCAGTCGCCTATCAATGACCTCTTGGTCAAATCATCGAATGTGCCTGATCAAATGCGCCAATTTCCTCAATATATATGCATCATGATTCATACCAATTCATCTATATACATTTTTTCTCTAGGACGGAAGCCCGCAAATCCGCAATTTATTTTTCACGGATTTCCAGTGCCGAGAGCTTGGCAGTGCCATTTTCTTCTTCTCAAAAGCGCTCGGCACTGGTTTGTCAGCTTTATGTCCCAAAATCTCAGAGTTAAAACCTAACATGCACCCTTCACAAGTCTCATTCTACACCCTATGAAGGTATGGGGTGAACCGTCGGGAAAGTACTCATGACAGAGGAAGCGATGCCGAGCACGTACTTGTTGCAGCCACTCTGGAAATCCGCAAAAAAAAAAAAAAAAAAAATACGGGTATCCGCCCTAAAGAAATACAACAGTGGCCAAGTCAAATAATGGTAATTCTAGATCTTCCTTTTGGTTACCCCTCACTTTTCCTGAAAATTAGGAATTGAAGTATATATAATGTAACATAGGACTGAACTGCCTAGCTAGGGAAATGAAGGGGATGAACATTACAAAAACAACTTACCATACTTTTGGTGCCGCTTCTTCCAAACATAAATGAGCAAGGCTAGGATCAGCAGTCCAGTAGACAGCACAGTACTGCTTACAATGACTCTCACTTTCTTCGCATTGGATTTATAGGATTTAGCGTTGATCTTTGTATCGTCTTCATGATCTAGGAATGAAGTATTTGGAAGCAGGAAACTGAGAGTCAGAGATTAATAAAGAAGAATTAGTTCAAGAAGAATTTTATGAGTTTATGAGACAATTCTACAAGAAGAATTTTTTAATTGTGTCAAAAGTCAAACTGTTAGAATTAGTTCAACCTTTCAGTTTGTTATGCTTTGCCACTATTTTGAGCATATGATCACGAATAAATGCATAAATCAACATTGGGGTGTTTCAGATCAAAAGGTGTTTTTTTCATTGCTCCTCTCTACGTTGTTGCTAGTTGGCACATGTACTGTGGAATTGTTTTCTTTTTGGGGTGTCTTTTCTTTTCTTTTCTTTTAGCATTGTATAACAGCAATATGATTCTATAACTAGTTCTGATGCAGCCAGTCTGATATAAATATCTTGCCCATTTTCAGTGTAAATTCGTAAATCAATGAGGTCGGTGAACCACAGCAAGCACCCACTTCCTCCATCCCTGATATCCAAATTTGCATAAGCTATGTAGGAGCAGTTGTTCTTGCACACCATCTCACATTGCTGGAGGTTCATACCTCTGTCAAACCAGGATTGTTCTGTGCTTGGCAATTTCACCCCAGGGTACTTCTGAAACATGTCTCCACTGCAATTCAGCGGAGTCTTTCTCACACAGCCATTTGACCAATCCACCATGTCCCAGTACTGTTTTGGAAATTTGGGCACAAATCCTTTCAAGCAGCCACATAATGGAGAGTTGTCCATATCACATACACCATTTGGACCACAGAGTGCATAATTGTCAAAGTTATCACTCTGTGCTGTTGGATAAAGGAACCAACCTTGGGTTCTATCAATCCATGTGTAGCGCTGCACAAGCCCGTCTTGAGTTATCACCATCCGCGAAAGAATTGAGCTGTTCTATGAAATTAACCTTCAAACTGGGCTACATTTTTGAATATATTTTTCTGTGGGTACCCTGTCCTTTTCTTTCAGTTTGCATTATGAAGAGTTTGACATGTATTTGTCTGACTTTCATTAGAAGAGAATTGTAGCATCAATTTGGTTGGTAAAACTTTGTCAGCGGTTTTGGCAACTTGACTAACTAGCTTGATCATGCAAGTTGACTAGTTAGCAGTATTGGGAGGGCACTTGAGTGGCAACTTGACTAATATATCCATGCATGCATGGCATGTCTAGCTCAATCCATTGGCGGATAAGTGCGTTGATTACAATGTACGAAAGGCAATTAGTTATAAAGCATATGGGGGGTGAGACTTTCCAGGATGTGTGTCAATTTACCCACAAGCAGAAAAATTGAAAAAGACCTTCTATACAGCTAGAATCGCTCAAAAAACCAAAAAAAATTGTATTGAAGAGAATCGAATATTAACCTAGCTTAATTCTAACTCATTATCCTACTTACCTTTACCTAATGAGCTAACCGCAAGGGGCTGAGCCCTTGTGTCCAAGGGAAACACCCCACACCCCAAACTTACTTACAAATAAAATAGGCTTAATTGTGTTTTTACCACCCAAAATTTGGGGTGATTCCCACTTTACCACCCAGAACTTTATTTGTCCCACTTTACCACCCAAAGTTTACATTAATTCTCACTTTACCACCCAGAACTTTATCTGTCCCACTTTACCACCCAAAGTTTACATTGATTCCCACTTTATCACTCAAAGTTTACATTGATTCTTACTTTACCCCCTGAATCTAGAGTGACAGAATAGACGGAAAAAGGTTAACTGGGACACGAAAAATAATTTTGGGTGGTAAAGTGAGAATCAATGTAAACTTTGGGTGGTAAAGTGGAACAAATAAATTTCTGGGTGGTAAAGTGGGAATCAATGTAAACTTTGGGTGGTAAAGTGGGACAAATAAAGTTCTGAGTAGTAAAGTGGGAATCAAAGTAAACTTTGGGTGGTAAAAACACAATTAAGCCAATAAAATAATAAAATCACCTATTAAAACCCCTATATAAGCCTAGTAGTTTGGAACCAAGAATTGGAGAAATTATTAAGTATATCGTAACACTATTATATAAATTTATCTTAAATGTATAATCTAATCGTCCACCTATAATATAACACTTGATTTGACCTCTTAATTGGTCAAATCATCCAAGGTTCCTGATCAAATGCGCCAATTCCCTCAATATATAATATATAGATCATGCCAATTCATCTATATATACCGGATAAAAATAAATTGGACCAGACTACTACTTACCTACTTGGTTCAACAATAAGAGCTCAAATCAATCTGGACTTAATTGTTTGGGCCAGGGCCCACATCAACACCTCTGATTAGACCTTATAAGCTTATAATTATTTGAAGCCATTGGCCTCCTGCCCTTCATAGTTTCCCCTCCTTCAGCATGATTGGGGATTATGGGCCCAAAAGATTGGATTATGAGCCCAATAGGACTCTGTTGGTCCAGTATTAAAAATTTCTTCTATGTGTAGAAAATTCATAAAGCTCCAATAATCTTTGAAGATTATTGAATGTGTAGCATATTTGTAGAGGTTTTTCTTTCTTACTAAATTGCACATGACCTCTAAGGTTTTGAACTTAGCCATTAAGGTGTTCCCTAAGATATCATGTTACTAGAGCTTTGAAGAGTTGAGATATCATGAAAATGCTTAGGGCCAATTTGATATTGTTGTGAATCAGTTATGAGAAAGAGTCTTGAAGCAAAACAGTCCCCCACCTGCTTATCTTGAACTCTCAAAAATAGTTTATTTTGACAATAATTTTAAAAATAAGAAGCTTCTAGTTTTTTACTAAACACTTTTGGGTTGAAATTTTTTAAATAAGTTGCTTATTTTGATCACACCTCAATCTCAAACTGGCCTTAAGTGTGAATCCACCCCTAATACTAATATTAAAACAATCAAATATACGGTATATACCTTGAGAAGGGGCAGGGCTAGCTAGGTATATTTAAGTAATTAATGGACAGATGTTGTAGCAAGATATGATATACAAGTTTTCTTCCCTGTAGTTGAAAGCAGGAAAATTTTACTTCCAGATTTAAAATTGTCACCATTAAAGCAATAGTTCTGCTTACAAAGTCTAGGTTTCATGCACCTAAACAAATGGGAACAGAAACATTTTATATTTAGCTAAATAAAAAAAGGAAAAATAATACTTTCTTGTTCACTGACAAATGCAATATTGTCCTGTAATGGTTCAGGCCTACATTATGGCTGACTGGTGAGGTAGTTTCCATTGGGACAAGTATCTCTACTTGAATAATTGTGAATGCATTAGCCTGCAATTAAATGTGAAATTGACTTGTCCTAAAGTTGGAGAAGCATTGAAATGCACATGGGGGACTCTAAATATTAAGCCTGGCAAACCCCATGAGAAAATACAGAGAGATAGATGGCATTGGGAAATGAATTTCTGAGCAGATCAAGCATTTCTTCTTTTTTTTACCCAAAACCAATTCTTACTTCTTTTTTTCTTTCTTTACATGTCTCTTATTAAATGTTGGAAACTTGAAAGCAATTTCTTACTTTATGGGTAAATTCAATTGACGGTAAAATTCACATTTTTTGAATAGTAAAAGTGGTAAAGAAAACTTGGAAGAAGACTTGGAGGTGAATTAATAATAGGACATGACATGGCCCATGAGGCAATGAGTAGTGCAGATATACAGATATACAGATGGATAGAATCATGTACAGTGAGTGGGGTCCATGGGGGCAAGGGGACCCACCTAAAGACCCCATAAATGAGTGCCACTTCTCCCTCACTTTCTCCAACCAAACGGTCAAATTTCTGTTTGGCAGGAAGAGAGAGATAGATATGTATATATTTAAAGCTGACAACTTTCCAAGCATCCTGAGCACAAGTAAGGTATGTTTCCAATACAAGAAATAATGATAGCCCATCAGACTAATTCAGACCCCATCAGCAGGCAGCAGGCAGCTGCAGGCTAACATATCACACTTAGTTGTCATGACAATTGTTGTTGCAGCTGCAGCAGCTGCTCCAAAGCCAAATGGGAAAGTGCTCTTTCATTTGCTTTGCTTTAATGCTATTATGCTATGCTATGAGAAGTTGAGATTTGAGAACCATATATATTCATTTAATTAATTATATACCAATCTCTCTCTCATGCATGAGCATGAGCATGAGTTTGGTTTTATATGCATTGTTGACAGAGACGAATGAAACTGAGGCATATTCAAAGGTTGGTTTTATATATATGTTTGTTGGGGTCATGAATGAGATTCCCAAAAAGGAAAAACAAGCTGTAAAGACTAAAGATATGTAGAGAGAGAGAGAGATCAATGAGAGTGAGAGATTCTCATAATGTGAGAGTTAAAAAGGGTGTAGAATATATAACACCACCACCAGCTTTAAGTTGAATGGAAGAAAAGATAAAGAAATAAACTATCTCCACAAGTCAAGGGGGTGAAGCACAAACACACACATGATTCCCGATGTATCTTTTTATTTTCCTTTTTTCTTTTTTACTTTTTAAACTAATTTTGGAATCCTAACTTATTTATTGGCATAGCATGCCTCGAGTAATAATCTAGGCCCTCGGATTTGGTATCTTTTTGTTACAAGAAAGCAACAAAATGTAATGTATAATATTATGTTTATTTTTTTCTCTTTTATAATTTCCTACTGTTTATTACTTTTGATGTATGCTTTTTAGATTTGGGTAGTGGTTGAACCATAGTATGGTCGATGCAGTTGGGTTGATGTGTGAGCAATAATAGAGCTTGAATGAAAGAGAAAGGTGATGAAGAGGGAATCACTCTCTATGCTCTACTTTTTTCCATATCTACTTTCCTCTTGGTGAGGTGGTATCTTTCTCTTCTCTCCTTCATGAAGTTTCCAAGCAATTGTTTAATTGCATGATCGAATTCTAGGCTCAAAGAGTAGGACTATTAATTACATAACTTTAAACTAATTAATTACTAGAAAATTTATTAATATAATGAGCATCAGATCGATCAAGCTCAATTTTCCAATTCAATAATGTAAAATGAGGCAAATATTCAATTGAAATCATTTTCCCTTGTTAAATTGACAATCAATAATTCAATATTTGTCTTAATATGTACGTAATTAAATTGACGGTCTGATAACAATCTTAAGATAAACTAGTAGTAGACTATGTGGTGATGAAATATTAGTCTTTTATTGCATGCATTATATGTATCTTCCAATCTTATCAACAACTCATAAAAAGACCAAATTGGTGTTTATGTCTAGTCCAACATGTGTAAATGTTAATTACGTTAGTAGTACGTGCTAGTTAAGCAGGCTGAAAATGCCAAAGCAAACTTGGAAAGATCGAAGATGGGGATAAGATGCTCTATATATTAATTAATGCCTTGTGACACTGTGTCCGTACGCCCTGCTAGCTCATGCAACATTATATCTTACGAAAGAGGGTATGTACTATGTAGTTTAATAATCTTGCCCATGTGGGTGTATGAAACTAATAAGACTAATTTAATATTATATTTGTACTGAACAAGGTTAATTGTTAATAATTAATTAACGTATGATATCATTTAAACAAACAAAAACAAATAAAAAACTGGTTATAATTAATGTCTGGTTATGCCTCCTCAAATCTTCCGCAAATGAGATTATGTAGGATCAACTTGTGGAACCCTAGTTGGCTATCTATACAATTAATTAACTTAATTAATTAATGACAATGTTTTCGGTCACTAATTAAATGACAGATCTACTTGTCACTTTGTCCCCTTAATTGAAGCTACTTTTCCAACCCTTTCATAAGTACCCACTTAGAAAATGTTACAAACTGTTAATTAATTAAAAAACCCAGTTGCTTAATCTTAATGCATTTTGCCTTGAGAATATCGTTCTTATTTTATGACTGTAGCTAAAGCTAGGTAACATATAATGAATGCAATTAATTGTCACCTATTTGTCTTATGCACTGCATGCACTAAAAAATGCATATATATGTTTATTGGAAAGGTACATCTCCATGTCTTGGTACGATGATAATATCAAAGTATATATTAAGTAAGAGGAGAGAGAGTAGAGCATGGCCGTATGGGCAAGAGAAAGCAAGAAGGTAGATGCATGGAGACAAAGTATTTTTGGAATTTAACTACTTTGAGGGTAATTATTCCAATAATGTATAGCATCTCCAGATATATATATATATTGCTAACTATTTCATATGAATAATTAATACTAGTAGCTAGCTCTTTGAATATATCAGCTTGCCATATAGGACTTTTTGTAACATTTAATTTTCTTAATAGCCTGAGCAAGGTGGCAAGATCTAGGTGAATGGGGGTGCATAGTGGAGGAGGAGTGGGGGGTGAGACAGATTTGAGAATCGTCGGGGCCAAAACCATCGACTTTTAGTGGATATTTTTGGATTTTATTATCTTCAATTTTATTGCTTACGTTTATACATTTATATATTAGAAATGTTTTTTTGTCCTAGATTATATATATGACATGCTATTTTATCAAATTATTAATTATTAATTTTACTTATGATTGTAGACTTTTTCTCAAACTGTATATTGAAATAAGAATCATTTTATTAATAATTCAGATGGATAAGAAATTGTATATAATTAATTTCTCTAAGTTAACAAAAGACTACTACCCTTCGCATTGCATATGTTCATGGCCATTTGTGTTTATTTTGATATTTTGCCTTTGTTTCGGGTCAGCATGATGACTGCAAAAGTTATATCCTTAGTCGAATCTTGGCAGCAGAGTTGTTTCTAAATTAACAAATCTTGACTACTAATTTGTAATTACTTGGATGAAAACCAAGCAATCTCAACAGAAAGTGTGTGTTGGATAAGTCTAGAATTGGCTCAAATTTTATCCACTGTGATTTCTTTTGGTCACAGCTGCTAGCTTCTGCTAATATGACCAGAACATGAATTTTGAAAATCAGGAATTAGTTGGGATTGATAATTGGCATGCTGTCATATTTGGATGTGGTCAAGATGCTTTGTACCAAATGAAGGGAAATCAATCAGAACAAAAAATATAAGCACTTATGAATTAATAAAGCTCAAATCTTTTTGTTAAGGAATAAATACAAGAATCAATTATATAAAGCCATAAAGGATGCATGCATGTGATCAAATATGGGGTAGATCAACAAATAGTGAATTGCATAGATGGTTTTGTTGGTTAGGCAGCAATAATTTTATGCACTAACATTCTAGCAGGGAACATTGAACACTAATAATACTTGTACACTCTACATATATAGACATAAACATGGTATGAATTGATTAATTATACCCTTTAAGGTTTGTGAATCAGAATGTGTAACACACAAGTTGATGCAAGGGTTTATGCGAAGTACTCTATCTGTTTACATAAACATTTTTATGCAATATACTTGATGAAATTATTGAATATGTAGCTCTCCCATACCCCCTCATAATCCTTTAAAAAATCAACGAGCAACAATATTGCAATAAATTTACTTAAATCTACATCCATACGTAAACAAGATTGTCAATTATTGATGTGTACGAATCTCAAATCCAAAGCATTAACGTACAAGAGCCCATGTACATATTGACACAGTTAAAACTGAAAGCTATATAATAGTTTATGATAACACACACATGCATTGATTTAAATTTAAATGAATCTAATTCACACTCGAGAAAATCAAATAATCAACTAATTTGCAGTTGTCAAAAGTAAAATTTTTAATATTTTATGGTAATTAGGCATGCACTAATAGAAACTTAAGTGAGTCAAATCCACACATATATCAACAACGACAATCACTAATATCACTAGAAGTGGGCGTGGTGCGATTCCGGCCGATTCATCCCCAGATTCGTGCGCCGCGCCAGATGTCCCTATGCGATGCGGTTCAGTACTAAAAACCGAGAAAGTAGGAGGAAAACCAAATCATTCAAGGTAAGGTAAGGTAAGGTAAGGTGCGGTTCTCCACTACGGTTCTGGGCCTAATGAGCTATTATTCAGATTAGTACTTTGGGGCTTTAGATTTGTTTTTTAAAATATAAGCCCAATTATTTTAATGATACAAACTCAACCTAATTAACAAGTTTTGGGCCAAAAAAAATAAGTTTATAAGTTGATTCAATAAATTTAACCAAAAAGGGTCACACATTAAACTTTGTTTAACCTGCTTAATGCTTAATGCTTAAAACTTAAAAATTAAAAACAAATATCATTATACAACCAGTTACTACAACTACAAGTTAAACAAATTACAAGTTAATAAACATAAAAATGTGTATAAAAATATATATAAATAGTATATATATGTATAAAAATGGTATAAAATATAAAAATATATATTTATTTTATTTACGTGATCTGGTTAAATGAAGTGTGGAATCAGAAAGAATCGGTGCGGTTTGATTTTCTTTGCGATGTTGACTTTTTTTAATCAACACATTTTTTTGTGGTATTTTACTATGCGGTTCGACCGGTTTTGACAGTAAAATGGCCACCCCTATCTGATATCACGAGTGAACAACAGTTGAAAGCGAAGCTGGTCAATATTTGATGATAAACCTAGACATGCAATGATGAAAACTTAGACGAATCTGACGGTTATAATTAGCCTATGAAGGAGGTCTCATCAGAGTGATCGTGGAGGAGCAGGCACTTTATTTGGTAGACTCTAATAAAGGGTTGTTGCCAGGTGGCAGAAACAGTCGAAAGCTGAACCAAACAAAACGAAACGTATTCATGCGAGACGCATGAGCTTAGCGTAGCTGTCCTCACTGGCTCAAAGTAAAGAAACTGCCAAAAGGACCAGTCCCATGGTACACCGTACCCATCCCCAAAAACCCAACGGCCCACCACTAAAATCCGTAACATCAATCCCTTTTTTCTCTAATAAATTATTATTATCATTTACTTTGTATTTGACAAGATCACCAGCAATGGGTCCCACACATCCACGCTGGCCCCTCGCACGTGTTAGGACGGATCACTCCTGTCGTGTTCTTTGCCCACCCTGCCCCACACGTGCTGCTGCTGCTTCAAGAAAGAGAGAGAGGGGAATTGTATGAGTAAAAGGTAAGAGGCGGTGATTTGGCGTTTGGAGTGTAGCTGTGCCTACGTGGCGGCCCCTGGCAGGCCCTAGTCGGCAAAGTGCTGCGTGGCAGATGCCCACAATGTCAGTTATCAACTCCCCACCTCACTCACTCACTAATTCACTATCTCTCTCTTCTTTCTTTTTCAGTTGATTAATAATCAATTAATTAAATATTGAAGCAAACAGATACGGTCAAGACGCCGGGCTCATGTTCCGGATATGCCCCTGGGGAGTCGCTGGAATTACGGACTGACCGGATCTCTGTTACTGTTGCCTGTTGGTTACAAATTGGGAGTCAAGTAAAAAAACCAAGGAGAACATGGAAGGGTGTTTCTGGTCACCGCATCCTAAAATAGACAAAACGGTCAAAACCCCCAAATCTTTTCTTCTACTTTTTATCTCTCTAATTTTCCCTTTTTACTTATCATACTCTCTCTCAAAAAAAAAAAAAGGGTATTTTTTATTATTTATTATTTAATTATTATTTTGTCTCTCTAAACCAACCAAACCCTAAATAAACCTCACCATACAGATTACGGGCTTGCCACCTCTATTGCATGCCCTTTTGTTCATTTCCTCCTCACACTTGTTCTCTTCCTTCTTCCTATCTTCCCCTCTAAAAACCAAAAACCAACCCCAAAACAAGAACAAGTACCAAAACTAAAACGCATATATACATATAGACACCAAAGAGATACATAGAGTCGTCGACCACAAAGGCTAAAGAGAAAAACGCTCGCTTTGCTCTTGCTTCCTTTAATCCTTTTCTTTCATCATCATCAACATCATTCATGGCTGTTGAAGCTCGGCATCTCAATCTCTTCCCTCCTCAACTCATAGGCAACAGGTACCCATCATCATCTTATCTTTGATGTTTGTTCTCTCTCAATAATATGTATATGGGTCTCTCTGTATGCATGTTGTGTTCGTCTCAGTAAATTGATGGGGTTGTTGGTGTGTGATTTTTACAGGGAAATCATGAACCCAATTCAAGGAAACGCAGTCACGGGCATGTACAACAATACCCAGATAGGGTACGGAGTGATGCCATTGTCATCATCAGGAGGAGTGGGCGTAGCAACCGAGGCTCTGCTTCCGACGTACAATTCTGTCATCACCGATTCGATGCCTCCCAAAACGACGACGGCGACGGCAGCTATGAAATCCGATAGCGGCCTCACCTACAATGTTCCGATAAGTCTACCAAGAAAGCGTTCCAGAGACTCCATCAACCCCTCCTTCTCCTACCCAACTCCTCCAACTTACAAGAACTGTAACAACAACCCCTTCTCTTTTCTTGGCGAAGACATTTCGCTGCACCTCCAGCAACAGCAATTTGACATCGACCGACTCATTTCCCAACACGTACGTATCAAATTCGAAACAACAAAGAAAACCCATTTGGTTTTTCTTGGTATTTTTTACTAATTTTTGTGGGGTTTTTTTTATTGGATTTTATAGATGGAGAAGGTGAGGTTGGAGATAGAGGAAAAGAGGAAGAGGCAAGCGCGGAGGATAATCGAGGCGATAGAGGTGGGCATGGTGAAGAGGGTGAGAGCCAAAGAGGAAGAGATTGAGAAAATTGGGAAATTAAATTGGGCTCTGGAGGAGAGGGTCAAGACCTTGTGCGTAGAGAACCAAATATGGCGTGACCTGGCTCAGACCAACGAGGCCACCGCCAATGCCCTCCGGACCAACCTCGAACAAGTGCTCGCCCATCAGGTCAAAGACGACGGCCGCAGAGACGACTGCGTCGCTGCCGCTAATGCACTCATGGACGACGCGCAGTCGTGCTGCGGAAGCAGCGGCGGAGACGAGGGGCAGTACGACGACGTCGCGGTGGGATTGGGCGGGTGGCGTACGGTGAAGGGTACTAGTGGTGAGGAAGGTACAAGCGGTAGATGCAGCGGTAGATGCAGCAGAAATGGTAGTGGGTCATCGAGTACAAGTAGGTGGTGCAGGAATTGCGGGAAGGAGGAAGCCTGCGTGTTGCTGTTGCCGTGTAGGCACCTTTGCCTGTGTACGGTCTGTGGGTCATCGCTCCACACTTGTCCCATCTGTAAATCCACCAAGAACGCTAGTGTGCATGTTAACATGTCTTGATAATTACTAGTTTTCAATTTTCACTCAAAAACACACAAAACACAAGTTTTCATCAATCATCAATAGAAATTGTTTCATCCCTATTTTCTCTTCATTTTCCTCTCTATTTTAACCGTGTTCATTCTTAAATTTCTTGTCAGTAATTAATTTATATTCCCTTTTCTTTTTGGGCTCATTGGTTGGTCTCAAAATCTACCTGATTGCTGCATTAAGGCTAATTTATTTACCACATGCAATTGAAGGATGAAAAAGACCCACAAAAAATGGCTGGGTTTTTGGTGCTTCAATTGTTCATTAATTGTGGCATTCGTTTTCGGGTCGAGAGAAGTGGATAATATGGCGCACGTTAGCGGTGGTAGGAGCGCATTTTAGTAGAGGTGGTTCAGAGTTTATTGCTGAAAGGCGGGATATGTGTGTTTGTGTACGTATTATGTGGGACGTGATATATATTGCCGGCGTGGGTCCCACGGCGCATCTACCCCCTACACTGCTACTAATACTAGTAGTCTAGTCTTTGATTTCTAGAACAACTAGGTAACACGAATGGAGAGCGTTCGTGCACGCGCTACAATAAAAGCGTGGGGTCAACGGAGCGAAGAAAGCGACAGGTGTGAAACAAAAGCTGACACGTAGGACGCGCGCGCAAATGTTGCTGTGGCTGAGGCTCGGCAGCACTCATCACACTACTGGCTTGCAAACGGCCACTATTTCTGAAAAGCTAAAAAAAAAAAAAAAAAAGATAAATAACAAATTGTGGAAAAGTAGGGAAAAGTCCAAGCGTGGCACCATCATCAGTGCGAGTCTCCACCAATTACTGTTAGCATATATTTGTTGCGTAATCGGGACGACGACGTATTAGCAGAAATATCGTGGAGAATGGGGCACAATAATAAACTGTTGGGATTCCCGAAGCCTGGTGGTGGTTGAGCGAGGTGTGTCCTACGCACGTTACTATGTGCCTCTCTCTTTGGTCGCTGTCAAATGGGGGGGACAACAGCACTCAGCAGGACGAACCACAGCAACATAGAATCACCACTATTTCACATTTCAATTAATTACTAATTTACTATTGTATTTTGCTTTTCTTGGAATTACAAATTTACAGCTACAGATTATAGGTTACAGTAGAGCTGAATAAAAGGTCGGTGGGTTTGCCTGCCTAGTTTGGAAGGTAAAGCAATGAATAGAGATCAATGTGGTTCTGCTCAATTTGGCAACGGAAGCTTTTGGGTAATTTGACAACCATAAAATGGTCCACTTTGTGTAAAGTTGTCCTTCCCTATTATTACCACCACAGTCGCCTAATGGCTTCTTCCACGGACGACACCTTTGTATGGTTTAATTGTTAATATCAATCATGCATCAGAGCATGAATTCTTATTTAAATGTATATATAACTTGTCCAGAACAATATCTTAAATGGGTTAGCTAAAAAAAGAAAAATATTATGGTTGAACTTTTATACTGTATAGTAAAATTTATATATAACGAGTATATATATATTTATTAAGTCTTTATATTTCTTTATGTAAATCAAATAATAAGAAAGCTATACAAAATACATACATATATACTCTTCATATCAAAAGTTGTGTTTTTTTTCTTAATACGCGGGTTTTGTTAAACGAGAGGGGCATGTGATATACTGATATTCGGTTGTGTTTTCCTTTTCAAGATGTAGGGAAGATAATCTGAAAAAACAAAAACAAAAAGATGTGGGGAAGATAAAGTCAATGATAAGATAAGCAGTGTGGTGATCTCATCTGGCATGGCACCTGGGTTGCGAATTGCAATGTGAATTCATTCCCTCTCACTCACTCACCAGTCACCACCCTTTGTGGGACTTGGAAGTTATTTTTGCCAATATTTATATTTATTTAATATGAGAGAGAGAGAGAGAGAGAGAGAGAGAGAGAGCTTTCATTGATAGAAAATGAAAACTGAAATAGGGAATTACGTAACTCAATGGGAAATATACGCAGCCTTCACGAATCATGGCGATATTTTTGTTTGCAAGTTAGACTTGTCATGAATTGAAATATTATATAATTGGGTTGATGACACTATGCTTTGCTGTGCTTAACATGCTTGCATATTTATATGCAAAGCAATTTTGATTTGTGGTTAATTTCCTTTATTTTATTTAAGATCCATCACAACCTTGATCACCAACCCCAATTGCAATTTGCAACGACCTAAATTGAAATCCCAAATGCTCTTCTTTTTGTCTTTCACTATTGACTATGAATTATACCATTTTTTTTTAAATGACTTTTGTGCATCTATTTCGATGCTGATGATGATGCCATTCAATATGTGGAGAACAATAATGTACATTACATATGCCTATTCAGTCTCAAAAGGATTCATAAGGAAGATTAGTCAAGAACAAAAAAAAAATATAAAAGAAGTTGTTATGTAGTTCTAGAAACGTAATCAATTCAATCCAATGAAACTTTGAAAACGTGAAGTCAATAATAACATACAAAGGTTCAATAATCCCATGAGAAAAAAGGGGTTCAATACTTCAATCATCTATATTGAAAATCTTGGCTAAATCAATCACCGAAACGACATTTGGCCAATACGACAAGATATAGTAAGGGTCAATATTAACAAAATTATTTATCTTTTTATTTTCTATTAACAGACTATTATAGCAATTGATAAGGAGTTTTTGTTTGAGTCCCTTAACTTATTGCTACATCCTTCGGACAATAACTTTCTCAGTTCTCTGTCTTTGGCCTGGAAAGGGAAGAAAAAAGAAGGTAAGTTTGAAATAGGCATACAGGCACTGGGGGGGCATAACCAAAATGGGTAAAGTTAATTTACTTTTATGTTCAATCATCAAAGATTATATTCCTCATACAATTGACAACGAGTTTAAGGTTACATTGTAATTTCAACAT
Source organism: Dryas octopetala (assembly GCF_963921425.1). Classification (NCBI taxonomy): domain Eukaryota; kingdom Viridiplantae; phylum Streptophyta; class Magnoliopsida; order Rosales; family Rosaceae; genus Dryas; species Dryas octopetala. The sequence continues at coordinate 10,742,818 of NC_141366.1, read as the reverse complement.
TTTTGGATCAAATGAGGCCTGAGAAAAAAGATGAAGATCATGAGAGTCAAACTTTTATCGTAACTATTGTAAGATAATTAAGTACTTTTCCCCGGAAAGTGTAAGTCCTAGTCCATCTCAAAACTCTTGAAGCCATCTACTCGTTCACTTTCAATATATGGGGACATGATGTAGGGCATAAGGCAATTGCCCAGGGTTTCATGTTTGAGCATTAGAAGCTTAAGATTTGATTCCAATGCTAATGTACAGGTTCGTGGCCTGGATCTAGAGCTCAGACTTAGAGGCTTAAGGCTCAAAGTTTTAGATTTTGAGAATCGACTTTAGAGTTCTTAATTTGAATCTAGTCAGGGTCGTCCCTGAGAATTTGGGGCTCAAGGCAAACCAATTCTTTCATGTACATTCACATAATTTATTTTATTCGTAAATACTCATATTATTTAAATCTATAGTATATAAGGGTTTACAAAATTTAGGAGTTTTATATATTTAGAAGTCCGAAACGGTTATCTATTTTGCCTACCCTCATAAATGACCATGAATTTAGCATCGAACGTTCAACTCTCTTGATATTTGTGATTTGGAATTGGAGTTTCAAATCTAAAATTCGAGTCATAAATTTTATTTATTAGCATTAATTTGGGGTTTATAGTCCGGTGTTTATTGCTTGGGACTAGGGTTTGATGTTTGAAAGTTGTTGGATAGAATCTTATTACCAAGAACAACTTTTTTTTGTTCCCCATATTTTTGGCTGTTTTGATGAGCTAAAGAAACCGTACATTCAATTAGAGCCATGAAATATCTGCCGTCAATTTAGGAAAGAAAAAAATCAAAGTTTCAAAATTGACAAAAGACTCGTACATATTGTCACTTGGGCATCAATGCATCATCTCCAATAAATGTTAGTCACCTTCACTTTTTTTTATGGTTTGTTCAACTGCACCTGAACCGTGATTCTTTCTATGATACAACATGTGAGAATCACGCAGGCTGTCACCTCATTAAATGCAAAATAGTAATCACCTTCACTTGGGTAATTGAGTTTGGGCATATTATAAATAAAATAAATTAACTAATTATTATACCTCCAAGAAAAAGATTATAATAATAATAGTCACTTATTCAGAACCTATTTACTAAATTAGTCTATTATATATTTATATAAAGGTGCCCAAATTGTTCAGAGCCTCAGAGGTCCTATTTTTCAATCCAATTCAAGCAACCAAATCAAACTTCAAATTTGTCCTACTAATGGGCCAATTAGGAACAACCGAACAATATGTCCCATTTGAGAAACAATATAAAAAGCCTCGTGGGGCCCATAAAACAGGTGCCAAACGCCAAAATTAGCATTTAATGAGGAGGGTAACAAAAGACATCACAAAAATAATGGGAGGATTTTGCTTGTGGGGATTGGATCTTTGGGCCCACGATTGGGCCCCCACCAGATCAGGACCATCTGTCCCTTTATGACCCAGCATGCCCTCTGTAACACGCGAATCTGATTCCCACCCACTTCTCCTTTCTCCTTTCTGTAATTTAATAATAATTTATCATTATCCTTGTCACTTATTGTCTATCTTATTCTTGCTTAATTAATTAACTCATTAATTATACATTTAAATTAAAAACTGATTAATTAATTGTTGATGATTTAGTTGGGTTTCTCTATCAGCATAAATAATTGCCATCATAAGTTGGGCAATTTTTTGTATTGACTAGTTTTGTGATAATGATGCACTACTTTAATAATGAAAGACCTCTTTTTTAGTTGTTTATTTTATTGGGGCAATTGGACTTGAGCCAATTTTAAAAGGTGTTTCACTGTTTCTGCCTAGGAATATAATCACAAGTTAGGGAACGTTGTACCTAAAATAAGAAATGATGCTCTTTTTGGTGTGTATTCAAAAAATATTTATCTCTTTGTGACTTGTGGTGGCATAATAAACCACCATTGTGGCACTAGTGGACATAATTCTTGATGTCTAAGTTTTGACCCATCCTTTTTTGGCCTGCATTTCAACACATGCATTTAGTAAATATAATATCAAAATTTATCTGTAAAAAATAATATGTTTTTGGGTACCGCTATTCGGTTCCAATTTTTTTATGAGTAGCCTCAACAATTTAATGACATGTTAATTTTCAATTTTATCTTAATAAAAATTGACTGTTGAGGACAAACATTTAATTTCACATTTCCATAATTTTAAACCACTCTTGGACACTCATCTCTCTCTTTCATGGGTCTCGTAGATCACTGCCAAGCATAATGAGTTGGCAATGGAAGTTAAGGTATTTTAGGGTCAGGTCTTGTAGTGGGCCGATGCCAATTTGGTCAGTCCGTCGATGCAAAGCAGGTGATTGGGATTTTGAGGAAGAGTTGTGAAGGAATGCGGTTTTCGACATCAGATATGAAAATGTTAATCGCATTGGTAGGTGAGAATAGCTATGGGATCGACTTGGAAGAAGAAAGCCACTAAATTGCTTAAGAAAAAAGATAAAAGAAGGAGAAGTGGGTTATGTAAAAGGGTCTTTGATTCAAAATTTTGGTGTTAGGGTGTAGGCTTGGGTTTTTTTTAGTATCGCAAATGGTGTAGATGATTCAATATAGATAGTGTTTGAAAAAGTGTGTTGGGGCTACTGTTAAAAAAATTAGGTCCGAATAGCGGCATCCTATTCTTTTACTAGTCGGTTTATAACATAATTATGTAGTCAGATTGTAAAGTTGAATCATTAATTTGATTATTATGACTTGAATATTAGTTCAAATTTATTGTGGCAAGAAAATATTATGTTAAGCTGACTTTGAGATTGTAGGGTCCAATGTGTCATAAGAATAAGGCCTTTGACTCTTTATATGTTCATAGTAAGTTTTTTTGGGTAATTAAGTACTTACAAAAATCATCACAATATATAAAAGGTTTACAAAATTTAAGAGTTTTAACATTTGAGGGCTTGATACAATTGCCTCATTTGCCTATCCTAAAGACTGATTGTGATATTACGTAATATATATATATTAACAATTGATATATTAATCATTATATTATTAATTTAATCCTTAATTATGTAAATTCTTATTTGCATATATGATTGAAATTAATTAACTGTGTAACAACATAATATGCTAGACTAATTAACAAAACTATTACCTTATGAAATGAGAATATCTTTAATTAACAACTATTTTCAATATCACTAAATATTATGAAATTCCTTTAAAGTAGAACCGAATAACAAGTATACAAACCTAATTAAACATTGCAAAGAATTTTATCCTTTCTTGCTCTAGTTTGTATCTATGCTCAAGTTGGATTCCGAATGGCATCTAAATTTTGGGCAGCTAAACGTGACTTATGCACCAAATTTTGTTGACCCTATTAACCCAAAATTAAATGAGTCCCATCTCATTTTGGCCATGATATGGGTTTTCTTGTCCCTTCCACATTTTTGTAGTTAGGTTAAGTTTGTTTTCTATTCAAACAAAATATAGCTTGCACTTGTATATCACAGATATAAATATTGGTTTTACTTGTATAGGATTATATTGTGTTTATATTATATGCGTCTCATGCTATCCACATGCAAACAATAATAATACAAGGCCAAGAACCCTTCATTTAGTGGACCATCATTTATTCTTAGGCCAAGAAATTGACCAATTAATTGTTTGAATATGACGACTCTTTTTGTCCAATTGGGAGTTATATAATTCTATTTTGGCAATAATTGGCGTATGCATTTGTAATTGTCCAAAAGAGTCCTATACATTGCATATTGCTAGGGTTTAGTCTCATTTGGTGAAATTTCAATGGCAATGCCGGTTGGGTTTTCATCAAGAAAAACATTTAGGTCACTCTCAAGGCTGTGTCAGATTATGCCCATATCCTTTCATTGCCTTTGGGAAGACAAATAAGAAAAGTCACAAAACAAAAACTTTTTTTAAAAAGGGAGAAGGTTGCCTTTGCTTGAATCATGGAAGATGGCTGACAAGAAATTAATTAATTAGTTTCAGCTAATTTTAATTTCTTGAACTTTCGGTAAACTCAAAGTGGGTGAAATTTGAGAATGGAAATTAATTAAAGAGGTTGAACAAAAATCTTGGTAAGGGGGGGTTGAGAAGTGTATTGAAAAGTGCTATATAAAAAAAAAAAAAGTGTATTGAAAGTGCAGGTTAACTCTTAGCTTAATTTGTGGTTAACTGAAGCTTACGCAATTGCAGTCATATTGCTTCATCTGGCAGCAAAAAACTGTGGGAAATTACTTTATTTTTGGATTTTGTTTCCCTGATAATTATCCTATTTTTTTGTCTAATTAATTCCAAAAACCCAAGGTTAAAAAAGAAGAAAAAAAGAGAGTTGACTTTCTTATTAGTTTCATACTCAATTAAAAATGTTTTGATAATCCTTGTTGTTATTGTAAGATTTGAACTAGCTAAGCATGAATGCATGATTGTGCGTTTTGCTCAAATTCATTGGTTAGATAACTAAAAAATAATTTTTTTTTTCCAATAAAAGCATATAATGTAGCATGATCACACTGAGGAATGATAATTACAATTAAATCACGGGTTTAATAAAATTAGGTATTGATAAAGATTGGTTATATATGGATTACACGGATTAAGCATGATGGCGCTTAGTGCATACTCATGGTCATGGGACCACGTTGTTGTATTGTAGCATCATTAGATTTATTCGAAAGTGACTAACGACCATGTAACATTACATGATGAATATTTTTATAGGATTTTATTCTTTTTTTATTTTACATAAAGAAAAGTAAGTTTATAGAATGGTATCTTTGGAGATAATTGGGATTGTCAAAGGGAAGTTAAGTAGTAATTTAATTTTGTGAAAATGGCACATCTCATGGTCATCAAGTGCTTGGTTTGGTGGAATGCCTGCATTGCACATTGGAATTCTAACAACCCATTTGAAATATGGTGAAGCTAAAAAGAACCTACTTAATATAAAATGCAGATGTAGAATGTGAAAAAGTGTTCAAATACTTGTAGTACAATACTCGAATAATTATTATAAACGTTCAAATACTTTTTCACAGTGTATATTAATCTCATATTTCTTATTTTGTATCGAAGAACTCTTGATTAAAAATGTCGTCCGTCGGTCTAGAAAGGGTACAAATAGTTTTGATAAATGCTTTTACCCAAATCACCAACTAGAGCACACATGTTATAAATGCCAAGGAGAGGCAACAAACAAAACCCCTTAGGGGGGGTCATCTCTCCCTTCAATGAAAAAGATGAGTGAATAAAGTAAGAGTAACCCATAGAATCACACATCCACTTCATGTGGGTCATGATCCCATCCCTACCTTGTTCCTCTTCTCTATTCATTGATATAAATGCATACCAAATACATGTGTGTAGGAATTGAATAATTAAGGGCATGCTCAACTCAAGCTCATGGGTCACGTACACACTACCCACAAAGCCAACAAAAATGCCGACGATGAGGACATTTGACACTTGACCCAATGGAATTGTTTTTTGAGGACCCAAAAGAGAGAGAAAGTGAAAGAGAAAGAGAAAATGAAAAACCTCCCTCTAAGTATCTAGCCTATCTAGCTAGCTAGCCCCATGCTTTGTGCTTTCTTTTCTATTTTATCTTTTACCTTCTAAGGTGTGAGACTTGGTGTAAAGGGATGGAGATGTGTGTCACATAAGTTGTCCACTTCGGTGATAAAAACCATATTCCAAGCTTCAGTTGAGTTGAGGTGGGGCTGCCAAGCAATGGACATTACAACAAGGCATAGAATATGGATCCAATTAAGAGGGGGCATGGGAGGGGCCATGATGGGAACCCCAACTTTCTTCCCTTGTGAAAAGGGGCACTCATGTACTAGTCCATCATCTTAGAATTATGTTGCTTTGCTCTTTTCCTTTGTTCTCTCCTAACATGTATGTGTGTTTATCTTTAGACAAAGGACCCCACATGGCCCACTCTCACATATCACAATTCACAACTCATTTGGAGAAAAAAAATTGATAAGACCTAGGGTCTTGTCAGATTAGGATTTAAGATGCATGGCCCCAATTTAGCATTTCTTAATTAAAAGCATGAAACACAAGTCTAAAACCCACCCTAGTTACAGCTAGCCTACCTAATTACAGAGATTCAGATTTCAAGTTGTTCAAAATCACTTTCTGTGGACATTAATTACTCTGTAGGTAACATTGTAAAATTGCAGAGGACCTTGGTAAAAACAATACCTAATAGCTAATGCCCTTCTCTTTTTCACATTCTCATTTTACTATGTAAAGGGTAATGGGTTATATGTTATCTTTTGAAAAGGCATTGGGTATTGTTTGTGGGGGGGGGTGGTAAAAGATAAGATTCCACAACCTCCCAAAAGAAAGAAGGCATAAACCAGTCACGTAGAAAATCATATCTTAGCAATCAATTTATTTTTTCCTTTATGTAGGAATTTCAATGACCTGCCATGAGTCTACTTTCAAGGTTGGGTTGGATTTGGTGTGATAGATGATGGAGTAAGTCTAAAGATAGAGACATTATTTATTGCATATTTGAATCCAGAAAACCCCACTATGGATGAAACATGGAAAACAGAAGTTAAAGAAGAAGAAAAGAAGAAAAGAGCAAAGGAGCAAAGGAGCAAAGGAGGAACAGTTGCACAACTATTCTTTTTTCTGAACTTGACAGATTGGTGTCTTCAAGTGTAAACATCAGCCTCTTCCACTAACACAATATCCATGTGCTAACTGCTGAGACAAGTCCTACTCACCCCATTGATAGGTCCTTGGAGATTGTGGTTGCAAACCCAACCCTCCCCATCTTGGGTAAAATCATTGTGTCTTTTTTTGCTCTCTCTCTCTCTCTCTCTCTCTCTCTCTCTCTCTCTCTCTCTCTCTCATTAGTGGGTACTTTGTCTAAAGTAGCATGTAATAATCCCTTGTTGTCTACAATAGGCACCACTGCAAAAGCTAACCAATAAAATCATTCATGTTGTATAGTTGATGTGAGTGGGCACACACCAAGACGGCAAGACCAGTAGAGGAGGATGAATTTTCTATGTGAATGGACAGCATGCAGAGGATAGGTTGGTTTGGACTAAGTGTTGGCTTAAAATATATAAAGTGATTCTACTGAAATGATCTCTATCACGAACCAAGACACAGATATATATATATATATATATGAATGTACCATGTTTTTTATCTTCTTTTCCCACTTTTTCTTCCCCACTTTATGAAAGTTGCACATTTAACAGTGAAGTAGACATGAACTTGGAGTTGAAGGTGACATTACAGAGAATCAGCTATCACTTTGAACCAAGAAATGGAAGAGATATTTGGTATTGTAACCAATATGGCAGTGCACAGCATCGAGTTGTCGACAATTCATGAGGTGCATGACAAATGGGAAAATTGGGCCCATTGATCATGGAGCACAAAATTTTCTCAAGAAATTTCAAATCAAACTCCAATTGGATGTGATTATGAAACTAAACAAATTGCATGCTTCCTTTTCCACCTAAATCCCAATCTTTGGTTGGTATCCAAAGTGCACTAAATCAGCATTTCATGTAAACCATTTTCAATGTAGCACTTTTGGACAGTGTATATGATATCACTCTCCAAAGAGAAACCTCTATTAGTATGTCTAATATATAAACTAATTCACAATTGATGGAAAGATTGTGTCCACCATAACATCACTGACCATGAAATCCATTACAATGAAATGCAGATGCTTTCTTTATGTCATCTATTTTTCTAAGATTTGGAATTCTAAATTGTTCATCAACCAACAATAATGTGCAAGGAAGAGATGAAATAATCAAGGCAATTATGATAAGAATCCCGCAATAAATTTCTTACATGTGTGAGATTCAAGGCCAATAAACTTAATACAATTCACAAAGAGTATGAGAAAACTGAAACTTTGTCAAAATATTTTAACATCACTAATTTAAACGTTATAATAACTCACTTCAAACAAGACATTCAGAGCTCCCAATCAGTTTTTTTTGGGTCAAAAAATATGGTTTATTTCTAATGTTTACATCAATGAGCAAAGACTATAATGATTAACATAATTGTTTTTTGTTTTCAATTTGAGTTGGGGGGATTGAGATGTACCAATAATTGTTCTTTGGAATACAATATGAGATGTTCCAACCTAGCCCTATACGCCACTCTAACCTTCCCACATGTATTGAAGATAATTAGCAAAATAACATATGATAAGAACAAGACTTTAAGGAACATCTCATTTTCAGATTGACAACTCAAGTAACAAGCTGTACTAGTACCATAATGCCAATTAATGGTCAGCTGCCAACCTTTTTTTATGGTTTGGAAGCTACCTTATTTTACAACACAGAATGGGCCACAAGAAACAAACAGATCAAGACTGAGTTAGGATGTTAAGCCTGTTACTGGGCTCCACAATGAACCCTAATGCTAATCAAAGACCCTATAATCAATCAAATCTGACTTCTTAAGTTCAAAATGAATGGATAGTGACTTCACAGTAAAGACATGTACCACCATGTCATCTTATACCAAACGAAACATGGATGATCCCTGCATAATAATGCATTCTCACACTAGTCGACAGAGATATCCTAGCAGGCCTCATATTATTAAGGTACAAAGGAACTTTTTTGCTTGATTTTTCGTTTTCAATTGAGGATGAACAAATAAAAATGATTAAAACAAGGAGTAAAATTTAAAGAATACTTCTCAATGTGTCGGCACACTTTTTTGTCTTATCTGATTTTATGTAGTGACAGTTGAACCCATTAAAAAGTCTGAATTCTAAACTATACATGCACATGTATACAATAGCATTCCAATGAGGACTTAACTTGAAGACTTCTATTGATCTATTAGATCAAATATGAACCAATGAGATATATGAGTGGATAAAAATAGATGAAATGCAGCACAACCGTTCACATCTAATCTGATAGTTTATATACAAGTCTTCAACTTAGGTCCTCATTAGAACACTACTCTACATGTTAGTATATTAAATAGCCTGTCATGATGTACATAATTTGAATATGGGATTCACAAAAATTACAGGACTACCAAACACTTGGGTGATTAGATATAGTTGCAATGGCTTAGGAAGAAAGGAATTGTGTATGGTAACAATGAATCCAAAAAGAATAGACTTTAACCGTTCCAGCAAAAGCTGTAAAAGAGTCACTCAAGTAAAATAAGTAGCTGGAAAGAAAATGCGAAAACTGCATAGCTTTGTTTCCTGGAAAAGACAGTTTGGTGGGTTATTACTCAGCTCACGTTCAACATTGTAGACAACAAATGAGAATGAAGAAGGAAATAGGGGGGGTTTCTTTTCTTACTGGTGCCTTTAGCATTATATAAAGTGATATTGGACTGAAGAAGGAAAGCAAATCATAAGTGTGCTATGATCAACCAAAAATCATAGGGCTATGAATTAATCATGTAATTATGAAAAGTCATTCAAAAATACTCACCATCATTTAAATAGAGCTTGTTTTGAGTTTTGATGATGCCCTCAAAAGTGCACAACAAGAAGTGCATGCTTACTTTTTCCATGTGACTCCTAACAAACTTTCTCATCCTTTCAAATCTTAATCTTCCCAAGTCACCATTTGAACAAGTTAATCAATTTTCAGGGGAAAATTTCAGAAGTTTTTGAGAGTTCTCTTTATCCTCAAAACATGGCCCCCCAAAATGGATCCCCGTGAGAAAGCCAATTCTTTGGAACTGTAGTCGAGTATGGCATTATATGTGATCCACTTTCCAGAAAAGGAATTACTGATAGGCTTATTCGCGCCAATGCCCCCTGAAAGTAACTTCGATTTTCAATTTGCCCCCTGAAACTTCATTCCTCCCACTTTGCCCTCCGAACTTTACAAAATACTATATTCCGTCATGTCCGTCTATGGATCCGTCAAAGCAGCTGACGTGGAGGGACAATTAGGTCTTTTACCTGATGCAAAGCTGAATCAGACTGACAAGATGCCAAATCAGCTCCACATCAGCATTAAGTGGGACCCCTTTGTTCTTCGTCTTCTTCAAATGCAAGATCATGGGGTTTTTCCCTTTTATTTTGGGTTGCTGGGCGAGATGCATGGGTATTCTTTTATTTTTGTTTCTTTTTTGTTTGCAATTTTTGCTGGACGATCTTGACGATGGCGAAATGAGAAGCCGACCACAACCACCTGGTGTTTTTCCAGAGTTTCGCAGAGGCAGTGGACCATTACGCCGCCGTCTTTGACTCGAGGTAACGCTGCCGCCGAACAAAGGGAACAACTAGCGATGGTTCAGGAGGGAGATCTCGAACATGGCAGTGGCAGCAAGGGAAGGAGACAACGTATCATGATCGTCATCGCAACCAAGGAGGAGGAGGAGAGAGAGAGAGAGAGAGAGAGAGAGAGAGAGAGAGAGAGAGAGAGAGAGGGGGTTACCGGTCAGCGCCGGAAAGGGGGAAGGAGGTCGGTAAGTTGGGTAGCCATCGCGGGGGAGGCAGGACTGGGGGCTGCGAGGTTGCTGGGCTTTCACCCTCTTTTTGGTTTTTTTATATTTAATTATTTAATTTTTATGTTTTATATCATTTTTTTAAGTTTAATTAGTTTTTTATATTAATTTTTAGGCTTATCAACTTTGCATCAGGTAAAAGACTTAATTGCCCCTCCACGTAAGCGCCACGTCAGCTGCTTTGACGGATTCAAAGACGGACATGACGGAATATAGTATTTTGTAAAGTTCGGGGGGCAAAATGGGAGGAATGAAGTTTCAGGGGGCAAATTAAAAATCGAAGCTACTTTCAAGGGGCATTGGCACGAATAAGCCTTACTGATATGATGTCATTCTGTACTCACATCACAAAAGGGTCCACCTAAAGAATGAACTAGAAAACAAAAGATACCACATTTAACAAATTAAATGCATAATGTCATTTCTTAATTAATTTAAAAGGTATATCAGGCTTAACATGTTTTATGATCAAGCATTTGAGTGAACAGGTATATGAATAAGTTTACGATGTATAAAAATTAACTTACCTTAAACATCTAAACCACATAAACAACATTAATAGAGTAAACAACAAGAATGACAGAGAAAATAAATTGTACATACCTCTTAAAATGATTCCAAACAGGATACAAATTGATTCACATGTTAACAGAGTTAGAACAGATACATCAGTCACAAAGTTCCCAAACTCTACATCAAAGGTCAGAAAGCATACTATTTGGGTATACAGGCAACCGTTCAGTATTCTGAAAGAGCTAAAAAAATGGAAATACTCTCAAAGTTTGTCAGAAGAACATAGTGCACTTAGAAAATCTCAGGATCACAGAACAGTTGATTAAAAAACGTTGTCATCTGATTCATTAGATATCTTTTTTAAAAAAGATTCGGGTGTTCCTGACAGAAACCTAAATCTCTGCAAGTTGATGGACCTGGATATAGCAAATGGCAAAAGAATATTACTGAAATCCAATTTTAAGAGTAACTGATATTAGCTTATTGAGAATAATCAACAGGCTCAAATTTCAGACATAAGACGGGAAGATGCTACTTCTTTTTCTAAGTTCTACAGTTCTATCTTTGAGCTTTGTTAAAATTTGTATTGGGAAGTGAATTGATACAAAGATTTGAAGTTTTAGGGGCCTTAGTAGCAGGGGTTGCAAAGACTCACATCCAATAACTCTCAGTTGAGAGCTGACGCAAAGTTTCTAGTGTGTACTTGTTATATCAGTACAAATATATTGGACTAGAAAGGGTTTAAGGGCACTCTAATTTGTTCTCCAGTGAAAGCCAACAACTAAAGATTGGCGCGGACATTGTGAGGATCAAGACTCGAAAGATGATTCTAGATCAATCAATTTTGGAGCTTGACTAGGAGACAGTCCAAATTGTTGTGTTTAACCAAATTTATCAGTCACGGCACATGAAGTTATCTTCAGTTTGCACCTTCAAGGTTTTAAGGTTGGCTTCAATAACTTTCTGGCCCTAATTATGAAATTTTCTGCTTCTTGTTTAGCATCTTTAAGTAGGCATCTAATGAGTTCAGACATGATAGAAATAAGTTGTAAACTATATCCTTCAGCGTTTAAATTTCAGTTCGTTGTTCTTTTAAATGGTGAAGATGCAGTGCATGAAAGTTGCAATGACAAATATCAATAAAAACAACCAAATCTACATTTCCAAGAAACAATCTATGAAGAATGCATCGCATTACATGAATTGATCACTCTCCTACCGCTAAGTGCTACAAATTTGTCATTGAATAACAACAAGGGACATTTGTTTATCAAATTTGATCCATCATAGCCGTCTTTAAGAAAAACAGTGCTCCTTGCACCTTTATTAGTTATGTAAAAGATACCATGATGCTTTATCAGACAAAGCAGCAATTTAGAAGGTAAGAAATACTCTGAATGAAATGCATCCAATTGAGCAGATGTCATCCTCTTCTCCATAGTCAAATTGAGGAGCTCATGAAGCACTGCCACCACTCGCTTCCTTGCTTTAGTATCAGCAATGTCAAATCTCCTTGCATTCAAATACGGAGAAGGGAATTCCATCTTCTGCCACCTTTCAAGTTGCTCAAGATAACTCATGTTTGGCCTAAAACCAACAGGAAAACTCATTCTAAATGCATGTGGACCTAGAAAGTTACCATCTTTTGATATTCTAACCTTCTTTCCCAATCCAGCAGAGGCCAAAATCCCATTACCAGCTAACTGTTTCTCACGAGCTGTGACTGCTAGTAAAGCATCCCAATTCTCCAAATGAAGATAAGCTTTTCCATTGACATCCTGAACCGAAAAAAATTCAGGGTACTTGGGAATCAATGACTTCTTGAAATCACCAGGCAAACCCAATTCGTGCTCAATGAATTCAATCTTTTCTAGTGGAACCCGGCAATCAACTGACAACATTAACAACTTCCTTAAGTTGTCAACCAAAATGGGTTCCATCAACTGCTTAGCTTCGGCTTCTTCACTAGCAACCTTTTCAGCTTTTTCAGTGAGTTTAACAAAAGGGGGCGTTCTGTCACCACCACCCACATGGAATATTGAAGGGTATTTTTCTATAACAGCCATGAAGTTCCACTTCTGAACGAACCCAACTTCTTTCTCAAGGTCCCTGAGAAGGAGATATCGATGTTTCTGTGACTGGATAATGGATTTCAGCTGTAAAATTAAGGCTGGCTTTTTCTGCAAGTCCATGGCTTTGTCAAGTTCATGGACTCTGTGGTAGACTTTCTTCTTGGGTCTTCTTCCTCCGCCGGATTTGTGCCTTACTGGGACCCACATAGAAGCTATTCTCTGACATGGGGTCGGAGACGAAAGTACATGTGCGTGTGTTTCGCACAGACGAGAGGTTTTGAGAAGTTGGTGAAAGCGCACCAACGTGGTTTTCCTATGCATTCTGCAATAACAGGTGAGTCTCTTTGGTGCAAAACATCGAACACTTGGCGTGCAAGCTCTAACCAACGCCCGACGGTCACTTCATGGGGACTGATCCGCCCGCGTAGGAGATGGAAGAGCCATAAGGCTTCATACAAGGCATGGTAGTGAACTGGGCCTTGAAAAATAAGCCCAATCGGCCCACTTTAATTTGTATCGTTGTACATGGTAAGTTAGGAAGTTGTATGGTGGCAAATTAGGCATAATTGGCTTGCAAATAACATATAAGATCGTGGCCACAAAAAATACCAAACAAGAGTTTTAAGGCGTATTACAACACTTCTTTTACAATATTTTTTTGCATCGAAGATATCTCATTTTTTGATTGACAACTTAGGCTCGTTAATATAGGACAGAGTTGGGACCAGCCCTTAGCTCCATGCTGTCACTAGAGGGCATTTCTTCCCGTGATTGATTGTTTAATCCTATAATTTCAGAAAATAACTTACCTATTCCATTCCCATTCCCGTGTTAGGAGATAGGTGGTATCATAAAAAAGAGAGAAAGAAAAAGAGAAAAAGAGAGACGGGAGAATAGGGATAATAGGTGGCATCGCCTGCGTTGTAGGTAAGTTCTTCTCATAATTTCATGGTAAAAACTAAAAAGTTACGGTTCCGTTTGATTTGGATTCTTTTAACAAAACAGAAGATTGAAATAGAATACATTATTTCAAAGAACAAGTGCAAAAATATTTATGTATCTCATGCTTACCAATTTTCATATAAGAAATATATACATTTATTATCTCGTGCAGCTGGTTTCACCGAGGAGAATGGAACTTTAGGTGATATATGGGAAACAGTCTCAGACAGTAATCTCGTGTTGCTACTAATTTCTGATTCTGTGCAGGTCTGTTGATTGTAATCTGAGAATTGCGTACGTTCATGATGATATTGACTCTAACTTGTAATAGTGTATGCATGGTCCTACTTTTCTTTCTTTCTTTTTGCCTGTTCTGTTCTGCTTAAAAAATAAAAATCTTTTGGGTCTGCTAATCCATTTACCACTTTCAACTCCATCTCCCCATCTCTGAATCCTGTCTGGTTGTACTTTCTAATAAGTCACTTAGGAAAGAAGGCTATTCCTCTTACAATTCATAATGTGGTTTCACAATTATATCGTTTTGTTTTTAAGGTATTTTGTGATATAACATTGCATAGACTGCATCTGCATAAAGGTTTTGAATGATGGTATAATGGCTTAGTTTCCTTTAAGTTGTGTACTATGTAAATACTTTACAAGCCAACTTGTTGAGAGAGAGCGAGAGAGTCTTCTATTTGCTGGGTAACCTTCAATGTATCTTTGTAATAAAAGAGTTTAAAATTTGGCTCATGTTGCAGGCAGATAATTATACGAAAGTATTTTCACACATGAAGCCAAATGGTATACTTGGTCTTTCCCATGGTTTTCTTCTAGGGCATTTGCAGTCACTGGGGCTTGACTTTCCCAAGAACATCAGTATAATTGCTGTTTGTCCGAAAGGGATGGGTCCATCCGTATGGAGACTTTATGTCCAAGGCAAAGACATAAATGAGTGAAGATTTGGCTTATAAAAACACTGTTGAATGCGTAACAGGGATTGTTTCAAAGACGATCTCAACTAAGGTTCTGCTCAGTTTGAATTCCATTCTTTGTACTTTATCTGTATGTGTGCATGTGTGCTTGCATATGAATTGGACAACAATTAAGTTATTGTTTGTATTGTTTGTTTCAACAGGGCATGTTGGCTGTATACAACTCTTTGTCTGAAGATGGCAAAAAGGAATTTGAGACTGCATATAGTGCTTCGTATTATCCCTGCATGGACATCTTGTATGAATGTTATGAAGATGTAGCCAGTGGTAGTGAGAATGAGTGTTATGAAGGTGTTTTCGTTGCCTTGATGATGGCGCAGGTATGAGCCTAACTAACCCTTTAGAATGAGTGAGAGTGTAAAGATTTTAGGGAAGGAGATAAATTGCCGTCAGAAAGTTACATACATATCTGGTTGAACTCTTTTTTTAACCCTGATTTTATCAAATTCAGATTGAAGTCTTGAGGAAGAAAGGGCATTCATATTCAGAGATCATTAATGAAAGCGTTATTGAGTCAGTGGATTCTTTGAATCCTTTCATGCATGCTCCTGGAGTTTCTTTCATGGTTGATAATTGTTCAACAACAGCACGGTTGGGATCAAGGAAATGGGCACCACGATTTGACTACATCCTTGCTCAGCAAGCCTTGGTAGCCGTGGACAATGGTGCTCCCATCAACCAGGACCTCCTCAGTAACTTCCTGTCAGATCCCATTCATGGAGCCATTGAAGTATGTGCCCAACTGAGACCTACAGTTGATATTTCAGTGCCCGCTGATGCAGACTTTGTGAGACCGGAGTTGCGCCAATCTAGCAATTAAAGCTTGAAGAACCTACTGCTTGAGCTGGCCTACAGAATCCCTTTTGGCAGCAATGTTTGAGTGCTGTAGTTTTACCTTGTTTGTTCTATGTTTGCATTTTCACATGTACTTCCATGGCATTACACAACTTAGTAGTTAAGACTTTTTGAGCGCTTCTTAGTTGTTATTGCACATGGGATGGTTTCTTTGAAGCCCTGGTTCCATATGTAAAGAGACATCAGTATCTTACTTGTTGCTAGGTGCTTTCAAGGATGGAATAATCCAGTTGTTAATAATAAATGAAGTTGATATTTAAGTTTGAATGAATGAGACGCAGTTATATCATTCAGTGAACAAAATTTAGGGAATGTAACAAAATTTAAACGGTACTACCAGCTTAACTTGTATGCATGCATTTGAACAATTGCACTCCCCTTTCAAGGTTCTGGTTCAGATAAACTTGGATGTTCTAAATATAACTGCACACATAGAGGTTGGCTACTCATTGACTTAATAGGGGTTATTAATGGAGGTTGTTGCCACTGCTTTGTGTCTGTTGGAATCCATAACTCTGCGTCCTCACTCGTACTCGCCTGAGGAAGGGATCGAAAGTATGCAGTTATCTCCCACCTGCAATCTGTTAGAAAAGAAAGGGTTACACACTTAGCAGCAATCTCTAAATGAAGGAAAATATGAACATCCAGACCATAGTTCATGAACCCAGCAACCACCCGAACATCTGGTCAATTTTCAACCAATTAAAACCAAAGAATTTGATAGAAATGAAATGTTTAAAATGAAAAGCCAACGAGTAAAACTAAATCAAATAGTATTCTAAGACAAAGATACAACATTGAAGCATAATACTAATGTCAAGTTGTCAACTATGAAATTCAAGACTTACTCTGGGGAAGAACCCTAGTAAGGGCTTCTGTGACAGGAAGCTTGACAAAAAATGACCGAAGTGAGAACTCCAGGTCAGCTTCTTCAACCCTTGAGCCAAAAGACTGATTCACAGAGAGCTTAAACATAAATCTTTCCACAGGGGTGTTTTCACTGTTGAAGAAAATAACTGCTACTCTTTCCACCAGACCCTAGTTTGTAAAATGTATGTCTGTTTCAGTGAAATTGAATGGTACATTAATGGAAAAATAAAGAAATTAAATGAATAAAAAAGAGTACATCATGTTAGTTCATTTGCACAGGAAATAAAAAGTGTCAGACATGAGTATGGCTAAAAAAACCTGGATCGTAATCTTGATTCAGTTTTAATGATCAGAATATGAAAATTTGAATTTCTTTTCAAAACACATATGAACTTTTGAATTTTGTACCCAGTAGAGAAATCAAATTGCCCTTCATAACATAAAACCAGCAAAACCATGGCAAGTGAATCTGCAATTTACTACAGGCTGCCTGCTGTATAGGTAGTCCATTTGTATATGCCCAATATATACTCCCCTTGTCTTTAGCATGAATTACCTTAAAGAGATGCAATCCCAGAAATAATTTTTATCCATTTAGATAATCTTGATAAGACTTATATCTTCTACGATACTAATCAAGTAGTCGAGTCTTCTCTGTACACCCCAAAGTCACAAACTTTGGTTCAATTAGAACACAATCATGGCCTCTTGTAACAATACACAATCTTCAAGCTTACTACCGAATTTGGTTTACATACAATTTCTCAGCATAAACAGTAACCTCAAAAATGAAAGGAAATATATAAGTAAAAGCACCAACCTTTTGGATAAAAGGAAGAAGTCCTGAAACAGCAGAATGGATATAATCTCTGAGCTCAGGGTGGCGAGCGCTGTGAACCACCAAATTCATATATTTCCTTCTTTCAAAAGCACCTTCGCCCAAAACCAACCATCAGTGAAAGCAGTTCCAAATGAAAAAGCAATAATTACCCATTATTCCGTTAAGCTGAATATGCAGTTTTTCCAAGGCTTTTAGTTAAGAAATGGGTTTCGGTTTCTGGGGTCCCAAAATAATGAAGAAAAAGAAAATCTAATACCATAAATTTTCTCAGCAGCCAAACAAGAAATGGGTTTATGATTGAGTGAGATTAGAAGAAACCTGGAGGGTAAATTCCTTTTAGGAAAACAATTGAAGTGATTGCCACCTCCAGGAATTCAACCAGAATCCGAGCTGTCTCACCTGCACAATTTTTAATTTGAATTAAACTGAATTTTCAAAAAACCAAAAACCATTTGAGAAGTAAAGGAAAATAGAAGAGATCAATAAAAACCTTGAGGAGACTGATTATCCCTGCGGTCCATCTTTACAGAGTATGTGCAGAGTATGTGCAAAGTATGGAAACTTGGAAGTTGGAATTTTGGGAAATTTGAAAGTTTCGTACCTTGGAACTTTGGAAGTTAGTTGAATAGTAAGGCATGTAAACCGCTGTTTATGGGCCTGACCTCTCAGGGTCCATAAAGAATCTACTACTCTTATGAATGTTCGTGTCGCCCAATATATGGTAAGGGAGCAGATCATTGGGCCAAACCTAAAATCGGGTTACGCGGCCCAAATCATTTTTTTTTTCAAAACATCCCAAATCATTTAATTATTTGTTTTTCAAGTTATGAAATTAAACTTATTTAAAGTTTAACTCATCTAAATAATAAAAACTAACAAAATCCATGACCAAAGACCCAGATCTTACTACAATAAGAATGTTACACACAATCCAAAATTTGGGATCTGATTCTCAAGAAATTAGTTTTTTAGACAGTAGGTGAATATCAGAAGGTCAATTCTAATTTTGTGAAGATCGATACAAAGTAGTGTGAGTCAAATGGTTGCATTGGCTATAAAGACATGGATGGCAAATGGCAAGGTTAGAGATAGAGGAGAAAATGGTTGACCTGTTTGGGGTTTTGTTTGAAATAATTTAGAGGCTCTGTGAAAGCAATGATTGCTTGTCCGTCAGAAGAACTAAGCTTGGAAGCTAAATAGCATTCTTTGAATCTGTGCTTTACAGCTTTAATCAGAAGAAGAAAATATGCATCTCAGTTGTCAATCACAAAATAAACACTTGAGGCCGTTGGATAAGAAACAAAGAAAGACAGACCTGGGGAAGATGAGAGAACAGTGATCTACCTCTGTTATTAGAAACAATTCATTAGTAATTAGAAAAGAGGCATAAACCAAAGTCAAGTAAGAAGCAAACTATAAGAAATGCACTCCACAACCCAGAATGTAGTAAATAGTAATTGTTCAGACTTCACGGGAAAGTAACAAATATGAAAAGAATGGGTGACAACACCCATAAATGACACTAACACTACTAGTCCATAGCAATAACAGAGAACCAACAGACATTTCTAAAGGTAAAGATAAAAAATATTGTAGTGGCCGCGCCATCAATGGTATATCCCTCCCGACGACAGTTCAATTCACATGAAAACAATAAAAAAAAAGTGAAACTTATAGCTTATCCTCAAACTCAGAAAGCGGGGTCATTTGCTCCTTCAAGCCCTTCCTCTTACGGATGTCAGCAACAAGTTGTGAAGCTTGGGAACCAGCTTCCAATGGATCAGAAGACATCATCTCCCAATGATCAAACACACACTGTGGGAAAGCCTGCCCTGAAGTTGCAGCCCTCAATTGACCAGAGAAGCCGAAAGATTCGATGACAGGGAGATAAGCCTTGATGTTGTAGAGTGGAGTACCAGGCCTCTGCATTTCCTCAAACACATGCCCACGTTTCTGGTTAAGAACACTGTAGATACCACCAAGGGCATTCTCTGGAGCTTGGATTTCAACAAGATAAATAGGTTCGAGGAGCCTTGGCTTGGCTGTGAGTTGAGATGCATAGATGACCCTCCTAGCAGTTGGAATGACCTGACCACCACCCCTGTGGATGGCATCAGCATGAAGAACCACATCACAGACTTCAAAGCAGATACCCCTCATGTTTTCTTCTGCCAAGGCACCTTCCTTTGATGCCCACTGAAACCCAGCAACAACAGAGTCCTTAATTTCATTAAGGTACTGAACTCCCTTACACATGTCCACAACCATGTTAGGACCGGTAGTCTCAGGGCCAAAACACCAGATTTTCTTAGCAAGATCCTTGTCCCAACCAAACTCCTCGGCCAAAATTTTAGAACGAACCTTAGGATCATCTCTTGGACCAATACGACCATCATCAATGGCCTCAGGTAGACCTTCCTCCAAGGGACGTGCTTCCATGTAAAGACGGTTGTGCTTATTGGGTGATTTGCTCATCACAGTGCGACAAGACTTCTCGAGGACTGTCTCACGGAAGGACACAACAGGGTCAGATTTTATAATCTCTGCCCCACCCATGAAGTCATCTTGAAGATCCTTCAAACAGATCTCAAGGTGGAGTTCACCAGCACCAGCAATAATGTGCTCTCCAGACTCCTCAATGGAACAGACAACCATAGGATCCGACTTGGCCAAACGTTTGAGACCTTCAACAAGTTTAGGAAGGTCAGAAGCCACCTTGCACTGAACAGCAACACGCACAACAGGTGAGACAGAGAACTTCATAGCTCGAATGGGGTGCGCATCCACTTCCTTCTCATTTGTCAAGGTAGCATTCTTGGTGATAAACTGATCAAGACCAACCAGGGCAACAGTGTTACCACAAGGCACGTCCTCAACGGTTTCTTGTTTCTTCCCCATCCAAATAACTGTCCTCTGTACGTTCTTAACATACAAATCCTTCTTTTCTCCAGGAACAAAATTGGGACCCATGATTCTAACCTTCAAACCTGTCTGGACTTTACCAGCAAAGACACGGCCAAAGGCAAAGAACCTACCCTTGTCAGAAGCAGGAATCATCTTAGACACATAGAGCATAAGAGGTCCTTCGGGATCACAGTTCCTGATAGCATTAGCATATTGATCATCAAGGGGACCCTCATACAAGTTCTCAACACGATACCGTTGCGCCGTTGAAGGAGAGGGAAGGTGGAAGATCATCATTTCCAACAGGGCACTGCTAGCTGGCAGCCAGGTCTGCATGACACGCTTCATCAGTGCCTTCCCCATCAGCTCCTTCTCATCACTCTTCATGGTGACACCAAGCTTTGTCAACATGGGCCACAACTTATCCTTCTGGTCATTCATGCAGGTGTTGATAATCTGCTTGATGGGCTCATAACAGAACTGAACGAAACCACGCTTACAGGTAGCAGAACCAGTGTTCTTGCTTGTCCATTTCTTGGTAGCTGGGTCAAAGTAGTTCTCACCCCAGAGCCTCTCCATCATCTTGGACTCATCAACTCCAAACTTGGATGCATACATCTTGGCAAAGTTGGTGAGGGTAAAGGCCCAACCGTGCAGACCAGCCGAGAAAGCAACTGTACCTTTCTCTGGGTAAACCATGACATCACCAAGAAGGGGGTCTTCGTATGTAGCCATAATGACATTAGCATTCTCAATAACCCTTTGGAATGTTTGGTAAGCCTCCTCTCCATCAACCTGGAGCTCAAGGAAGCACCTGTCCATCTTGTTAACTGTCAAAACAGGCCTGATCCTTTCTCCCAATGCCTGACGAAGCACAGTCTCTGTTTGGACACACACACCTTCAATGCAATCTACGACCACAAGTGCACCGTCAGTAATACGAAGAGCAGCTGTGACCTCAGAAGAAAAGTCAACGTGCCCAGGGGAATCAATGAGGTTGATAAGGTACTCATTTCCATTTCTCTCTCCCTTGTAGCTCTTCAAAGACTCATCAGTCATCTCATAGTAGAGAGAGATACCAGTAGATTTAATTGTGATACCACGCTCTGCCTCATCTGCACGGGTATCCGTCATCCGGACATCACCAGCAACTTCTGTTGCAATGATACCGGCAGCAGCAACAAGGGAGTCGGTAAGGGTTGACTTCCCTGCCATTTGAAATTGAATACAATCATAAATTTGAACCAACCCACAAAAGGACATTGGAAAATGGCAAACTGGGGGTAAAAACAAAATAAATGACAAATACAAGTAGACATCTAATCAGGGAGAAAATTATGAACAAGAACAGATGGTTTAGAAGGTCAGAGTAACAATGAAAAAATTGGTCAGAAGTAGATTATAACAAAAAACCATGATTTGAAACAGTAGACTAATCTAATCAACAAAAACTTTATTGCAACAATCTCTGTGCCCAACTACTAGACTATATGATTAAATATCTATTAGTAGGCACCTATCACATATTTGCAGCAAATCACAAATAGGGAAATAGCACAAATTGACTCAAACATAAAACTATTAAACACTATTACAAAGAAAAAAATTAACAAGAGAAAAAAGGATCAATACCATGATCAACATGTGCAATAACAGACATATTACGAATGTTGTGCTTGTAGTCCATAATACGACGAAGCTCCTCTGCTGTAAACTTCACCTGCACACATCAAGAATAACTCTCCTTAAGAATTAAGCAAATAATGGAGCATCTTAACAACCAATTGGCTTAGACTGATATAGAGCCACTTACCATCTTGTCTCGTCTTTAAGAGTAACCTGCAATTTGTATTTATTAGGAGGTGTTTCTCTGACAAGGAACCACCTGAACACTAAAACCATAGAAAGAATGAGCTTAAACATTTGAAAGAAAAGTTATAGATGTGACAACAAGGCTAAATTGGTTGAAAAAAACCACCTTTTGAACAATTATGTATTTCTTGTAATTCCTAAACAAATACAATCCTTTTTTCCATAGCTAACATTCCATTCTAACAATTTAACTCTTAAAGATTGACTAAAACCCCTAGAATTTAAACTTCACAATCCAAACAGACCAGTGAATAACTGAAGAGAAGTAGAGAACCATTATAAATAAACAAATTACATATAAATATCTATCTATAACCTCTACTTTGAATATTATATTTTCAAGAGAATTTAATACTGTATCAAGGTAATAATTTTATTAATGATAAGGAAATTGATCAAATCTGAGGACAGCTTCAAGACAGAAAAACAGTAGATAAAAAACAAATCTCAATGGAAAATAATGAAATTAAGCAAAGGAGAGAAAATTTCTCTCTGGTAAAATTTTATGTTGTTTGGGAGATTTTAGAAAAATACTTTCTAGAAGATATATTTTCAGCATGCATTGGCAAAACAATGAATTCATTGGGTGGAAAAAAAATTTCTTCTTAAGAAAACAAATTTACTCACAAAATCTAAGGAAATTCTGATAATCATATGCTACGTAAAAGCTTTCCACCATTGAAAAAAAAATATCAGAAATTTTTTCCACGTAAATATTTTCCGGCGAAACAGGCAGAGCCTAGTGTGATCACTGATCGTTATAAAAAGCAAGGATCTAATACAAAACATTTTGATAAATAAATAACGAAATTCTCATAGGTCATGTAAAAGTTTTCCAACGTCGTAAGAAAAAATTTTCCACGGAACTATTTTCCGAGGAAACAAACAGAGGCTTAGTGTTATCAACGGAGAAAAACAAGGATCTAAACGAAGCATATGTGATATATCAATACATGAGGGAGTTCAGCAAAAATGTAAAACTAAATCTAATTAAATAATATTGAATCAAAAGCATGCATAATACAAAATAAATCGAAGGCATGCATAATACAAAAACAAATCAAAAGAACTGAATCTAACAATCGGAATAAACAATAAAATAATCTGAGAGAGAAAATCAAAGGCAGGAAGTGAACTGCATTGAATAATAGAAAATAATACAAAGACAAACCTCGAGAGGAAGCGAGAGCGTGAGAGGGACTCTCCGCAGCCTACAAGAGCAAAAGGAACTGAGAGAAAATGTGAGGGTTCCGAATGCGTGTGTGAGTGTTATATAAGGGTAGGGTTTTCGTTTCATGGGTTGGGCTCGGCAACGCTTCATATGGGCCGAACAATGTCAAAGATTTGTGGCCCAGTGTTAAAAGAGAAGGGAGCTGCTAATAATACCCCCAATTGCTTTCTCTACCCTCATTTTTTTTCATGAATCTTCCATCTCTACCCTCAATTGTAAAAACAAAAAAACCAAAAAACTAACCCAAGTCTCACGATTTAGTCTTCAATAGCGCGTACTTTCATAATAAAGTGGGTCTCATGTGTTGTGGGTCTTATCTCATTGTGAGATGACGCCCATTAAGGGTGTGTATGGTTCGAAAAATTAAACCACAAAGAAATAACCGTAACCAAATCAACATTTTTCAAAATGGCCAATCTGAGAACTAAAACCAAATCAAGCCTAGCTCAATCTGACTAGTCTGGTTAACCGTGAATAGTAGTTCGGATGGTTTGATTATCCGGAAACCATATAACAATTGGGCTAAAATATTAAACCCAACTTTGTGAGTTTTTTGGATAATTGGCCCACTTTGCAAGCCTAATTTGGCTAGCTAAAGTCTCATTTTGCACACTTCATATGGTTATATAAAGGCTCATTTTGACAATTTAAGCATTTTTCAAAAATTCAAACACAAGTTCTAACAAATTCCAACACAAACAAACAAGTGACAAATTCTAACACAAACAAACAAGTGACACATTTTAATATAAACAAACAAGTGACAAATTCTAACCAGTTACACAACATAAAAAACAAAATAAACAGCCAGCAAAATGAACAAGTAATAAGTGCTTACCTTTCTATAGTTTAAAAACATATATAAACTATAATAGAAAATTTGGTTTACTCTATAATTAATAGGTATTAAAATCATATATAAAACAATTAATATATAAAAATTAATACATATTATCAGTGGTGGTTCGGTTCGGTTAAAACCGAAAATTTCCATATTGAAAACCAAAATCAAACCACAAAGTTCGGATGGGAAAAATGCATTTTTAGTCCCTGTATTTTACCTTGTAATCAATTTTGGTCTTTGTGTTTTCAAAATTGCCAATTTGGTCCATGTGTTTATGTTTGCAAGCAATTTTAGTCCACCACCACCAAAATCATCCATCTATTCCCTTCCATCACCGACAGCAACACACCACCACCATCCTCACCCTCCCTTCATCCATCTCTCCCCCATCAGCTTTCTTTCTCTTTCTCTCTATTGGGCATAATAAGTGAAATCCACCACAAACCTGCCGCCACAATTGGTGGTAGTGGACTAAAATTGTTTGTAAACATAAACACAAGGACCAAATTGACAATTTTGAAAATACAAGGACTCAAATTGATTGTAAGGTAAAACACAAGAACTAAAAATGCATTTTTCCCAGTTCGGATTGATTTGGTTTGGTTTGATATCCGAAAACAAAAACAAACAAAAAAAAGACCAGACCAAATCGATCTGGTCGGTTTGGTTCAGTTCGAAACTCAATTTTTCGGTATTTTTGCACACCCCTAATGCCTATGAAAGATTGTCTCTGAACCCCACTTACCCTTGTTGGCCAGCCCACCCGGGATCAGTGGCCAGTGACCCCCTCTTCCACTCTCTATCCCTTTCTCTCTCTCCACCATGTAACAAGGAAAGGCCGCAACCTTGACCGCCTTTACTCGTAAAAAAATAATATAAAAAAATAATAAAAAAATGTTAATCTAGTTTCTTTTCGGAGAAATCACTTTCTATTTTATAAGTTCCCAATCTTTTTAGATATAGTTCTATGTCTGTCAAAGAACATCATTCATATACTTTAAGAATATACTTTTTTTTTTTAACCAAAAAGAATATACTTTTCCTTTAGAGCATGTACAATGGTTTTTTGCTATATGTTATATTTAGCATGACTTTTAGCATTTAGCAATAGCTTTTGTGCTTTTTGCTCCGGCACAAAAGTTATTGCTATATGTTAATATGTTTATATTTTTAATATATTTATATTTATATATATATCCTTATAAATTAAATTTAATATATTAAATTATTCTAATAAATATATCATTGTAAATATTTTAATGAGATCTTTAATATGAGCCCAATATTAAATATATTTAAATATTATTATTTTAATACCCAAATTAATATTTTATTATTTTTCATGTCAAAATCAAATTTAAGAATTGTAAAATTTGAATACATGGCCAATCAACTCATGACAGTTGCCCCTCCTCATGTCTCTCTCCTCATGGTACCTAGCACTTTTTCAACCAATCACTTTTTTTTCACTTGGTTTTTTATTCTTTATTTACTCATACTTTTCAAATGGTGGGTCCACTTTTTTCTTGAGTTCCTTAATAGCAATTGCTAAATTTTATGCTATATATAGTGAAAAATTTAGCAATAGCATAGCAAATGCTAAATTTAGCTATGTCATTGTAGTGAGCTTTTTTATCAATTCTGCTATATTTAGCATATAGCATATCATTTAGTCATGTCATTGTACATACTCTTATACTAACAAACGTACACAAACAAAAAATAGAACTCCAATGTAAAATCTCATATTGAATTCAAATATCTACATTCAGTCCAGAAAAGAATTCAAATATTTACATAAATTTCAAAATAGCAAATATGTTTATAGAGTAACAAATATTAAATAAATTTTCTACAAAAATTGAAACAGAAAATTGGTTAATTTTAAAACTTTCCATATAATCTTGGAAGTAACCGAAGACAATATTCAAACAATCCAGCCCCTGTGCCTCACGTAACCCTTAGTAGCATTCATTGCATTGCATTGGGAAGATGTTTGTAAACAAATACAAGCAAACCAATACAACAGAGACCATATGCAATAATAATAGTTTGGTTATTGATCAAGCAAGAGAATACAATAGAACCTCAAATCAAACAATGCAAACATTCACCAATCCACATTCACATTTGCTTGCATTCAGTGACTTTTTAGTCTTATTTGCCACTGCTTCATGAATTACTCATGTCAATAACCTCATGAGGCTGCCAGATTTCCACTTTGATTACTTGCCGGATTTGTTTGCTGGGGATGCGACTCTGCTGTAATTGTTTTTCCTCCAAGGCTCCAATAGCTTGTTGCTGCCACAGCAATGCACCTTTTCATTCTACTTTTTGGTCTGGACCTTCTCAATTTCACTAGTAGGCAATGAAATCAAAACAAGGCAACAGCTAAAGCAATCAATTTTTGAGCACTTGTAAAAGACAATAAATTTTAGAAAGAACCAATCCGCTACCAAATCCATGAAACAAACAGAAGCGTATATCTTAAAATTCAAAAATAGCAGGTACCAAAGTTGGCTGAAATTGTTAAGTAAACAACAAAGTTAACAACAAAACATTACATAATCTTCATGTTTTGAGCATGCACAAAACATAACTCGCACAGGACACTGACTACGACAGGGTAAAACCATAAAACAAAATCAGAAAAACTGAAACAAAAATAAGCAGTGCAATCGTACTACTGTCTCAAAGTAACCCTCCCAATTCCAATTGGTTGCTAACATCAGACAAGTTTCTCAAAGCTTGTCCTCAAAATCGGAGAGCGGGGTCATTTGCTCCTTCAAACCCTTCCTCTTACGGATGTCTGTAACAAGCTGTGCAGCCTGGGATCCAACTTCCAATGGATCTGAAGACATCATCTCCCAATGATCGAACACACACTGTGGGAAAGCCTGCCCTGAAGTGGATGCCCTCAACTGACCTGAGAATCCGAAAGATTCAATGACAGGAAGGTATGCCTTAATGTTATACAAAGGAGTACCAGGCCTCTGCATTTCCTCAAACACATGCCCACGTTTCTGGTTAAGAACACTGTAGATACCACCAAGGGCATTCTCTGGAGCTTGGATTTCCACAAGATATACAGGTTCAAGGAGCCTTGGCTTGGCTGTGATCTGGGAAGCATAGATGACCCTCCTAGCAGTTGGAATAACCTGACCACCACCCCTGTGGATGGCATCAGCATGGAGAACCACATCACAGACTTCAAAGCAAATACCCCTCATGTTTTCTTCTGCCAAGGCACCTTCCTTTGAGGCCCACTGGAACCCAGCAACAACAGAGTCCTTAATTTCATTAAGGTACTGAACTCCCTTACACATGTCCACAACCATGTTAGGGCCAGTAGTGTCAGGGCCAAAGCACCAGATTTTCTTGGCAAGATCCTTGTCCCAACCAAATTCCTCGGACAAGATTTTAGAACGAACCTTAGGATCATCCCTTGGGCCAATACGACCATCATCAATGGCCTCAGGTAGACCTTCCTCCAAGGGCCGTGCTTCCATATATAGACGGTTATGCTTATTGGGTGATTTGCTCATCACAGTGCGACAAGACTTCTCGAGGACTGTCTCACGGAAGGACACAACAGGGTCAGATTTTATAATCTCTGCTCCACCCATAAAGTCATCTTGAAGATCCTTCAAACAGATCTCAAGGTGGAGTTCACCAGCACCAGCAATAATATGCTCTCCAGACTCCTCCATGGAACAGACAACCATAGGATCCGACTTGGCCAAACGTTTGAGACCTTCAACAAGTTTAGGAAGGTCAGAAGCCACCTTGCACTGAACAGCAACACGCACAACAGGTGAGACAGAGAACTTCATAGCTCGAATGGGGTGGGCATCCACTTCCTTCTCATTTGTCAACGTAGCATTTTTGGTGATAAACTGATCAAGACCAACCAGGGCAACAGTGTTACCACAAGGCACGTCCTCAACGGTTTCTTGTTTCTTTCCCATCCAAATAACTGTCCTCTGTACGTTCTTAACATACAAATCCTTCTTTTCTCCAGGAACATAATTGGGACCCATGATTCTAACCTTTAAACCTGTCTGGACTTTACCAGCAAAGACACGGCCAAAGGCAAAGAACCTACCCTTGTCAGAAGCAGGAATCATCTTAGATACATAGAGCATAAGAGGTCCTTCGGGATCACAGTTCCTGATAGCATTAGCATATTGATCATCAAGCGGACCCTCATACAAGTTCTCAACACGATACCGTTGCGCTGTTGAAGGAGAGGGAAGGTGGAAGATCATCATTTCCAACAGGGCACTGCTAGCTGGCAGCCAGGTCTGCATGACACGCTTCATCAGTGCCTTCCCCATCAGCTCCTTCTCGTCACCCTTCATGGTGACACCAAGCTTTGTCAACATGGGCCACAACTTATCCTTCTGGTCATTCATGCAGGTGTTGATAATCTGCTTGATGGGTTCATAACAGAACTGAACGAAACCACGCTTGCAGGTAGCAGAACCAGTGTTCTTGCTTGTCCATTTTTTGGTAGCTGGGTCAAAGTAGTTCTCACCCCAGAGCCTCTCCATCATCTTGGACTCATCGACTCCAAACTTGGATGCATACATCTTGGCAAAGTTGGTGAGGGTAAAGGCCCAACCGTGCAGACCAGCCGAGAAAGCAACTGTACCTTTCTCTGGGTAAACCATGACATCACCAAGAAGGGGGTCTTCATATGTAGCCATAATGACATTAGCATTCTCAATAACCCTTTGGAATGTTTGATAAGCCTCCTCTCCATCAACCTGGAGCTCAAGGAAGCACCTGTCCATCTTGTTAACAGTCAAAACAGGCCTGATCCTTTCTCCCAAGGCCTGACGAAGCACAGTCTCTGTTTGGACACACACACCTTCAATGCAATCTACGACCACAAGTGCACCGTCAGTAATACGAAGAGCAGCTGTGACCTCAGATGAAAAGTCAACGTGCCCAGGGGAATCAATGAGGTTTATAAGGTACTCATTTCCATTTCTCTCTCCCTTGTATCTCTGCAAAGACTCATCAGTCATCTCATAGTAGAGAGAGATACCAGTAGATTTAATTGTGATACCACGCTCTGCCTCATCTGCACGGGTATCCGTCATCCGGACATCACCAGCAACTTCTGTTGCAATGATACCGGCAGCAGCAACAAGGGAGTCGGTAAGGGTTGACTTCCCTGAGAGTTGGAAAAATTCAACATAATTAGTTGATCATGACAGCCACAGATGCAACATAATAAGAAGAAAAAAAAATCAAACTCCAGGCAGCAATGCGCCTCTCTACATGACTTTACTTTAAACAGGCAATAGCATAAATATCCCTACTTAGACAATATATTCACCAACTCCCTCGACTGCACTCCCAACCCATAATTGATAATAGCCTTCACACATTTCAACATATAAAATCATACTAAACCAGAATATGTGCTCAAAACTTAGGAACAATATATCAACTCAAGAATGTAATACTTTTTCACCTAATTGATATTTGATAAGAAAAACAAGTGCAGTATAATGTATACCATGGTCAACATGCGCAATAACAGACATATTACGAATGTTGTGTTTGTAGTCCATAATCCTACGGAGCTCCTCAGCTGTAAACTTCACCTGCACATATCAAAAATATCTCCCGATTAAAATTAAGCAATTAATAGTTATTAAGCAACACAGTAAACTAAAATTAGAAACAAGTGACTTACCATCTTGACTTCTCTTAAATGTCACCTCCAAAAAATATAAGTAGCACCTGCTCACAAGAAACATAAAAAGAATCCAGTTAGATAAAAGAACAAGAAAAGATCAAAAAGATCCAAAATAGTTTATTACAAACTGATAAAACTACCCATCAAGAAAGAAAAACCATATATGAAATACGCAGCATAGTAATAATTAGGTACTTACAAAATGGTTCTCTATATAATAATTTTGATATATATATATATATATACATGTGCAGTTTAAATCTGTTATGGGTGTATGCCCATAAATCTATACGATATTTGCTTAAATTTAATCTGGGTTATAATAAAATAAGCTCAAAAGCAATTTTTTTTTTCATTGAAACATGCTATAACAAAAGTCAGCTACAATCAAAGGCATATAAACAGCAACTAAGCATAAGTAAATTCAATCTGATCGATTCCAAAGAAAAGAAAATAAAAATCGAAATATACTAGTTTGCCCGTCTGATTACAGATCCTGAGGCAGAAAAATCGAAAAACATGCGCTAGAAATGATTTGGTTGAAGTAAACATGCAAGTCAATTAGTTTCATACAAGTTTAAGTTAGGAAATTTCAGATCTAAAAATAGAATTTGAGAGAACGAACCAGGTGACAAGCTGCGAGAGAGGCGGCAGCTGAGTGTAGAGCAAAATGAGGCAAGCACTTCGCACTTGTCCTTTATATATAAAAAGGTACTGAGTGAGAGAGGATAAAATAGTAAGACTGAGGTATATGCGGTTGTGGCAAGTGCTTCGTTATCTAGGGTTTTGGAATGAAGTGGGCTGGGGCCGCTGGGCTTTGCTTTTCTAAATGGGCCGAAGGTCCAGTTTGGATGCTAACAACCAGTGTGGCAATGTCCAATTTGGAAAAACTAAGTTAACTAACAGCAAAACGAAAATGGTAATGTTACGCTGATCAAACTTATTTACCAAAATGATGTATTTGTATGCAGGTCAGCATTTACTTTAGCCGTAGTGAGTATGAAATTGAATAAATGAAATACTGTTACATTATTTAGTAAACAAAATTAAACAAGTGAAGCTGCAGTCAAAGACTCAAAATACAAATTCTTTTCATTTCATAATAATTTTATCTTTCGCTAAAGCGATAGTGTAATCCTACGATAAGCTTCGGAGTGGGTTAACTTGTCAACCTTACTTGGGATGCCCACCTAATGGTGGTTGAATGGTAGTCATATGAGTAGTAATGAAAGGGTTAGTAACTTAGTGATGATGAGCATATGCAATGTCATATTTATTATGCCTAAATTTATTTGATAACTATAGTTATTTGCGTTATGAATAGAAACTTCATTCTAATTGACTATGTCATTCAATTTTATATCCAGGTGAAATGGAGTTTCAAAACAGTAGAGTTGAAGCTAATATTTTTCTGGGTGCATCATTTCCTTTACATGAGAGGTTCTATTTGCACTCCCCATGAAATGGGATGCATCGATGCATGCATGTATGTGGGAAGGCCCTCAACGCCACGCAACAGTAGCTGCACAATTCCAAGGCTAAGTTTGACAAAGTCGATGAGTTTGGACCCGTCACTTTCTGGTTCAAATCTATATCATTATTTAAGAGTTAAACAATGCAACAAAACAACAGAAGAGAAAATAAGATTCAAACTAATGAGTTAAGTGGTCAGCAAGAAACGTGGGTCAAAGGAAAGGTAATTAATAGGAAAAGAAATAGGAGTGGGGCGCAAGAAAGAGTTACACTATTTAAAGGCTACATGTTGGGAGATTTTAGGGGAGGGTCACTGTACAACACGAGCAAAGGTGGTGGCAATTCACCTTGGTTATCCTGCTTGTAGGGTTGAATCAGATTCTGAGATGGCGATGGCCGACCCTTATTTCAGTTGGTCCAAACCACCCTTATTTCAACCTAATTTATTGTCATCAACAGTTTATTAAAAGGAATTTGAACTGCCCCATTCAACATAGCATAGGTGAAGTAAGGTCCTTCCTTAATAAAAATAAAATACCAAATTTGAATACCAAATGAAAGTTAACAAATAGAGATCCTTAGGTATAGTCTTTTGTGCATCAAGGATTACCACTAAAGAGAAATCCAAATGATAATTTAACCCAATACAACAGCAATCAGTACCCTACCCCAACTGTCTCATTTTGCAATACAGATAGAACAAAGAAAAGGGAAAAACTGCAACTTCGAGTAGGTTAATGGAGACAAGGGCTACGTGCTCAAGCATCAAATGATCATGCCATTTAGAAACAACTATTTTGCCTTCTTTGAAAGGTTAGACGTCCGGTACTTCTTTACGAGGTTAGAGGTTTGGAACTCAGCATCGTCTCTGATGAAACTCCACCAAACGTACGTTAGGGGGATAGTGATGGCATGCCAGGCAGCATGAGCATCCACAAATCCTTGGTATGGAGGGAAATCAAAAATTTCTAGGAGCATTGCAAGGGAACCTGCCACTACTACCACCCACAACTTCCAACGAGATGGATGGCGAGTGACACCAGCCCAAATCGCCCAAAAAAAAAGTTGAGCCACACCCATGACAAGACAAACTTGCATGTTCCACCCTGCAAAGTGATGATTAATTTGTCAGATTGTCCTCATAAACACTAGGAAATTATGTTCCAAAAAGAGAGAATAGAGATTAAAGGAGCCTACAATGTCAAAATAAAAGAAATTAAGCATTTCCTAACAGTTCAAATTTTTAGGATAATCAGTCATCTATAATGAAATCAAAGCAAGAGATTCTGTGTCCAATGTAAAGACTTTCCACCTGGTATAAAAAATAAATTCATGTGTAAGGTCAACTTGTATTCATAGATAGTGTTCCCTTTTCAAGCCTACATGTGGGGATTGTAGAACAAGATAGTGTTCATAGTTTCCTAATAGCTTAAATTGTTGGGATAACAAGTCATGTATAGTTGTATACCCTATTCGATGAGGTTAGTCCTATCAAAGTAGGGAAATGGTATATTACAAAAATAAAATTGAAGATGAAAGGAAGCACAAAATATCAACTCTCCCTCTCTCTCTCTCTCTCTCTCTCTCTCTCAGAAAAATATAACCTTGTAAGAATATAGATACCACATATGAATCCTTGGTTCATTACCGTTACTGAAAAATAAAAAAAATATGGAAAGGAAGGGTAAAGATACCATAATCCAGTTTATAGAAGTTGAGATACAATATGTGAGTGGTTACAAAAGCAAGCAGTGGAGCAGCAATCATGACTCTGACAGCAGAATCCCTCACGTCGAAACTTCTTAGTATAGCCAGAATGAGCGAGTACCCAAGTATTGCCACTGCAGATGAGTAGTCTAATTTCTCTGTCAAATCCACGTCTCTGTAGTTCAATAAGACACAGTAATGATCATGAAATGTGCTAAATGGCCCAGCTCCCAACCCCCCCCCCCCCCCCCCCAACAACCCACCAAAAAAGAATAAAAAAAATTATGAAACCTAATTTAGTTGCCAAGAAAAGATCAGTGCTTTCTAGGTTTTTTTTCCCCTTTTCCTAGTGGGGCGGAGTGTGAGGGGAAGAGTGTGGAGGAGGGTTAGGTGATTTTTAGGACTAGTACAATTTTGCTTGTATATTACTTTTAAAATGATCAGATGAGGTTTTCAATGTATAAGCTAAACCCATTCAATGTCAGTCTTTCATCCATTGCTTGTCTTCAAGAAAGATTTACAAGATGTTGAAATGTCACATTAATAGCATGGTACTATATTAATTTAATGAATTAAAAATTCTGTAATTAACGTTATGAACACTCACAATTATATTTATAACTCATCCATGTATGATACCCAAGTCCCAATAAACTTCCTTTTAAGCCTTTTTTGACATGGCTGGCACAAGTTAGACTAGACTAAAAATAACCTCTTGTTCTGAAATTTTTATAGGGGTGAGGAAAGATTAATTTAGTCACACGCCATTCAAACATTCAACAGTAAATGCACTTTTTAGGGCCAATGAACCAAACAAACCTTTGACATAGAATGAGAGTCTGAAAGCAAAGTAAATGCACACACAAACTTGTAATGTAATTGAAATAAACAAAGATAAAGCTTATCAAAAACCAAAACAGCAAGCAGACATTCATTCCCACATATTGTAGTTAGAAGATATACATAAAGAAAGAGAAAAGCTTACCTACTGTGGAAAACAGCACTCCAGAACCAGGTGTTGAATTGTAAGAGAGCATAGATGTGCCACAAACTGGCATAGTCATAGTATGCCTTCTTATCTCGTCTCAAAGGCAACTTATAGTACAAAAGGATGAAAAAGGATATCCAACCATGAAAATGCATTGCAAGGTTGAGTGCAGAGAAAGCTACAGAGGCAGGCTCCTAAACAAATGGATAACATGTTAAATAGCACAAACCACAAAACTATGGTAACATTAAAATCTAACTGCAAAAAGGGTAAAAATGTTTTGACCGGACCATGACCATATCTTGTCACAAAGACAAAGCTATAGCCTGTCAAAAACCTAACCTGGATCCCATAAACACGCTTGAAGGGCCATTTTCCATGATATTTGACCGGACCATGACCGGCTGCTTCTCTTTCTTTCTCTCTGTCAACCATACAATTGTAACGGCAATCACTTTGGCAATCCCATTGTTTCCACTGCAAATAAAGAGGTTCTTGCATGTACCATGAACCATCAATGGAGACACCATCCGAAGAGAAGTTGCAATGTGGAAAGCATCTCTGCCCTACACATCCAGTTGCTTCACATTGTTTTACACAAGCCCTAAAATTACAAGTAACTATGTAACACTATTCCAACGGCACAATGTAAAGTCCACATAGTTGGTTACAAGTGTAGGGAAAATACCCAAAACTAATTTACTTTACAACATAGACCGAAAAGTTGATTCCACTAGATAAATAAGAAGAGCTCACACACACTCAGGCCACTCGTACAACTTAGCTATAATCCAATTATACAGATTAATTTCAAGACAGGTACTTACCAAAATTCAACTTCCACAGAGGAATTCTAACAATTTACACAGTTCTACAGGAATAGTCGTTACATGAATGCATTTGAAAAAATAAAGAATAAACAACAAACAGAGGAAGTCCTTTATTCTAAAGGTTTTAATGGGGCTGAAAAACGAACTGCTTGGGGCTAAATGTATTGTAATCTTATCCAGCCTGATTTAAGCTCCATAGTTCTTAAGGATGGTATGGTTTAACTTTTAAGATCCCATGCTTGAGCTTGGGTAATAATATGGACGGTAAATGACATAATGGCCTACCAAATGAAAATAAGAAAAACAGAACTCCAAGCATGTCAACAGACCCACATGAATTATGTCACAAACAGGATTGGTAAATTGGTTTGGTGAGCAGCTTTCTTATTCAAGGAATACTTATTATGTAATAATTCTTCCACTAAATTACTGATTAGTGTATTACTGATTTACCGTATATTGCAAACACAAAGATTCAAGGGAAAAAGATCCCCTCTATTTGAAC
Source organism: Dryas octopetala (assembly GCF_963921425.1). Lineage (NCBI taxonomy): Eukaryota > Viridiplantae > Streptophyta > Magnoliopsida > Rosales > Rosaceae > Dryas > Dryas octopetala. The sequence continues at coordinate 10,707,147 of NC_141366.1, read as the reverse complement.
TTCAAATGAGGAGCACTGATTGCTAATGAATGGGGAGAAGCCCAATGTGGGGCCCACACTCCTTGAATGGTGTGGATCACAACCAGCCCTTTTCATTCAAGCTTCAAATGAAGAGAACCCGGATTGTTTTTTCAAGTCCTTCAGTTGAAATTTTCAGTCATTTAGAAGATAAAAGGCTCATGCAGGCCAAGAAAGCCTCCGTAGGCGGCATTGTGTTCTAAATGATGAATGAGCAGAGATGAAAATATATAGTCTTTACAGAAAAAACAATGAGGACTTGAAGCGAAAGCCTAAAAAACAATAAATGTAGCTATAACAAAAGAGTATAACCAAAGCTAATCAGTAGCATAAAGAGTTATTGGAGAAGATCTAAAGAAGATAAAGCAATTACCCATAAACTGGATCACGATCACCAGCACTGGCATCTATAACTCTGAAGCTGACAACCCATGAAACCACCACAAAGAAGACGACCCAATAGTGTTTTAGCATCTGAAACACAAAATCACTGATTGGTAAAGGTTTTTAATGTCCCAAAATTACACTGCAAGATCTTGACTTCCATAATCAACACATCATCTCACTCCAAACTTAAAACTTTTGTCGACTAATTGTTTGTGCAATTTATTCAACCCAAATACTCAAAAACCCACAATCATTTTTTGGGTTCATGAAAAGCTTTGTTTAAATGCCTTATTTTTGGTAACTTCCTTCTTTTTTTTTCTTTTTTTTTGTGGCTAAGTTCAATTAACTACATATCTGTTCAAATAAATCCATTCATATAGAATTTTATTAAACGACATCGTTTAGATCGGGCCGAGGAAACTCACCGTAGCAGCTGAACCACGTGACCTCCTCCTCTGTCACTCTCTTTCTTCTTCTTCCTCTTCACAACATTGACAGTCCCCTCTGCAAAATAGCTGACCTCGTAGCTCAACAGCTGCTTGTATATATTTTTTTTTATTGTTTCGTTTTGGGTCGTGGGTCTTCGGGTTTGGGTTGGTATTGGGTTGAGGAGGGCAGGAAATCTTGGGCTTTCGCTTAAAATGCATAGGTCAAATACCATTTTGGGCTTGAAATTCGTTCAGTTTTGAACAGGTCAACCCAAACCCTTGACTAAACTTTTTTTTTTTTTTTGGGCAAACAAACCCTTGACTAAACAACCAGGCAATAAATGTAGAACAGGTCCGACCATGTTCTAGATATTGTTTTGATATTTTCCCTTTTTTCCTTAATAATTTGACTTCCTATTCATTGTTCCATACTCTCTAGAACATTATTAAGAACTCAATGCATGAGTGACATAATTAATATAAAATATATTAATGTAATAGAATTATTTTTGTACATAATATAATAGTATTTTAATTCTTGAATCAAACATATATGGCTGACTCACTTTTGCATATTGGGCACGACACAATTGCTCGGCTCGGCCACGTAAGGTGAGGGAAAGAGAAGGGCGCCGGCTTGGTTGACCCACAAGGTGAAAATTTCTTTATCACCGATTGATATGTATGTTTATTTATCTTATTATATTATATGATAGATCAGGTGATGATTAGAAAAATAGTCATAAAAAATATAAACATCTGTTAAGTTTTACTTGTCATTATGAGTGTATTGTGGCACAACATATATGACTAACCCACTTTGCATATTAGTGGCACAACATAATGGGGTCACGTAAGTTGGGAGAGAAAAGGGCATGTTTGGTTGACCAACGACAATTATTTTTTTTCTATCATGAGTATATATATATTCTCTATGTACATGTATATCTCTTTTATCATGTGCTAAGTCACAAGATAATGAGAATGCTATATAAATTTATAAGTTTTACACCTCGTGGTACATGATATATTTTGAAATATAAAGTCCAAATCGTAACTACCTTAAATTAATTAAGAAGTGAAACTTTAATTTAATAAATTAATTAAGAAACCCTCTGCAATTTGCAAGTTTGTATACAGTTTTGTCAGCTGTGGAGTTTGATTTTGCTCAAGGTTCAAAATAAATTAAGCCTTAACTGAGCCTTAAATTAAGTTCGTCATGTTAGTATTATAATTAAAGATCAATAAACAAATATAAACGACCACAGGTCTTGCGAGTTTCAAGCCAGATGAAAAGAACCTGGGACATGTAATTTGCAGCCGCCCCCTCGATGACCTTAACCTTTTTCTTAGGGGTAGGCGCCGTGCGATTCGGTCTCGTTCTCCCCCGAAATCGGGCGTCGCGCCGGATATTCATATGCGATGCAGTTCGGTGCTTAAAACCGTGAAGGGAGTAAAAAAATCAAACCAAACCAAACCAGACCATTCCATGCATGTGTGGTGCGGTGTGGTTCTCCACTGTGGTTTTGGTTTTTTTATTACATTTACATATGTTTTAAATTTTTTAATATTTTATAATTTATATAAAACATATGTTTTGGGGTTTGGCCATGTTGGGGTTTCGTCTTTTTATTACATTTACATATGTTTTAATGTTTATAATTTATATAAAATATATGTTTTGGGGTTTGAGCAATTGGGTTTGGTTGGGCAAACTAGTTTATGTAACTAGACTATATATATAGATTATATAGAATATATAAAATTTTAAACCTTAGGGTTTAGCGTTTAGAGAATGAGAGATGAGTTGCAACCAAACCCTATACCATAAGTTTTAAATCCTTATACCATAAGTTTTAAATCCTTATACCATAAACCCTAATATCCTATAGGACCTATACCATATCATAAACCTTATACCATAAATTTTAAATCTTATACCTTATATGGCATATACCCTACACACTTATATAGTATATAACTGTATATTATACCCTAGAACTATAAACAAGTAAAAAATTTAGTATATAGAGTATAAACTATAAATAATATACTAATTTTTTTTATATAGAATATAAAGAATATACTAACTTTATTATATAGGGTAATGGGTATAACTAAAATTATATACTAAAATTATTAATTTATTATTATATTATATATCTAGAAAATAGGTCATATGGTTATAGAAAATATATTTTAGGGTCTAAACTCTAAAATATAGCTAGATTAATATTAATTTTAATATTTTATTAGGGTTTAGGGTCTAAAGTGTATAAAAATGTGTACAAAAAGTGTATAAAAAGTATATAAAAATGGTATAAATATGTATAAAAAAATATCTAAAATGGTATATATATATGTATAAAAATATAAAAATATATTTTTTTTACAATTATGCGGTGCGGTTCGGTGCGGTGCGGTTAAATGAGTGTGGAACCGGAGAGAACCGATGCGATTCGGTTTTTTTGATGATGTTGACTTTTTTTAGTCAATGTAATTTTTTACGATTTTTTGACGGTGTAGTTCGGCCGATTTTGACGGTGCATGGTTAAAATGCCCACCCCTTTTTTCTCATAAGCCCTCAATGCATGTGCATTAATAAATTATAATATAATAAATAAGATTAATAAGAACATCTAAATTTTGTAGACAAGACAACAAGAAGTCATATCATAATTAGTACTATCCTACCCCTCTAGGGTAAAGGGTCAAATTAAGGGACAAGAATTAATTTCTGTAACGTATATATATACTAACTATCCAAACAGTTCCACACTATAGTACTACTGCTTTAGTATCATTTCATTTACATATATAACATAGAAGTAGAGTTACTGAAAGGTTGGATCAAGAGCAAACTGTACAACTGATCTGAGCTCATCCCAATTGGCATTTAAAAACTCATTCTCATCTGCATATGAAAAGTTGGTGAAGGAATCCATGTATGGATATGTAGCCTGTAATTGCATGGAGCTGATCGACTGGTTATTATTACTATAGCTTGCATTAATATTAATATTATGATTCATGACAACATGAGGCTTCGTCTCTTCGTAGGAAATGGCTGAAGCACCAAAATCGATATTATAAGCAGCTTCTGATCCATTAATGTTAGGTTCCTGTAGATGATTAGCTTCACTGCATTTCTTAGAGCCTAGAGTTGTGTCCAATGGATGACGTTTAGTAGCAGCAGATAAATCTCTCCAATCAGCTGGTGTGTACTTTCTGTATGACACATTTCTCTTAAATATCCGACACAATGTCCATATTTCCTGTAGAATCATATATACCAATGAAAGAATTTAGTATGACATTTAAAACATAAACCTTCAATATCATATGGGAAATGGATCGGAAATGAAAATTATATATGTTTTTAGGACTATACCATCAATGCTATGTTTTGAGACATGTAGTTAGCTAATTAATTATGTAGGGTATTTATATTGTTAAAATATATATATGCAAATGTACTATTGTTTGAACAAATTGTGTCAATTAACAGTTTAACCTACAATACCTGAATTTAATAACATAATATGTCAAATATGTGATAAAAACAAAATATGTCTCATACATAATTGTACACATGTATAAACAAAACCATGACTCTGAGTATTAAGAGCGTAGAAAATATTCAAAATAAGAGTGAGATTTTTCAGTACTTACAGCTTCTTGAGGATCAGTAGTAGTGTTATTCTTGACGTAGGAGCGGTACTTAGTGTTATTAATTTGATTGGTGGTGGTGGTGGTGGTGGGAATGGCAGGAAGGCGAAACTCGTGCATCATCCAATCAGTTTTGGTGCCTTTTCCTGCACTTCCACGATAGTAAACCAATGTCTTCTTGAGGCCAATGCATAGGTGGCCTTGGCAATTATGAATGGGCTTGTCGATGCCGGTTGCTTTCCAAAACCCGGACCCGGTTACTCTGTTGGGTCGGATACTGTTCTTGTACTTTCTCCCTCTTTTGCAGAAGAAGTAACATTCCTTATCTCCTGCAGTACTTGTGGCTTCTGCATAAATACACATTCACAAAACCACACATGTGTGAGAGAGAGAGAGAGAGAGAGAGAAGAAGAAGACAATTATAAACTTATAATTGGAGATATAGCTACACTTGTTAGTAGAGTTAGGCTTTATATATATATTGTCTATAATTATGGGAAAAAACTAAATTAAGGGACTCTCATAATTCTCATTACAGAAACCAGAACTATATATAGTAATTAATAATTAACTTAATTAAAAGAATTAAGGTGCGCCATGTCAGTGCAATTTTCTTTTTGTTAAAATATAAAATTTGTTTTTAGGCTGTACCACTTCCACCAATCATGATGTCGATCACTTGAGTTAAAGTTAATATATAGACACTGGTGTTAATTAGCTCAAGTACTAATCGATCATGCATGCCACTTTTTGCTCAAAAATTTTGAGTCTTAATTTGAAGCAAATTAAGTACCCTACCTAGCTACGGATATATTAATTGGCGAAGAAATTTAAAGAAAGCAAAATTAATAATAAGACAAGTATATAAAGATGCATACTTGGAAGATCCCAAGGATCATGCTTGTAGATATCAAGTGATTTGATGAGCTCGAAGCTGATGGGTTTCTTCTCAACCTTCCGGCGAAGATAGAACCCTACAAGTTCCTCATCTGTAGGGTGAAACCGAAATCCTGGAAGTGGAACATCATCATCATCTTGATCATGATCATGATCATCATGATGATCATCCTTGTCAGTATATATTCTATCCATCTTCTTCTCCAAGCTCATCGATCGATCTATAGCTCAATCCTTATTAATTAAGTACTTACTTAGTAGTTGTATTGATTTCTCTCTCTTAATTCCCAGGTCAGTGGAGGAAACGTCTGATATTGATAAACAGTTTGAAATATGTGGATGTATGAAAGAAGCTTCTACAATAAGGTGAAGAGTAGTACCACAAGTCTTCCCATATATATAAGGTGAAGAAGTCATCAAAAATGGTTTTTATTAGGTCAAGTCATGGGGTTTGACAACTCTGCCTAGCTTATTTGGCCAAAAGTCTTGCACACCACTTAGTAATCAATTGTATTGATCCACCATATAAGACTCTATCCTCATATATATATATATATATATATGGTAATTAAGAGGAATATTAAATGTATTGTGATGGAGTACTATATATATATATATATACAGCCTCCTTCTATTGATGTATATACCTCAACTTATTTATGTTGAGGTATACTTTATTATGGCTCACACGAGTCGTTTTGTGTCGATCCGAACCGTTCATTTTTTACATTTCCATTGATAGATCTTCATTGCAAAAAATTAGCCAAATCGGAAATCATTTGTCTATTTAACTTTGATCAAATAATGGACGAACCAAATATTTTCGATAAAACCGTCAATTTGTTTTATCAAAGTTAGATAGGCAAATGATTTCTGATTTGACTAATTTTTTGCAAGGATGATCTATCAATGAAAATGATCCTTGCAAACGGTTCGGATCGACACAAAACAACTCGTGTAGGCCCCAATAAGGTCATACCTCAACTTATTTATGTTGAGGTATACTTTATTAAGGCTCACACGAGTCGTTTTGTGTCGATCCAAACTGTTCATTTTTTACATTTCCATTGATAGATCTTCATTGCAAAAAATTAGCCAAATCTGAAATCATTTGCCTATCTAACTTTGATCAAATAAATGGACGAACCAAATATTTTCGATAAAACCGTTCATTTATTTTATCAAAGTTAGATAGGCAAATGATTTCCGATTTGACTAATTTTTTGCAAGGATGATCTATCAATGAAGATGATCCTTGCAAACGGTTTGAAATCATTTGCCTATCTAACTTTGATCAAATAAATGGACGAACCAAATATTTTCGATAAAACCGTTCATTTATTTTATCAAAGTTAGATAGGCAAATGATTTCCGATTTGACTAATTTTTTGCAAGGATGATCTATCAATGAAGATGATCCTTGCAAACGGTTCGGATCGACACAAAACAACTCGTGTAGGCCCCAACAAGGTCATACCTCAACATAAATAAGTTAAGATATACCTCAATAGAATAAGCCGATATATATATATATATATATATGCACTCCTTTCGCCTCAATATATTGAGAACAAATATTGGCATGTATGATAACTAATTAAGCCAGCAGCCACTAGTCATAGAAAAAGAGAGACACACCAACCTCAAAACATATCTCAAATTTTTTGACACTAACATATTAAATTAGACATATATACTAATATATCTCAGATTTTATACTAAAATATCTCAAATTAGACACTAACATATCTCAGATTTTATACTAAATAAATTGGAATAAATTAGAGTTGACATATTAAATTAGACATATATATATATATATCAAAGTTCATAACTGTTCGTATGATTAATCATCTGGGCATAACGACAAGTCACACAAGGCTTAACATCATGTCGTTTGGGCCTAGACCCAAAAGCTAAGCCCCCGCTAGGCTCCGGCCTCCTAGGCCTTGACCTTCTAAGCTCCGGCCTCATAGGCTCCGGCCTCCTAAGCTCCGGCCCCATAGGCTCCGGCCTCCTAAGCTCCAGCCTCCTAGGCCCCGACCCGTGTCAACTCACTCGGATCCTCGAGACCGGTGACACGTGGCGCTCCTACAGTGCAAGTCATCACAAGGGACACGTGTCATCACCGGATTGGTTGACACTCTTCCAAAGGTACTATAAAAGAGGTACCTTCTTGTCACAAAAGGACAACTGAAATCATTATTATACTATTCACTCACTCTGCTCTCAGATCTCTCTGAACACTGACTTGAGCGTCGGAGGACCTTTGGCCGGCACCACACCGGTGCCCTTCCCGCTCACTTTTGTGTACCTGTGCAGGGTGCTCTGGATATCATTCTCTCATTCCTCACCAGTCGGACCCCAGCTATCCGTTCCTGCCCCACTTCGACGTGTCATCCGCTCAGTGGTGGGTCAACGGGCCTACGTGGTTCGACTCGACGTTGACTGCTCTACCATTTTTGGGCATCAACAATACCTAAGATATAAATGATGAGTACCAAAGTTACAAATGTTAATTTGAAAGTATGAATGTTGCGTACCGAAGATTAATTTGTTGAAACCAAAGGTACAAATTGTGAATATCAAGTTTGACCACAAAAAAAAATTGTGAATATCAAGGATAAGATGTAGGTGTGCTTGGTTAAATTAAAAAAAAAAAAAAAGGAATTTTTTTTTCCTTTTTAGTAAACTTTCCTTTGACATCCTTGTTAAAGTTCCTAGATTTGAGGCGTTTTTCTCGTATAAAGAGCGTTTTTTTTTTGTCGGACGTATAAAAAGCGTTTTAACATTCTTTTGTATTTAATAGAGTGGATATAGAATTCCCAAAACAATAAAAAGAGGAAATTATAA